>NW_028274817.1:115117029-115425881 GCF_037043125.1 Eumetopias jubatus
GTTAGCTCCTTATAGCGACTGGCACCCCTGAGGCTATTAACATAATTTCAAGGGGTTCTTAACCAGTCCTTTGTTTCTCAGGATTATTCATGAGTTAATGGAAGACAACATAGTCGGGGTATCCCAGTTTGTTTTATCTAGGGATTAATAAAATTCTCTGTGAAGACATTGCGAAACAAGTTTTCTTTTCTTTTTTTTTTTTTAAGATTTTTTTATTTACGGGGGCGCCTGGGTGGCTCAGTCGTTAAGCGTCTGCCTTCGGCTCGGGTCGTGGTCCCAGGGTCCTGGGATCAAGCCCCACATTGGGGCTCCCTGCTCAGCGGGAAGCCTGCTTCTCCCTCTCCCACTCCCCCTGCTTGTGTTCCCTCTCTCGCTGTCTCTAGAGATTTGACCCCAGGACCCTGGGACCACGACCCCAGCCGAAGGCAAGGCAGATGCTTAACGACTGAGCCACCCAGGCGCCCAACACAAACAACAAGCTTCTTAATACTATTGTTGTCCAGCCTTTGTGTTCATCAAAGTTAACAGGAGAAATAATAGAACAATTTACTAATACAGTTATGATACAGACCAGTCCTGTCAAACAGAACTTTCTCCGATGATGGAAATTTTCAATATGGTGAGTGCTAGCAACTTGTGCCCATAAAATTATAATAAATTGACATTTATGTGAAAATACACACATGGGGCCAGTGGCTAGATTTTATACAGTGCCATTCTATTCCACGTTGTCCTAAAAAGAAAAAAAAAAAAGTTTGTTTTCCTTCTCAAAGCAGGGAGATCGTTAAGATTATCATTGGAATAACAACAAATCTGTACCATCTTCATTCTAGTTGATACTCTTTATATTTCATTAAATTAAAAATTAACATTATTGAATTTATTTTTTTCTGCTCTAGGATCTCTGCCTAGTATTTTTTTTTCATGTGACAATTAGGCTAAACTTCACTAGATGATACACTAAGCGAAACTGATTTTATTTGCACCTTAGGTAATAGATGCCGGACTGTCAACATTTACCGTCTGCTCCTTGAGATAAGAGCAAACAGCAATGTGCGTGGACAGCCAATGATTCCCTGGGGGCGGGGGGGAGGGGAGAGGAGTGAAGGTGAAGCACAAAGCACAGACAGGCTCTAGGGAAATGCTGCTTTCTGAATCGGCCATATCCTCCTCCTTCCTTTACTCCTCATTCTGCTTAACCCAATCTTAACAATGGCCACACAAACATCTGAGGGAGGCACTGAGCCTGTGATGATTAGATAAAGACGGTGATGACGATAATCCTAGTACTCGAAGTAACGTGCCAACACAGTCCTCACTGTGTGGCAGGCACCAGCTAAGGACTTTCCATGTTATCTTTTCTAACCCTCAATGATCTTGGGTCATTCTGTCACACAAGTAGACAACGGGCCTCCTGCTGGAGTTTTAAGTTGCCAGATACAACGTGTATTGTTTTTACAACTGATCAGTGGAGGGTCTGGGATTTAGGAACACAACATGCTCAGTGGCTCAGGGCAGCAGAGACTGTAATATTCTCCCCTGCAAAAAGGGAGGGGTGGTGCAATATGCCAAAAGCCAAATCAAATCATGTCTGTTACCTTTTTTCTTAGTAACTTAAAAACAAGAACATCTGATGTGACAAATTAATCACGGAAAGCCCACATCTCCCCAAGCCACCACTTTTTGTTTTAGTCAGCCCTAGAAGAAACAAACCATCCTAAAGACATTCGTATGTTGGATTTTAGACCTTTAACTTTCAACTCTCTGTTAAAAAAAGTAAAACTTTAGTAACTACATGAACATGACTAATTTTTTCCATTTTAAGCCTCAGACCACAAAATGCCAGTGTTGAGAATAAGCCAGTCCTGGTAGGATGTGGGTCTGTTGGTAGGAAGCCACACCCAGCAACCAGAAATCTGTTATGACTCCAACCAGTTCACTTGAATGAGAACACTGTCATTGTTGGAGGAAACAAAGTAAATATGGAATAGAAATGTATTTATGGAGCAGTTCCAAATCCTTGGATTTAGCTAGGTTAGCACTACTAATTTAGAAGCATTCCTTTCTTACCTTCTTTCTTTATTACGTGCATATGATATCAAAAGAGAGTAAACCCAAAGAGAAAAAGTGGAGAAACCTAGACCCAGAAGGAAGGCAACACGTGAAAATTCTGTCAATTCCTTTAAAATAACAGAAAATACGAAAAATTTCTCTTTAACAACATACTTAGCCATTTTACCTCTCCACAAATTCAAACTCATCTCTCCACAAATACATTATTCTCTCCTATCGTCGCACTGATTCTTTTGTTTTAAAGATATATATATATTTATTTATTTGTCAGAGAGAGAGAGAGACAGAGGGAGAGAGAGCACAAGCAGAGGGAGTGGCAGGCAGAGGGAGAGGGAGAGGGAGAGGGAGAGGGAGAAGCAGACTCCCCACGGAGCAGGGAGCCCCATGTGGGACTCAATCCCAGGACCCTGGGATCAAGACCTGAGCCGAAGGCAAACGCTTAACCGACTGAGCCACCCAGGCGCCCCCGTCCCACTGATTCTTAAGCAGGGGCAGTTTTGTGCCCCCAGAGCTCATTTGGTAATGTCTGCTGATATTTTTGGTTGTTACAACTGGGTGGGGATACAACTGTCATCTAATGGGTATTTGGCAGGGATGCTGCTAATCACCCCACAGTGTACACTGCACCCACAACAACACAGAATGACCCATCCCTCTTGTCAGCAGTACCTCGGTGCACAATCCCTGCTCCATAGGGATGGGGCAGGGAACTGGTATTTCAGGAGGGGAACGAGATGCGAAAGCGTTCAGGAAAGGCCATCTGCCGCCTCGCTTGATATGCTGCGTCTACGGCAGAGCACACACCGGTAAGCTGGTCAACTGGAATGAACGCTGCCATTTGTGACTTGAGAAAGGATATTCCAGAGCGTGAAGCTACCGACCTGCTTACACACATTAACATGCAACTTCCAGAACGTTAAAGACTCACAGAAATAATTCGCAGTCTGTGGATCAGTGTCAGTAAGAAGACTGCTGCTAACAAGAACGATACAGAACAGGTTCCAGAGTATTTGAAACTGGGACACCTCTCTTATCCTATTTCTGCATGACATCATCTTATTTATTTTAAGATTTTGTTTTTATTTATTTGACAGAGGGAGACACAGCGAGAGAGAGAACACAAGCAGGGGGGAGTGGGAGAGGGAGAAGCAGGCCTCCTACAGAGCAGGGAGCCTGACTCGGGGCTCGATCCCAGGACCCCGGGATCATGACCTGAGGCGAAGGCAGACGCTTAACGACTGAGCCACCCAGGCACCACCGACACGACATCATTTTAACATGTTAAAATTAGTCAAGAAAAGAACTTTCCAAACCTATCATGGAAATCATTTTGCAATATATATGTGTATCAAATCAGCACATGGCACACCTCGACCTACACAATGTTAGGTGGCAATTCTATGTCAATAAACCTGGGGGAAAAGAATTTTCCACATTTATTTTAGAAGACAAAGAAACAAGTGGTTATTCTCACATTCTAAAGGCACATACATAATCCCACTCTGCAATGCCACCGACACCCGTATGGATAAACACAGGACACACGTCATTGTCATGCAACACCAAGCCTCTCACTCTCGCTTTTTTTCAAAAGTTTCATTTATTTATTTGAGAGAGAGAGCATGGGCCAGCGGGGGAGGTGGGGGGGGAGAGGGCAGAGGGAGGGGGAGAGAGAATCTCAAACAGACTTGAAGCTGAGTGTGGAGCCCGACGCGGGGCTCGATCTCGTGACCCTGAGACCACAACCTGAGCCGAAACCGAGAGTCGGCCGCTTAAGCGACCGTGCCCCCCAGGCACCCCCACCTCCGCTCTCTTTAAGGCAGCAGTGTACTCACAGGCTCGGTTCCGGCTTTTGTACGTGCAGGTGTAGAGGCTGCAGGGCCTCGCTGGCACGAACCTGGCGGTCTGCAATCTTCTCCACAGTGACTTGCATGGAGAGGCTTGAAGAATGACCCTCAGGCTACTCATCGCCACCATGTTTAGCTTGAAATCTTGACCGGGCCCCAAATAACTTGCAGGAACCTAATAACCTAGAGGCAGGAGGACAGAGGAGGCAAAGCTATAAACAACGGAGACTGCCCATCAAGTGGAAACCTGTAAGCAGGACCACAGCATTCAGACTATGAGTACACATGGCAGGGCTGGGGGTGGGGAGGGGGGGATGAGTCGGTGGTTAATCCGCTCCTCTTCCGGAAACTCACTGGCTACCCCAGGAGGACAGACTCTTCTGCTGTGCCGTCCACTTCCCACTCCTGCCTGCACACCAGCCCCGTGGACTCGGGTTCTTCCCGCTCGCTCCCGAAGAAGCTCCCTCCCGCCTCAGGGCTGGTGCAGATGCTCCTCCTCCACCCGCCGCCTGGTCAATTCCTCCCCTCTCTGCAGGCCTTCCTCTCCTGCACCACCTCCCAGAAGCCTCCCCTGACCCTGCGCTCACCGGGCGAGCCTGGCGCCCTCGTCTCCCTCGTGGTGCTGCGTGCAGTTGCACACCTCATCGAGAATGGACTTTAGGACGCCACCTCCCCAGCCACGAGCCCCGCGGCGGTAAGGACCCTGTCTGTCTCTGGCACAGCTGCATCTCTCAGGGACACGGTGCCTGGCCCGCGAGGGCAGCTCGGTGACCTGGGCACACTTCCTTGGTGAGGGAGATGTTGATCCCGATTCCAAGAACCGCACACTGTGAAGTGACTGCCGGCATGTTCTTGCACAGGAGGAAGGGCTTTTCCTAGATGCCGCCATCACCCCGTTGTGTGGTTATCTATACTTCTGAAACACTTTTAAATGCTTGCCATTTAAGAGGAGGGCCTCGTATCCCTACCGATAAGATCTGAAGGACCCCCGAAGCTCTGCCCATCTGAAGGAGGACCATGTCCAGAGACAAATCGAAGCTAGTCTCACAGGGATGGGAATTCTGCCACTAAACGTTTGCATTTCAACAGTTATGGTCATTTCCTTTGTTCCAGGAACCATGTTGGCTGCTGGGATGCAAAGTGGAACAAGGCATGAACTCCACCTTCCAGGTGTGCAATGAATCTCTCCCCCTTGGAGCCTCTGGAAATGCACATCATATGGCAAGGAAAACCATCCGCGACTCCTCAGATTCTGCCTTTGGCCTATCAGAGGGCACTCAAAAGTCTGGCAATGGTGGCGGGGAGGAGAGGGGCCCAAAGTCACAAAAAGAAATAAAGTGTTGGGTACATAGGTGGTTTTATTATAGTATTTCCACTGCTTGTTCAAATTTGAAGTTTGCCAAAATAAAAAATTAAGGGAAAAAAGGACATAGATTCTGAAATGAGGTAGCCAGTGGTCTATTATTCCTTAAGCCTGCTCAAGGAGGCACTCAGAAGTCTGGCAACGGTGGCGGATCCCTACCAATGCTAAGCAAAGAGGCAAATGTTCTCATTTCACCCTTCCCTCTCTTCATGTACTTCACTGCTTTTAATTGGCTGTGAAAGAGCTCTTCTCCCCTGTATTGCTGCCCTTGACCCCACTAGATCGGAGCTAGAGAGGAGAAGGCTACACCTAAGGGAAAGGAGAGAACAAAAAAAATCACACCTGAGCTGTGTCCAGTAAAAGCAGGAAGCAGAGTTACTTCCTATTGCTGCCTTGAAAGGAACAAATGCGGGCTCCAGGCAGATCCCTTTATAACCAGCAACAAGCCATGTGTCTGGACAAGTATTGTAAAGTGAACTGTGGCCAACAGCCAGCCTCTCAGCCTGGTGCCACGCACTCTGTTGTATGCATCACTTTGCCAATGAACACACTGAACGCAAGGAGCAAAGATGCACGGTCACCACATTAAAGGGGACTGGTCTAAAGTTCTGAATCCCATGGAGGCTCCTCACCTGCAGGCCTAACTCCTTACCTGGGGTCTTTAAACCAGTGACACCTAAAGTATGTCTGCATTGCCAAGAGATGTCAGAAATTCTCAAAGTTAAAATCACTTTTGTTTAGTTTTATGTGTGTGCATAAACACACACACACACACACACACACATTTTGGGGGGTATGTCAATATGTACCTTATTTAAGATATACAAAAGTCTGACTCAGCGGGGTGTGTGGGTTGCTCTGTGGGTTAAGCATTGGCCTTTGGCTCAGGTCATGATCTCAGAGTCCTGGGATGGAGCCCCGCTTCCAACTCCCTGCTCAGCGGGAAGCCTGCTTCTTTCTCTGCCCCTCCCCCTGCTCATGCTCCCTCCCTTGCTGGCTCTCTCTCAAATAAATAAGAAATCTTGAGGGGCGCCTGGGTGGCTCAGTCGTTAAGCGTCTGCCTTCGGCTCAGGTCATGATCCCAGGGTCCTGGGATCGAGCCCCGCATCGGGCTCCCCGCTCAGCGGGAAGCCTGCTTCTCCCTCTCCCACTCCCCCTGCTTGTGTTCCCTCTCTTGCTATGTCTCTATCTGTCAAATAAATAGAATAAAATCTTTAAAAAAAAAAAAAGAAATCTTGAAAAAAAAGTCTGACTCAGGATTTCAAATACAGGTTGGTAATAAACTTTCAAGATATTATCTTGATAGTGCCTTGAGCCAAATCAAAGTCCCTCATTTTCAAATACCTTCATTAACTGAATTAACTGAGCAGGCTTAAGGAATAATAGACCACTGGCTACCTCATTTCAGAATCTATTTCCTTTTTTCCCCTTAATTTTTTATTTTGGCAAACTTCAAATTTGAACAAGCAGTGGAAATACTATAATAAAACCACCTATGTACCCAACACTTTATTTCAATAATTATCTGTTGGTGGCCAAGCATGTTTTATTTATATCCTCCCTCCCTCCTACTTCCCCTCTCTGTGAGACTTTGAAGCAAAGGACATACATCTTAGAAACTTATCCATGATTATTTTCCATAGGAAAATATCTCCAAATTAATTTATAGTTTCTTCTCCATAAAAATCATCTGTAGGAAATAGCCTCTGGTGGTAGTTTATGGACAGACTATGAAACCTATCAATCTCAGCACTCACCTATTTCTTCATGTAAACATTTCACTTCTCTCTTGATCTCTCCACCCTAATCTTGTTGGATGAGCGCTCACATTGAGAACTTTATGCTTCTTTCTAACTTGTAAGACTATGTGCAGCATGAAACTGTATAATTTATAATTGCAGATCAGCAGAGTAAAAGGATTATATGAACTGAAATATTAAAGAGTGAGGCTTAATGTACACCCTTCATCTTTTTTTTTTTTTAAGATTTTATTTGACAGAGAGAGATAAAGCGAGAGCAGGAACACAAGCAGGGGGAGTGGGAGAGGGAGAAGCAGGCTCCCCGCTGAGCAGGGAGCCCGATTCAGGGCTTGATCCCAGGACCCTGGGATCATGACCTGAGCCGAAGGCAGACACTTAACCATCTGAGCCGAAGGCAGACACTTAACCATCTGAGCCACCCAGGCGCCCTGAAAGTTATTATTATTCAAACTGAGCTTGCTAAAATGCTCCCCATGCTATAAATGCAAACACTAAGAAAATAGAAAGCAGTTTGGGATGATTTTTAGTTTCATGTTTTTCATTTTCTTTCTGAGATAATACCATCAACAGGGTTCTCTCTGATAAAATCAATCAATAAAATGAATTTTTAAAAATTGTTAAGAGGTATGGGGAAACCTTGCCTGAATTCAGTGCTTCTTTCCATTGACTTCCATCCCTGAATTGAAGCAATAATGAGTGATTATCCCATGCAAAGCACTGGGCTGGGTGAAGATGAAAAAATCATGTTTTCTCCCCATCCCCACAAGTTTGCAATCTATTAAGAAACTATTAAGTAACCTTTCTGGGTTTTTTAGTTACCTTTTTATAGTATGGTAAAATACACATATTTATCATTTTAACTTTTTTCAAAGGTACAGTTTGGTGGCATGAAATACATTCATGATTTTGGTGTAACCATCACCAGTGTCTGTACCCCAAACTTCTTCATCATCCCCAACATAAACTTTATATGCATTCAACAAAAACTCCTCATTCCTCCGCACCCCCGCTGCTCCCAGCAACCTCGGTTCTACTTTCTGTCTCTACGTATTTGCCTATTCTGAATACTTCAATTAAGTGGACTCATACAATATTTTCCCTGAGTCTGGCTTACTGCACTTAGCATAATTAAACAAATACTTCCTAATCAAAGCCAGAATGATGACAGCTCTGACTTAATTCAGTGAGAACACAGGGCAGAGACTCTTAAGTTTCAGGAGCAGGCAGCATCTGAACCATGTGTCATTAGGAGAGAGACAATTTTAACAGGAGGGAGAAAGGTAGAAATAGACAGGGGTAATGTCAGGGATTATGAGGACATTTGGGGAGGCGGGGGTGTTTAGGAGTCAAGGCTGGAGAGGACAATTAGGGTTGAAATGGGCAGAACCTTGGGTTTATTCAATAATCCCAGTGTCAGAGGGAGGTTGGCAATGATGTGGAAAAGGACTTCTTTCTTGCTTACAATCTAGATGGAAAAAGAGACCTAGTAATTCCCAGGAAGACAATGACAAGTACATCATATACTCAAAAGACAGGACATGCTGGGTAGTCCTTCAAAGGGAAAGGTGTAATAAGACACAGCCAAGGGCATGCCTAACTGCCAAGGGAGTTGTACACACAAGTGGGCATGCACTTGGCCCCGCATAAGGGGCTGTATGGGGATTTGAGGCATGTTAGTGGGGTGCCAGAGAAGTCTGGGGGACTGATCCTTGGCCTAGCTCCACAGAGAGCCAGGGCTGTGGTCATGCCTCGGGCGACTGCCCTGCACTCCTCAGGCATGCTGCTTGTGCACAGTGCTGAGGCTAGTGGCTGATGACACCTGGCCCAGAGGAACTGTCTCCTGCCCACTTCCAGACTGACTCTCTAGGGCTAGGGGTACACCAAGCTCCAGAAGGCCTGACACCACCTCACCTCCTCCTTCCTCCTCCTTCACAAAACCCACCCAATGGTGGGGTTGCATGTCGTGGTGTGGAAATCTGACCCTCTGTCTGTCTCCTAAGAATACTGCTGACCTCACTGCGGTGGACATAGACTCTGAAGATAACTTTTTGTGTGTTTAGACAAAAAAGTCCTGTTTTGTAACAAAGCTAAGTGTATCTGAGCTTCCCATCATCCCAAGTCTGTTATGAATATTTCTTAAGGTGCTGGCCACACAGATACCTGGGGGATGCAATGGAACCGGATGGGGATTTGAGACTAACTTGAAGAACACTGATTTCCAAGAGACTGGAAGACCCTCAGGTATTATTCCATACATACAGGACGGTTTCCAACGACCCCATGTACACCAGCACAGGATGGAATGCAGTGGGCAGAGTGGAGCCGGGAAGGTCAGTGACAAGGAGATTCCTTCAACCATCCTTCATTCAATCCATCACTCTGTTATCCTTTCATTCATCAGGATAGCAACCAAACATCTATTAAGTGCCAGACACTGTTCTAGGATCATTGGGGGGATAAAACAAAGTCCCTGCCCTTGTGGAACTTACGTTCTAGTAGGGGGAGACAGACAATAAACAGCAGTGTAATACGTAAGTCAGTTGTACAGACAATTAAATTAAAATATACTCAGTGAAAAGCAGAGCAGGATAAGTAAATTTGGAGTGCCACTGGGAAAGGAGTGTTGCATTTAAAGTAAGTTGCTCAAAGGAGGCCTTACTGAGAAGGTGAGATTTGAGCAAAAGATTGAGGGAATGAAAGAATTAGTAATAGGACTAGCAGGAGGAAAGGTACTGCCCAGGAAGAGGGAACTGCCTGTGCAAAGACCCTGAGGTGGGAGCATGTCTGGCACATACAAGGGGATAGTAAGGAGGCCAGCATGGCAGGAATAGAACGCACTAGGAGCAGGGTAGTAGGGGAGAAGGTGGAGAGATCATGGATGCCAGATCATGTAGATTTCTAGGCTACTTTGTTAAGCTTTTTTCTCCAACTCAGGGTTCCTTAACCTTGACATTATTGGCATTTGACCAGATAACTCAGTTTGGGGGCTGTCCTATACACTGTAGGATGTTTAGCAGCATCTCTGGCCTCTACCCATTAGATGCCCATGGCACCTTCCTCCAACTGTGACAACCAAAAATGTCTCCAGACGCCGATGTGCCTTGGAAAAGGGGAATCACCTCTGACTGGAAACCACTGCTCTAAGCGAAATGGGGGCACAATGGAGTTTTGGCAGCACAGCAGGGACACCATCTGATTTATAGTCTTAAAAGATCACTCAGGTTGTCCTACTGGAAATCAACTGGGATGGGAAGCAGGAAAGCAGCAGGGAGATCATTCAGGATAATCCAGGGGCTTGGAACAAAAGATGTCATGGTGGAAGTGGTGAGAAGGGGTTGGGCGTTGGCTACATCTTGGAGAGACTGCCCATAAGATGTGAAAGAAAGGAGTTAAGGATGGCTAGAAGATTCTTGGCCTAATCAACTGGAAGGATGGAGTTGCCATGAACTGAGATGAGGACCACAGTGTGCAGAACAGGTTTCGGGTGGGACATCAGTAGCTCAGATTTGGGCACGTGAGTCTGAAATGAAATTCCAGTAATCCAAGTGAGACAATATGAAGCACTGAACCAGAGAGTGACAGTAGCGATGGACCAAAGTTCTTTGTATTCAGGAGATTGCCATTTTGGTAAAAAATGTAGGATTTGGCACTCAACTGGAGGAGAGAGAAGGGAAGTAGTTGCTGAAGAAGGCCCCGTGATTTTATGGCTGGATGATGGTGGTGGCAGAATGAGGATGAATGCCTGAAGAGAGAAACAAGCTGGCAAAAGGAGCAGGTGGGAAGGGAAAGAGGGCAGTCTTCCTGCTAATCCTATGGATTTGAGGTCCAAGGGGACAGCGAGAGGAAAAATCTAGAAAAGAGTTCTGTCTGTGATCAGGAGAGGTCATGTGGCTAGAGAGAGAAGGAAAGTCCCCACCCTTCCCCCCAGGAGTAACAGGTGTATAGAGGGAGCCTCACAAAATGGAGTGAGGAGGCCAAGAGACAGAAGGAGCAGTCGAAGACAATCAAAGAAGGAACAGAGCATGGAAGGTCAGCAGTGAGGAAGTTTCCAGGAAAATCCAAATAAAAAGAAACTCAATTTAGCTAATGCTAGGCTACAATACCTGTAGCAATACATGAGGTTATTTATGCTAAAGCCTAAAGCCAATCTACTCTGTGACATTAAAATTATAATTTATTGATAGGTGGTTATTTAAATTTACCTACAGATCTCATAAAATCTAAGCTTGTAAAACCACAAATAATGTTTATCAAACATTATACGTAACAATGAACTAATAGCATACATTACCAGATTTCACAGAAAAATCTGTCCTTACTTAAGTTTTGTCTTTAAGATAGGACCGTAGCCTGGATGGGCCCCATGAGTGCTAAGTTTTTTGTACTATATGCCTTTGCTATCACTGATTATTTATGTATGTCCCTGGCTTTTTACTAACATGTCTTTTATCTGCTGTTTTGCAGACTAAGAAATTTGTGAAAAAAGAAAAAATTCTAAAAGCCTTTAAAGAATCATTCATAAATTATGTATTCATTAAATGACAGGTAGAGCTGACCTTTGAACAACACAGCTCCATTTATATGTGGGTTTTTTCCCCCAATTAATACAGTACAGTATTGTAAATGTACTTTCTCTTCCCTATGATTTTCCTAATCATATTTTCTTTTCTCTCGCTTAATTTATTGTAAGATTATATAATACATATAACATATAAAATATGTGTTAATTGACTATGTTATTGGTAAGGGTTTTGATCGACAGTGGGCTATTAGAAGTTATGTTTTTAGGGAATCAAGTTATAGGTAGAGTTTCAATTGGGCAGGGGATCAGTGCCCCTAATCCCTGTGCTGTTCAGGGTTCAACTGTAGTTTGAACTCTGCCTGATTAAGCCATTTATACATGTGCAAAACAGACAGAAAAAAAAAGTACTCTAACTAAAGGTTACAATTACATTGAAAAAAATTCCTTGATTCTCATCAGACTGACCTTTCGTTTTCTCACCTCCTGAGTTCAAAGGAAGCCAGTCTTTTGCAAAAGCCCTGAAATGGAAATCAGAGGTTATGCTGTCTTGTCCTGACAGCATAGAAGAAGCTGAGCTGCTTCTTCCTCTCACCTACTTCTTCCCCAAGATCATGATCCCAATTTGGGGTTGCCAGAAGTTTCAAAATACATTTCTAGTAACTGTTGTGTGTGCTGCAACTAAGTGCCCCAGCGCTGCCGAAAACATGCATTGTCCTCCCCCCCCGTAAGATTTCCAAAAAGTCCACTCATTCACTCACAATTCACTCAATCTTTATTGAGTCCCAACTGTGAGTCACAACCTTTTGACTGGCTCTAGGGAGAACAGGAAAGGTGTGTACAGGCCCAGAGAATGGTGCCCTTGCTGATCTTGGCCTTTCCGTGAATTTCAGTCCTGGCTGACATAAAAATTATCTGAGAATGCCCCAGATAGCTGAAAGGTTTTCCATTTCCAACATACCTGTGAACAGTGACCACTCTGAGGGATGTGCAGGGGCAGATAAGTGGTAGGGTCTGGAGCAGCTTTCCTCATGAGAGAAATCTGCCTACTCCTCTCCTTATTCCAGCAAGGTTTTTTTGTTTGGTTTTTTAAAGAATTTATTTATTTATTTGACAGAGAGAGACGCAGCAAGAGAGGGAACACAAGCAGGGGGAGTGGGAGAGGGAGAAGCAGGCTTCCCGCTGAGCAGGGAGCCCGATGCAGGCTCCATCCCAGGACCTTGGGATCACGACCTGAGCCTAAGGCAGACACTTAACGACTGAGTCACCCAGGCGCCCCTCCAGCAAGGTTTTTTAATAACAGAGAGGAGATGGCCAGATTAGCAGTAAAGGATGAAGGAGAAGCAGAAAGTTTTCAGTGGCTGGGGGAGAACAAGTTCTAACCGAATTAAGATGTACACATTAACTTCTTGTATTTCTCTCTCTTTTTTAAAGATTTTATTTATTTGACAGAGAGAGCGAGCGCGAGAGCAGGAACACAAGCAGGCGGAGTGGGAGAGGGAGCAGGCTTCCGGCTGAGCAGGGAGCCCGATCCCAGGACGCTGGGATCATGACCTGAGCCGATAACGACTGAGCCATCCAGGCGCCCCAACTTCTTGTATTTCTCAAACTTTCCCAGGGAAAATACAGAGGAGGGGAGGTACTTATATTAATATTAAGGAGTTGCCACCAGGCTTAAGGTAGTAGCATTTAACACTGAATGCCACAAAGACTCGTAACTATCAAAAATGTTTGTACTTCAGCGGTTCTCCTTCAGTTCTGGGGCGGGGCACAAAACAAAAAGGCCAGAAGTAATTTCGGAATGGAGAAGGCTCAGATTTGTCCACGTGACACAGCTGTGATGCTGATCCCCTGCCTTGGAGGTGGCTGTGACTCCGTCCACAGACCCTGGTAATTTAGGGGGTGGGGGATGGGGGGAATACAACCCAGACCCTAGTTAGTCCCAGCTTGCTGCGCCTCGGTTTCCGGAACTGCTATTTCAGATTTTGTAGCCTTTACCCCTGTCTACAGCTATTTCACAGCAGACTGGACTTTCTTGAGTTAATTCACATTCAACCACCCCTGGCCACACTCCCTCCTAGGGCCCTCAGACAGCTGTTTCCCGGCAAGTGCAATAACTCCAAAGGAGGTGCTGCCATCTGGTTGGTGACTCCCATAGCAGAAGAGGGCTACAATGGGGAAAGGGTGAGGCCGTGCCGGGTCCCCGGCAATACTCGCAGGACGAACAGCTGTCCGGGCTCTGAGATCTCGCGTGGCGGGGTGCGGGTGTGTGAGGGCGGTCCCGGCCCTCCCTGAGTCGGCCTGCCCCCGCCGTGGCCCTCACTCCAGTCGGCCACCGGCCCTTACCTTAGCGTTTCTCCACTGCACGAAGTTCGGCGGCTAGCTCTAGCCTGGGGACCCGCGGCAAGTGCGCTTGACATCATAGCCACGCCCCGTCTTCACGCCCCACAGCCCAGGCCACGCCCCCTCCAAGCCTCTCCCAACACGGTCGGGACCACGCCCCCTCACGTCCTTACGTGCGGCCCCGGCTACGCCCCTCCAGGCCAAGTTGTCTGTGGCCCGCGGCCTGGCCGCTCCCATCCCGTCACAGCCACGCCCCTTCACCCGGGCCACGCCCATGAGCTCCGCCTGGGCTCCGCCCTCCACCTTGGTTACGCCCCTGCGCTCCGGGGTGGCCTGGCTCCTGCAGGGAGCCAAGGCCCTAGCGCCCTCCTCTCCACCAGGCGGGACTTGGCCTCAGGGATTCGAGGTCGCGTGGGCGGCCCCCCTTGTCTCTAGAGAAACCCTCCCGGGTCTGGGAACTGAGCGCTGGCGACATTTTGTCGGGTGAAATCAGACTGCAGGCTTAAGAGACTCGTCTAGAGAATGACTTTCCTCAGGTTTCTCCCGTTTCCAAACATAAGATTGAATGTACCGAGAGCCCGTCGGTCCGTAGGGAAATGCAAATATTGGACGAGTCATACAACCGTGTTCCTTCCTATTATTTTCATGTTCACTTTACCCGAGTTTCTTGGAGCCAGCTTTTACAACCGAACTCGAATTTGTAACTGCTTCTTCCAGCCAGTTTTCACATCCTCTAAACCAGAACTATGGACCAATGTTCCTTCTAGTCCCTTAGCCAACCTAAGTGCTAGACAGATGAGTGGAGTAAACAGAACTGCTGTATTTCCTGATACCTCCTCCACTGCTTAGGCACCCAGGGAGCTCCCGCTGTCTAGGGCCCGTGGAGACACGACCACAATGAGACTGAAACTCTGGTTGCAAGCCCTGTGTGTGCCCTGAGATCACTCTGCTTGCCTTCCTCTCTCCACTTACAACTCTGGGTCCACAAGAGAAATGTGAAGGTTATAACCAGCTTTTCTACCCCTGTGCAGAAATCTCTGATTCATTTATTCAAATCCTATTTTTTGAGTACCTGCTCCCCTAACAAAGAAGATAAGCCCCAAGGAGCTTATAGTCTGAAGTTGTCCCAACTTGGTTTTGGATGTGACAAGAAATGATGAAAAAGTTAGAGAAGGTGTGGCAAGGGGGCTGATAGGCAGAAAAGGATTTGGTAAGCACAGGTCTTCTTGATTCGATTAGTAGGAATGTTTTTGGGTAGCAAACATAGGAAGTCACTTTTATAGGACTTAGTACACTTCTTTACACCATAAATTCTCAATAAATCTTCATTGAATACTTAGCCTTTTCACATGTGTAGAAAGATAACATTTCTTTGCTCCCAGCAGTAAGATTTGCTACATTTATTTCTTCATATGCCAACAATACAGATTTTGTGAGAGCATATATAGCTACTTTCTCTTTTCTTCCCACCCTCCAATTCCATTTCTGGCTTGAAGATAGTGGGAATATTCAAAATGTTGTGCTACAAAGAGCACAGAGAAAAGAACAAGTTTAACAGAACACTGGTATTAAGCTCATCCTGACCCTGAGAACCCTGCCTCATTTATAAAATGTTCCAACTGCCAGTCATTTTTGCCTGAAAAATGAACTCACAGAGGTTGGTACAAATACAGCCTGTATAAATTAGTGAGCTGATTTTTATAGTAAGTTCTACCTCACCTTCTTCCACAAACAGTTTGAGGCAGCTTACGAAAATATCGACATTACTGGATAAAACAAATAGCTGAAGGAGCCAGCGAAAGGGGAACTTAATGTAAGGAGAATAAAGCAGCCAATGATAAGATCAGCATTTAAGTATGCAGGCCACCAGATCCAGAACAATTGTTTAAGCTGGGACAAAGATTTGCCCCTAAGCTTTTGAACAGCATTAGAAAAGAGGAAAAAAATTGTTTTAAGGTTTTCTAGTGTTCTTAAGATAAAAATCAATCTTTTAGTTTTTTTCAGAAACAGTTTTTCTTGAATTTCAGTCCTGAGAAAAATCCTATTTCCTCATATAATGTGGTGAGAGAAGTGGGAAATAAGTGTCGTGAGGAGTTAAACATAGGTCCCCTCAATGTAAGCTGCTGGCACAATCACAAAGCACAGTGCATTAAATCAGTTCTATGAACCATCAAAACTTTTCTGTTCATCCAAGTGCACAGGCCCTCCAAGGGTAGCATTTTCATGCTCTTTCCTTAGGATGGCAAGTGGGTTTCAACTTACATGTCAACTTTGAGCTATTTGTGGTGCCTGCCTGAATAACTGTGTTGAGCTTTGTATCTTTGTCTAGGCTCAGAAGGAAAAAGTTCTGTGACTGATAAACAATGTCATGGGTGCAAGATGGATGAGTGGCTGCATGCAAAAACCTATCTGGTAGCTCTCATTTGCAGAAATAGAGGTCTCTGCATGTAGAACTTTTCTGGAGTCGCTGCAAATCAACAATTCTCATTATGGGGCTTTTGATAAATGATCCAACAGTAAAGGTCAAGTTATCTTCTCTCAATCTGTCCCACCCACACTCATCTTCCCTGTTCATTCCTATCTCGGGACATTTCCTTTGCTGGAGTTCCCATTTTTTGGACCACTCGTTGCCTACATTTACAGGACTGGGTTTTTCCTCATTCAGTTCTCAGCTAAAATGTTGTCTCCTTAGAGCTGTCTTGCCTGACAACCATATGTGAAGTTGTATCCAGAGCCTCTCCATCTTCACTGAACATAGGGAGCACCCGGAGATCATGTTACAATGCAGATTCTGACTCAGTGATTCTGGAGTGTGACCTGAGGTTCTGCATTTCAAGCAATCTCTCAGGAGATGCAAAGCTGATGTTCCACAAAACACACTTTAAGTAACAGCCCCACCTCTCTCTGTTACATTGTCTGTTTCATTTTCCTTATGGTGTCTCACCACTTGTAATTATGTATTTTCTGGTTTGTATATTGGATTGTCTGTGGTTGGTTGTTCACTACAATGTAAATTCCCTAAGAGCAGACACTTTGACCAGTTTGTTCAACTTTGTATTCCTTGCACCTAACACAGTACTGGCACACTGGTAGGGGCTACTCCGTAAATATCAGTGATAAGTGATGTTCAAGGTTCATTGATTCCTCCATCTCTTCAGTTCCTGCTTATTGAATACTTCAGTCACTGCTCATTTATATACCAGGAAGTAGACTAGAAATGAAAAATGGCATTGCTCTTCAAGTACCAGTCCAGGAACTGCTAGTTACTGGCCCAAGCTGAGATAAGAAGCTTGAACCAGAATGTAAATCTGATACGTCATTAAACAGTGTTCAGTTAGGGGCGCCTGGGTGGCTCAGTCATTAAGCGTCTGCCTTCGGCTCAGGTCATGATCCCGGGGTCCTGGGATCGGGCCCCGCGTCGGGCTCCCTGCTCCACGGGAAGCCTGCTTCTCCCTCTGTCCCTGCTCCTGCTTGCTCTCTCTCTCAAATGAATAAAAAAATCTTAAAAAAAAAACAACAGTGTTCAGTTAGATGACTTTTTTTTTTTTTTTCATAGCAAGGCTTTCTTGATGACAGAAGCAATGAGTTGTTTTTCTTTCCAGGGCAAGAAACTCTGGGGAGAACGAAAGATTTTGAGCAATAACAGAGAATTGTGGGAGAGACAGAATTTGGAGAGACAAGTTGTGACGGTTAATTTTATGTGTCAACTTGGCTGGGCCATAATGTTTAGATATTCTGTCAACATTATTCTAGATGTTACTATCAAGGTTTTTTTTTTTTTTTGAATGAGACTAACATTTGAATTGGTGGACTTTTTTTTTTTTAAGATTTTATTTATTTATTTGACAGAGCAAGAAAGCACAAGCGGAGGAAGCAGTAGAGGGAGAAGGAGAAGCAGGCTTCCCGCCGAGCAGGGAGCCTGATGCAGGACTCGATCCCAGGACCCTGAGATCATGACCTGAGCCGAAGGCAGACGCTTAACCGACTGAGCCAGCCAGGTGCCCCTGAATTGGTGGACTTTGAATAAAGCAGATTATTCTCCATATTGTGGGTGAGCCCCATCCAATCAATTGAAAGCCTTAATAGAACAAAGACTGGCCTCCTCTAGAGGAATTCTGCCAGCCAACTGTTTGGACTCAACTCAACTCTACCCTGAGTCCCAGCCTGCCAGCTTACTGCAGATTTTGGACTTAACAACGCCATTATCATTTTAGCCAATTCCTTAAAATCAATCTCTCTCTCTGTGCATGTGTGTGCGTGTGCGTGTGCATGTGTGTGTGTGTGTGCGTGCGTGTGTATCCTGTTTATTCAGTTTCTCTGCAGAACCCTCACTAACACACCAGGTATTATAGAAAAGACTGAGAACTGGCCCCTTCACCTTGGCCTTGGCACCTGAGCTCAGTCCTAGTCCTTGGGATATTCCCTTGGCTGCTCCTTTGCTCCTTCATGGCCATTCCCATCCCTCTTGAGTCATGCCCCTCTATTCTGGCTGACTGAAGTTTCCTTATCTGAGCCACTACCCATCCCTTCTCCCTGCCACACTCTTTTCCTGGTCAACCTTGTGCTCCACCTTGGCCACCACAGCCTGGGGAAGCACCTACCAGTCCATCTAGGCCTTGTCCTTTTCCTTCTTATCACCATAAGCTAAGCCCTCTGATCAATGTGGTCACTACACAGCTACTGCCACAGCCATGCCTCCTGCATGTCTAAACAGACATGCCCACTACCGAGGCACCACAAAGAACCTGGGGAAACACACAATTAAAACAGAAAATACATATAACAGAGAATTGTCAGTGAGAACAGAAATATGTGAGAGGCAAGAAATTTTGGAAGAGAGATTGTGGGGAAAACAGGTACCGTGGGAGAGACAGAAAATTCACCCTTTGTACTTGCCCTGCCTCTTCTGCTTTGCCATCTTTGCTCCTTTATGACCACCATGCCCCCCATCCAGCTGCCAACCTACCTTTCTCACTATGGCCACTCCCACAGGTGGTTCCATGGCATCTTGCTCTCCATTTACAGCCACTCTTTGCGGCATCATAGCCATGCCCCCTACCTAGGACCCACAGATAATTATAGGGAACAAGAAATTATGGGAGAGAATTCTGGGAGGGAGAGACAGTTGTGGGAGAGAATGAAGCATCTTGGGAGAGAACAAAGAATTCTGAGAGAAAACAGAATTGTGGGGAAGACCTCTGGGATGGAATGATTGTGAGAGAACATGGAAGACTGGGAAAAAAAAGAGTCATGAGAGAGATGAAAGACTGGGGAGAGCGTAGAGGATGGTTGTGGGAGACCACAAATTGTGGGAGAAAACAAGAATTGTGGGAGAGACAGGAATTATGGGAAAAACAAGATATTCCGTGGGAGAGAGAGAATTCACCTGCTCCTGAAGTGCCCATTCTCCTATCCATACCCCTCCTGCAAGACCACTCCTCACCTTCTGGCCATGCCCTCACACTATGAGTCATGCCCTCTTTCCTAGGTTATGCCAATTTTACTTCTTCATGACCACACACCTCTCTTGGGCATGCCTCATCTGTAAGGGCCACATACCAGTTATCCATGGCCATACCCTGGCACTAGTCATAGCCAAGACCCTTACCTACCCATCAGGGAGAACTGTAGGAGAGACCTGAAATTGTGGAAAAATAGAGACTTGTGGGAAATAATGAAGGACTGTGGGAGACTACAGAGTATTCTGGGAAAGCAGAAAAAATTGTGGGAGAAACCAGAAGGTGAGCACCAGGAATTAAGGAACAACACAGGGGATTTGAGGAGACCACAGAGGATGAGGGAGAGCAACAGATTGTGGGAAAACATGGAGGATTGTGGGAGAGCACAGAGAATTATGGGAAAGAGGAAGCATTATGGGAAAGCACACGATTATGGGAGAACATGGAGGATTGTGGGAGAAAACAGGATTGCGGTAGAGAAGTAGCATTATGGGAAAGCATTAGGAATTGTGGGAGAGCAGGAGGATTGTGGGAGAGCAAAAGGATTGTGGGACAACATGGAGTACTGTGGGGGTAGAGCATTCTCAGAAAGCATGGAAAATTGTGATAGAGCAGGAAAATTGTGGGAAGGCACAGAAAAGTGTGAGAAACTGCAAAGAACTGAGGAAGAGAGAGAGCATTGTGGAAAAGCATAGAGAACCGTGAAGGAGCAGGGGGACTGTGGGAAAGCACAGAGGATTGTGAGAAACTACTGGAGAAATGTAAAGGAGAGGGAGCATTGTAGAAAAGCATCAGAAATGGTGGGAGAGAAAAAGGATTGTGGGTGAGAGGCAACACTGTCATAGAACACAGAATAACAGGAGAAAACAGAATTGTGGGAGAGCATGGAGGATTGTGGGAAGCAAAAAGGATTATGGGAGAGTGGTAGCATTATGCGAAATTACTGGAGAAATGTGGAAGACTACAGAGGATTGTGGGAAAGCACAGAGGACTGTGGGTGACCTCAGAAAATTGTGGGAGAGAGCTAATATTGTGGAAAGCATGGAGAATTGTGGGAGAACATGGAGGACTGTGGGAGAGGACAGAGGATTATGGGAGAGGGATGTAGCATTGTGGGGGATCACCAAAGGATTATGGAAGAGAACAGGATTGTAGGAAAGCACAAATGACTGTTGAAAACCACGGGAATTGTGGGAGAACAGGAGGATTGTGGGAAAGCACAGAGGATTATGGGAGATTGGTATCATTATGGGAAATCACTGGAGGATTGTGGGAGAGTACAGAGGTTTATGGGAGAGAGGTAGCATTGTGGGGAATCACTGGAGGATGGTGGGAGAGTACAGAGGATTATGGTAAAGCACAGAAGATTGTGGGAGAACATGGAGGATTGTGGGAGATCACAGAGGATTGTGGGAGAGAGATAACATTGTGGGGATTCACTAAAGGTTTGTGGGAGAGGACAGAGGATTGTGGGAAACCACTGGCTGATTGTGGGGAAGAGGCAGCATTGTGGGAAAGCATGGGGAATTGTGAGAGAAGAGGAGAATTGTGGGGGAACATGGAGGATTGTGGGAGACAACAGAGGATTGTGGGAAACTATGAGGATTATAAGAGAGAAGTAGCATTGGGAGAAAGGATGAAGAATTGTGGGAGCACAGGAGGACTATGAGAGAAGAGGATTGTGGGAAAGCACAGAGGATTGTGGGTGACCACAGAGGATTGTGGGAGAAAGGTAGCACTGTGAAAAGCATGAGGAATTGTGGGAGAACATGGAGGATTATGGGAAAACACAGAGGACTGGAGGGGAAGCAGGAAGATTTTGGGAAAGCATGGTGGATTATGGGAGAGCACAGAGGATAATGGGATGAAACAATTGTGAGAGAAAACAGATTTGTAGGTTAATACAGAGAATTGTGGAAGAGACAGGAAATTTGGGAGAGAAAATGGAATTGTGGAGGAAAGATAATTGACTCTTTGTTCTTCTACCCAACTGTCCTGCAGGGCCCATACCTCTCATCTTCTGGCCATGCCCTCTCTGAGTCATATCCCTCCCTCGTAGGCCACACTAATTCTAGCACAACAATGTCTTTCTTGCTGGGGCCACAGGCAGTTGTTGTCCATGACCACACCGCTGCACTGTCATAGTTATGCCTCTTACCTGCCTGCTACTAAGAACTGTAGGAGAGAAGAACCAATGAATGGGTCAATGAAGAAATTAAAGAAGAAAATAAAAAATACTTTGAGACAAATGAGAATAGAAATACAACATACAAAAATTTATGGGATGTGGTAAAAGCATTCTAAGAGGGAAGTTCATAGTGATAAATACCTACATCAAAAAATAAGAAAAATCTCAAATAAACAACCCAAATTTATACCTCAAAGAACCAGAAAAAGAAGAACAAATGAAGCCCAAATTTAATAGAAGGAAGGAAATACAAAGATAAGAGCATAGATAAATGAAATAGAGACTAATAAGACAATAGAAAGGCTCAATAAAACTAAGAACTGGTTCGGGAGATTAGTCCAGGATGGTGGAGGAGTAGGAGACAGTTTCATCTGGTCCCAGGAATTGAGCTAGATAACTATCAAATCATTCTGAACACCTGTGTAACTCAACCAGCGATCTAAGAACTGCTGAAACTCTACAATAGAAAAGCAACCACTTTCTGCAAGGTAGGAGGTGTGGAGAAGTAAATCTGAGGCGACATACGGGAAGATAAACCGAGGGGCAGGGTTGGGGGGGGACCCTCCATAAGCCGGCTACCGGAAAGTGATATAGCAGTGGAGCACAAGACTGGAACTTTTATAAGTCTGCTCCAGTGAGGGACTTCCTGGCCTGAGAGGCACTCAGGTGGCTAAGTGGGAACAGGTGGTCTCAGGATCCCCGAGGTCACAGGAAGACCGGGGGTGCCTGAGTGTGGCAGAGTTCCCAGAGCGGGGAAGCCGGCTGCAATCAGCGAGTCCAGGGGTGGGCTCTCAGCTCGGGGTGCTATAAACCACGAATCAAGGCACGGTCGGGCAATGGCTCTCTGAGCAGGGGCCCAATGAACGGCAGAACCAGCGAGAACCCCCTTCCTCCCCAGGGAGGAACTGCACAGGAGCATGCTGCAGGTGTCTACAGGGTTTGGAGACTCAAAACGGGGTCACATGCCTGAGATAGAAACACTCAGTCACAGGTTGGGTGAGCACCGAGTGCAGATGGAGACCAGGGAGACGGGATTGACTGACTGCTTTTCTCTGAGGCCACACTGAGGAGTGGGGCCCCAAACCTTTCAGCTCCAGGGCCAGAGATTGGGAGGCCACCATTTTCATTCTCATCCTCTAAAGCTGTGAGGAAAGCCTCCAGGGAACAAAAGCCACATAGAGCAATCAGGAGCAGATTACATAGCCTGGCCCCCTGGCAAGAGCGGTGCAATTCTGCCCCGGGCAAATACACTTGAGAATCAAAGCAACAGGCCCCTCCCCTAGAAGATCAGCAAGAACATCCAGCCAAGACCAAGTTTACTGATCAGTGAGAACTGCAGAACTCCAGCGCTAGGGGAATATAGCCTATAGAATTCATGGGTTTTTTCCCCACAATTCTTTAGTCTTTCAATTTTAATTTTTTTCCTCTTTCCTTTATCAACCAATTTCTTATCAACTCTTTTGTTCAAATCTTTTTTAATTTTCATTTTTACATTTACATACTTTTCTTCCATTGTATTTAATTTTATTTTTGTACATATATACGTTTTTCTTTCTTTACAATTTTGGAATCTTAGTTTTCTAACAACTGGACCAAAATATACACAGGATCCAGTGTATTGCTCTATTCTGTTCACCTGTCTGATTACATTCTTTTTTCCTAATTTTTTTTTTCTGTTTCAGGACTTTTCTGATTTGTTCAGTGTCTATTTCTCTGGGGTTGTTGTTGCCATTTTATTATTCGGTTCTCTCGTTCATCTAGTCTTCTCTGGATAGAATGACAAGATGGAAAAACTCACCTCAAAAAAGAGAACAAGAGGCAGTACTGACTGCCAGGGACCTAATCGGTATAGATATAAGTAAGATGTTGGAACTGGAGGTCAGAGTAACGATTACAGCATCTTTATAATATAGCTGGGCTTGAAAAAAAGCATAGAAGACACTAGAGAATCCCTTTTTGGGGAAATAAAAGAACTAAAATCTAATCAAGTCAAAATAAGAAAGTCTATTAATGAGATGCAGTCAAAAATGGAGGCTCTAAGTGATAGGATAAATGACGCAGAAAAAAGAATCAGTGATATAGAAGAAAATGATGGAGAATAGAGAAGCTGAGACAAAGAGAGAAAACAACTACTGGACCACGAAGGGAGAATTCGAGAGATAAGTGATACCATAAAGTGCAATGATATTAGAATAATTGGGATCCCAGAAGAAGAGGAAAGAGAGAGAGGAGCAGAAGGTATATTAGAGCAAATTATAGCAGAGAACGTCCCTAATCTGGGGAAGGAAACAGGTATCCAAGTCCAAGAGGCACAGAGAACCCCTCTCAAAATCAGTAACAATAGGTCAACACCCGACATATAATAGTGAAACTTGCAAATCTCAGAGACAAAGAGAAAATCCTGAAAGAAGCTCGGGACAAGAGGGCCATAACCTACAAGAGTAGAACTATTAGATTGGCAGCAGACCTATCCACAGAGACATGGCAGGCCAGGAAGGACTGGCATGATATATTCAGGGTGCTAAATGAGAAAAATATGCAGCCAAGAATACTTTATCCAGCTAGACTGTCACTGAAAATAGAAGGAGAGAAAAATCTTTGAGGACAAACAGAAACTAAAAGAATTTGCAAACACCAAACCAGCCCTACAAGAAATATTTTTTTTTTGCTTTTTAAACTATTTTTATTTATTTATTTATTTGAGAGAAAGAATGAGAGAGAGAGAGAGCATGAGGGGGGGGAGGGTCAGAGGGAGAAGCAGACTCCCCGCTGAGCGAGGAGCCCGATGCGGGACTCGATCCTGGGACTCCAGGATCATGACCTGAGCCGAAGGCAGTCACTTAACCAACTGAGCCACCCAGGCGCCCAGCCCTACAAGAAATATTAAAAGGGATCCTTTAAGCGAAGAGAGAGCCCAAAAGTAACATAGACCAGAAAGGAACAGAGACCATATAAAGAAGCAGTCCCTTTACAGGTACTATAATGGCACTAAATTCATATCTTTCAATAGTTACTCTGAATGTAAATGGGCTAAATGCCCCAATTAAAAGACACAGGGTATCAGATTGGATAAAACGGCAAGACCCATCAATATGCTGCCTTAAGGAGATTCATTTTAGACCCAAAGACACCTCCAGACTTAAAGTGAAGGGATGGAAAATCAATTATTATGCTAATGGACATCAAAAGAAAGCTGGGATGGCAATCCTTGTATCAGACAAATTAGATTTTAAGCCAAAGACTGTAATAAGAGATGAGGAAAGACACTATATCATAATGAAAGGGTCTATCCAACAAGAAGATCTAACAATTATAAATATTTTTATGCCCCTAACATGGGAGCAGCCAATTACATAAACCAATTAATAACAAAATTAAAGAAACACACTGATAATAATACAACAGTAGGGGACTTTAACACCCCACTCACTGCAATGGACAGATCATCTAAGCAGATCAACAAGGAAACAAGGGCTTTGAACTACACACTGGATCAGATGGACTTCACAGATATGTTCAGAACATTCCACCCTAAAGCAATAGAGTACACATTCTTCTCAAGTGCACATGGAACATTCTCCAGAATACATCACATCCTGTGTCACAAATCAGGTCTCAACCAGTACCAAAAGATTGGGATCATTCCCTGCACATTTTCGGTACAAAAAGATTGGGATCATTCCCTGCACAATGCTTTGAAACTTGACCTCAATCACAAGAAGAAATTTGGAAAGGACTCAAATACATGGAGGCTAAAGAGCATGCTACTAAACAATGAATATGTCAGCCAGGAAATTAAAGAGGAATTAAAAAAATTCATGGAAACAAATGATAATGAAAACACAACTGTTCTAAACCTTTGGGATGCAGCAAAGGTGCTCCTAAGGGAAGTATATAGCAATATAAGCCTTTCTCAGGAAACAAAAAAGGTTTCAAATACACAATCTAACCTTACACGTAAAAGAGCTGGAGAAAGAACAGCAAATAAAGCCTAAACCCAGCAGGAGGAGAGAAATAATAAAGATTAGAGCAAAAATCAATGAAATAGAAACCAAAAGAACAATAGAACAGATCAACAAAAGTAGGAGCTGATTCTTTGAAAGAATTAGTAAGATCGATAAACCCCTGGCCAGACTTATCAAAAAGAAAAAAGGACCCAAATAAATAAAATCATGAATGAAAGAGGAGAGAGACCTGGAGCGACCACAACCAACACTGAAGAAATATAAACAACTAACACTGAAGAAATACAAACATTTAAAGGAACATATTATGAGCAACTATATGCCAACAAATTAGGCAATCAGGAAGAAATGGAAGCATTGCTACCAAAACTGAAACAGGAAGAAAAGAGAAAACCTGAACAGACTCATAACCAGCAAGGGAATTGAAGCAGTAACCCAAAATTTCCCAACAAACCAGAGTCCAGGGCTGGATGGCTTCCCAAGGGAATTCTACCAAATATTTAAAGAAGAATTAATACCTATTTTTCTGAAGCTGTTTCAAAAAATAGTAATGGAAGGAAATTTCCACACTCATTCTATGAGGCCAGGATTCTCTTGATCCCAAAACCAGACAATGACCCCACCAAAAAGAATTACACACGAATATCCCTGATGAATATGGATGCAAAAATTCTCACCAACATACTAGTCAACAGGATCCAACAGTACATTAAAATGATTATTCACCACGACCAAGTGGGATTTATTCCTGGGCTGCAAGGATGGTTTAACATCTGCAAATCAATCAATGTGATATACTACATAAATAATAGAAGGGACAAGAACCATATGATCCTCTCAATAGATGCAGAAAAAGCATGTGAAAAAGTATAGCATCCTTTTTTGATTAAAACTCTTCAGAGTGTAGGGATAGAGGGAACATACCTCAATATCATAAAAGCCATCTATGAAAAGCCCACAGCAAATATCATTCTCAATGGGGAAACACTGAGAGCTATTCCCCTAAGATCAGGAACATGGCAGGGATGTCCACTCTAACCACTGCTGTTCAACACAGTCCTAGAAGTCCTAGCCTCAGCAATCAGACAACAAAAAGAAATAAAAGGGGGGCACCTGGGTGGCTCAGTCGGCTGAGCGTCTGCCTTCAGCTCAGGTCATGATCCCAGGGTCCTGGGATCGAGCCCCACATCGGGCTCCCTGCTCAGTGGGGAGCCTGCTCTCCTTCTCCCTCTGCTGCTCCCCCTGCTTGTGCTTTCTCTCACTCTCTCTGTCAAATAAATAAATAAATAAATCTTTTAAAAAAAGAAATAAAAGGCATCTGAAATGGCAAAGAAGTCTAACTCTCACTCGTTGCAGATGGCATGATACTCTATGTGGAAAACCCAAAAGACTCCACCCCAAAATTGCTAGAACTCATACGGGAATTCAGCAAAGTGGCAGGATATAAAATCAATGCACAGAAATCAGTTGCATTTCTATACACTAACAATGAGACAGAAGAAAAAGAAATTAAGGAATCGATCCCATTTGCAATTGCACCCAAAACCATAAGATACTGAGGAATAAACCTAACCAAGGAGGCAAAGGATCTGTACTCAGAAAACTACAGAACACTCATGAAAGAAATTCAAGAAGACACAAAGAAATGGAAAAACATTCCATGCTCATGGTTTGGAAGAACAAATATTGTTAAAATGTCTATGCTACCTTGAGCAATCTATACAATCCCTATCAAAATACTATCATCTTTTTTCACAGAGCTGGAACAAATAATCCTAAAATTTGTATGGAACAAGAAAGGACCCTGAATAGCCAAAGGAATGTTGAAAAAGAGAACCAAAGCTGGTGGCATCCCAATTCTGGACTTCAAGCTCTATTACAAGGCTGTAATCATCAAGACAGTATGGTCCTGGCACAAAAACAGACACACAGATCCATGGAACAGAATAGAAAACCCAGAAATGGACCCTCAACTCTGTGGTCAACTAATCTTCTGACAAAGCAGGCAAGAATAGCCAATGGGAAAGACTGTCTCTTTGACAAATGGTGTTGGGAAAATGGGACAGCCACATGCAGAAGAATGAAACTGGACCATTTCCTTACACCACACACAAAAATAGACTCCAAATGGATGAAAGACCTAATATGAGACAGGAATCCATCAAAATCCTAGAGGAGAACAGAGGCAGCAACCTCTGTGACCTCGGCTGCCGCAACTTCTTGCTAGACACTTCTCCAAAGGCAAGGGAAACAAAGGCAAAAGTGAACTATTGGGACTTCATCAAGATAAAAAGCTTTTGCACAGCAAAGGAAACAGTCGACAAAAGCAAGACAACTGACAGAATGGGAGAAGATATTTGCAAATGACATATCAGATAAAGGACTAGGATCCAAAATCTATAAAGAACTTATCAAACTCAACACCCAAAGAACAAATAACCCAATCAAGACAGAAATGTCCAATCAGACATTTCTCCAAAGAAGACATACAAATGGCCAACAGACACATGAAAAAAGTCTCAACATCACTAGGCATCAGGGAAATACAAATCAAACCCACAATGAGATACCACCTCACACCAGGCAGAATGGCTAAAATTAATAAGTCAGGAAACGACAGATGTTGGTCAGCATGCAGAGAAAGGGGAACCCTCTTACACTGTTGTTGGGAAGGCAAGCTGGTACAGCCACTCTGGAAAACAGTATGGAGATTCCTCAAAATGTTGAAAATAGAGCTACCCTATGCCCCAGCAATTGCACTACTGGGTATTTACCCCAAACATACAGATGTAGTGATCTGAAACACCCCAATGTTTATAGCAGGAACGTCCACAATAGCCTAACTATGGAAAGAGCCCAGATGTCCATCAACAGACGAATGGATAAAGATGATGTGGTGTATATATATACACACACACACACACACACACACACACACACACAATGGAATACTACTCAGCCATCAAAAAACACAAAATCTTGTCATTTGCAATGACGTGGATGGAACTGGAGGGTGTTATGTGAAGCGAAGTAAGTCAATCAAGAGAAAAACAATTATCATATGATCTCGCTGATATGTGGAATTTAAGAAACAAAACAGAGGATCATAGGGGAAGAGAGGAAAAAATAAAACAAGATGAAACCAGAGAGAGAGACAAAACGTAAGTGATTCTTAATCATAGGAAACATGCTCAGGGTTGGTGGAGGGTTGTTGGAGGGTTGCTCCTAATGACAGACATTAAGAAGGGCATGTGATATAATGAGCACTGGGTATAAAACTGATGAGTCACTAAGAACAAAACAAATAAAACTAAGAGCTGGTTCATTGAAATGATAAACAAATTGACAACCGAAGTAGGCTCACCAAGAAGAGAGAGGGCTCAAGTAAATAAAATCAGAAATGAGAGAGGAGATGTTACAACTGATACAACAGAAATACAAAGGATCATAAGTGACTACTATGAACAATTACATATCAATAAATTGGATAACTTAGAATAAATGGCTAAATTCCTAGAAACATCCGATCTTCCAAGCCCGATGAAGAAACAGAAAATCTGAAGCAGGGATGCTCCCTGCTCAGTGGAGAGTCTGCTTTTCCCTCTCAATCTGCCTCCCCCCCCACTTGTGCTCTCTCTCTCTCTCAAATGAATAAATAAAAAAAAGTCTTCAAAAAGAAAAAAGAAAAAGAAAATCTGAACAGATGGACTACTAGTGAGGAGATTGAATCAGTAAACTAAAGCCACCTAAAAGACAAAAGTCCAGGACCAGATGACATCATTGATGAATTCTATCAAATATTCAAAGAAAAATTAGTATCTATCCTTCTTAAACTCTTCCAAAATATTGAAGAGGAGGGAACACTTCCAAACTCATTTTACAAAACCAGCATTACCTTGATACCAAAACCAGACAAGGAAAACACAAGAAAAGAATATTACAGGCCAGTACTTTTGATGAACATAGATGTGAAAATTCTCAATAAAATTTAGCAAACCAAATCCAACAGTACATTAAAAAATTATACACCATGATCAAGTGGGATTCATTCCAGGGATGCAAGGATGATTCAACATCCACAAATCAACAACATGATACACCACATTAACAAAATGAAGAATAAAAATCACATGATCATCTCAATTGAAGCAAAAAAAGCATTTGACAAAATTCAGCATCCATTCATGATAAAAACTTGCAACAAAGTGGGTATAGAAGGAACATACCTCAACATAATAAAAACCATATCTGACAAGCCCACAGCTAACATCATACTTAATGGTGAAAATCTGAAAGCTTTTCCTCTAAGATCAGGAATAAGACAAGGATGCTCACTCTCACCACTTTTATTCAACATAGTATTGGAGATCCTAGCCAGAACTATTAGGCAAGAAAAAGAAATAAAAGGCATCCAAATTAGAAAGGAAGAAGTACTATCACTGTTGGTGGATGGTATATTATATATAGAAAATCCTAAAGACTACCAAGAAACCGATAGAACTAGTCAATGAATTTGGTAAAGTTGCAGGATACAAAATCAATATACAAAAATCTGTTGCATTTTTATACACTAATGCAGTATAAGAAAGAGAAATTTAAAAAACAATCCAATTTACAATTGTTATCAAAAAGAATAAAATACCTAGGAATAAATTTAACCAAGAAAGTGAAACGCCTATACACTGAAAACTAAGACTGCTGAAAGCAACTGAAGAAGACACAAATAAATAGAAAGAGGGGCACATGCGTGCCACAGTCAGTTAAGCATATGACACTTGGTTTCAGCTCAGGTTGCGATCTCAGGGTCATTAGATCAAGCTCCATGCTGGGCCCCACGCTCAGTGTGGAGTCTGCTTGGGACTCTCTCTCCCTCTCCCTGTGCCCCTCCCCCCATGTACACACAATCTCTCTCTCTTTTAAATAAATAAATATTTTAAAAAACAAATAAATAGAAAGATATTCCATGCTCATGAATTGGAAGAATTAATACTGTTAAAATGTCCACACTCCCCAAAGCAATCTACATATTCAATGCAATCCCTATCAAAAGTTTAATGGCATTTTTTAAAAAGATTTTATTTATTTATTTGACAGAGACAGACAAAGGGAGAGAAGGAACACAAGCAGGGGGAGTGGGAGAGGGTGAAGCAGGCTTCCCGCTGAGCAGGGAGCCCGATGTGGGGCTTGATCCCAGGACCCTGGGATCATTACCTGAGCCGAAGGCAGACACTCAATGACTGAGTCACCCAGGCGCCCCAGTTTAATGGCATTTTTTACAGAAACAGAATAATCCGAAAATTTGTAAAAGCATACAAAAAACCCAAATAGCCAATGCAACCTTGAGAAAGAAAAACAAAGATGAAGGCATCACACTTCCTGATTTCAAACTATAATACAAACCTATAATAATGAAAACAGTATGATATTGGCATAAAAACAGACACACTGATCAATGGAACAAAATAGAGAGCCCAGAAATAAACATACACATATATGCCCAATTAACTTATGACAAAGGAGCCAAGAATATACAATGGGGAAAGGACAATCTCTTCAATAAATGATGTTGGGAAAACTGAACAGTCACATGCAAAAGAATGAAACTGGACTATTGTCTCACACCATAGCCAAAAATTCAAAACAATTTAAAGACTTGAACGTAAGACCTGAAACCATAAAGCTTCTAGAAGAAAACATAGGAGGTAAGCTCCTTGACATTGGTCTTGGCAATGACTTTTTTGATCTGACTCCAGAAGCAAAGGCAACAAAAGCAAAAATAAACAGGTGAGACTATATCAAACTAAAAAGCTTCTGCACAGCAAAGGAAATCACCAATAAAATGAAAAGTCAACCTACTGAATGGGAGAAAATATGAGCAAATCATATTCTGAGAAGCAGTTAATATCCAAAACATATGAAGAACTAATACAACTCAATCGCAATAAATAAATAAATAAATAATCTGATTTAAAAATGGGCAGAGGCTCTAAATAGACATTTTTCCAAAGAGATACAAATGGCCAATAGGTACATGAAAAGATGCTCAACATCACTCATCACCAGGGAAATGAAAATCAAAACCAAAATGAGATATCACCTCATGCCTGTCAAAATGGCTATTATCAAAAAGACAAGAAATAACAAGTATTGGTGAGAATGTGGAGAAAAGAGAACCTTTGTGCACTGTTGGTGGGAATGTAAGTTGGTGTAACCACTATGGAAAACAGTATAGAATTCCTCAAAAAATTAGAAATAGATGGGACACCTGGGTGGCTCAGTCAGTTAAGCGTCTGCCTTCGGCTCAGGTCATGATCCCAGGGTCCTGGGATCGAGCCCCACATCAGGTTCCCTGCTCAATGGGGAGTCTGCTTCTCCCTCTGCCTGCAGCTCCCCCTACTTGTGCTCTCTCTGTCTCTTTGACAAGTAAATAAATTAAATCTTAAAAAAAAAAGAAATAAAACTACCATATCATCCAGCAATTCCAATTCTGGGTGTTTATCCAAAGAAAATGAAAATACTAATTTTCAAAAAGATAAATGCAGCCCCATGTCATTGCAGCATTATTTACAATAGCTGAGATATGGAAACTACCTAAGTGTCTACTGATGGGATGAATGGATAAAGAAGACGTGATACATATACATATATATGTATATATATACACACACACACACACAATGGAATACTATTCTACACACACACACACGAATACTATTCAGCCACAAAAAAGAATGAAATCCTGCCATTTGCACACATGGACTTTGAGGGCATTATGCTAAGTCATATAGAGAAACATAAATACTGTATGATCTCTTATGTGGAATCTAAAGAAACAGACAAACGAACTCACAGATACAGAGAACAGATTGTTGTTTGAGGGGAGGGAATGGGGTCAAAGGGTACAAGCTTCTAGTTATAAAACAAGTAAGTTGTGGGAATGTAATATAAAGCATGGTGACTATAGTTAATAATTCTGTATTACATATATGAAAATTGTTATGAGAGTAGATCTTAAAAGTCCTTATCCTAAGGAAAAACTTTGTATAACTACGTATGGGTGCAAATGTTAACTATTTATTGTGGTGATCATTTTGCAATATATACAAATATTAAATCATTATGTTGTACCCCTGAAACTAATATATGTCAATTATACCTCAGTAAAAAAAAGATGGTTCAAAAATTGCAGGACAGATATGGAATTATGTGTATAAACAGAAATGTGGGAGAAACAAGAATTATGAGGGAGAAAGAAGCAGTATGGGAAAGAAAGAAACATTTTAGGGGACAATGGAGGATTATGGGTTATAATGGAGAACTGTGGGTGAGAACAAGGAATTCTGGGAGATGTAGAGTCTTGGGGAGAGACGAGGAATTGTGGGAAAGACAAGATATTGTGGGATGTATAGATAAATGGTCTCTTGAGCTTCTCCTGACCTTCCTGCATGAGCAATATCCCTCCCATTATGGCTACACTCCTGTGGTCCATCTGGGCCACCCTTCTATCATGCCCCCCTCACATCTCTCTGATCTCTGGCTGTTGCCCCAACACCTTTCTGGAATTCTTTATGTCCATGCCCATCATTTCAAAGCCATGCCCCTGGGCTCCACCTGGCCACATACTTCCTGTTCAGGTCACACCCCTAGCACTACCAACTGGCAGTTCCTTTCATTCACTCCTGGCCACCTCCTACATCCCAATACACTTATTTTGGCTAGGCTAAGTCCTCGAAGCTCAGCTTTGAGCACACCTCTACCCCTAGGGCCTTGCTCCCAATTCTCTGTCATAAATGAGCCCCCTCCTAACCTGCCAGACACCTTTACTAAAGGTCATGCCCTTGTGATCCACCTGCACTGTGCCCCTACTGGCTGGGCCATGACAAATGAGCTCAGTCCTAACCACATTCCCTCCTGCACCCAACATTCCTCCCCCTCCAAGGCCACTCTGTACCAGTCAATGGCCACTCCGCTCCCACCATAACTACACCCCATTCATACCCACTGGTCATGCCCCTCTCATCCAACCGTTCCCCTCCCAATTGGGCTATCCCTTTGCTCTCTGCCCATGCCACGTCCTTGCAACCTGCCATGGCCATGTCCATCCAGTCCCAGGAAAGCTAGGTGCACTCTGTCTCAATCCCACCTTACTGTGCATGCCACACCCCCTTTGTTCCCCCACTGGCAAGGCATGGTCCCTGGTACCTCAGGGAGTGCCTGTGGGGGGCGCTCAGGTCCTGAGAATCCTACTCCGGCCCCAGAGCTTGGTTCCAGGGGCATTTGTATAATGAAATGAGGCTGTGGACTCATGGTCCTCATCTAAAATATAACTTTCCTCAGATTTCTCCTGGCTTGAAACACCACGACTTGAGAAGCAACGTAGTTGTTCAGCGGACAAACCCAACTGGTAGATGGGTCATAGAGCCATGTTCCTCCCAGCCAGTTTTCATGTCCACTAAACCTGTGTTCCTTCTAGCCAAGTTTCATGTTCTATAACGTGACCTGGAAAACCTGTTCCTTCCAGCTCCTCAGCTGACAGATGCACGGAGTAAGCAGCAATCCTGTATTTCCTGATGTCTCCTCCCAAGCATCTTTCCTAGGCACCCAGGGTGCTCTGGCTGTCTAGGGCCAGACCTGACATCACCCCGCTTAGACTGAAACTCCAGCTGCAGCCGTGTGCTCTGAGATCATTCTACTAGCCTTGCTCCCTCCATTTACAACTCTGAGTCCAGAAAAAAAAAGGAAGAGGTTATACATAACCAACTTTTTTCCCCATCCAAAAATCTCAGAACGAGCACTCCTGGGGCCAGGGCTCTCTTTGTTAGCCATTCAGTCACTCATTCATTCAAACCATATTTATTAGGTACTCTTAAGTCCAGTCATTAATGAGCCTCAAGGAGCTTACAGCCTGATGTTGCCCCAACTTGGGTTGTGAAGAGTAAGAAATGACTGGAGAGTAAAGGAAAGTGTGTTAAGGGGGTTGATAGGTGGAAAAGGACTTGGTAATGCTAAAGTAAATTTGTATATTGGGACTCGCAAACTGGAGGGTGCTCCAGTGGCCCTGCCCACAGCACAGATCTAAACCTACGTCAGCTGGGACTTACAGGAAACAGCTAATATACACTAGTCACAGTCCTCCCTCTCTGCTTTAGTGGGCCTACATTACCCTAGAACATAGGACCTGCTAGCCTTATAAGGAAACCCTTGGCTTCTTAGCCAACTGTGCTCTGTTTCTGGGCTGCTTCTTCGAATGCTCTGTGAAACTCTCTCTTGCCTGAAATTCAGGGGAATGATGCTTGTGAGGCACTGTACTCTCCAATCCATACATTGTTTTCCCTTGAATAAAGGACATCACACTTGTTACTAAATTGTATTATTTCTGTCATTTGACAACAACCACAGGCCTTCTTGATCCGATCAGTAGGAATATTTGGGGCAGAAAAACATAGGAAGCCACTTTGTATTTACTATGGCCCCTTGTACAAGAAACTCTCAATAAATCTTCATTGAATGTATATCCTTTTAACTCCAGTGGAGAGCTACAGTTTTTCCTCCATAGTAGCAAGATTTGCTACATATAGGGGCGCCTGGGTGGCTCAGTCGTTGGGTGTCTGCCTTCGGCTCAGGTCACGATCCCAGGGTTCTGGGATCGAGCCCCGCATGGGGCTTCCTGCTCGGCGGGAAGCCTGCTTCTCCCTCTCCCACTCCCCCTGCTTGTGTTCCTGATCTCGCTGTCTCTGTCAAATAAATAGATAAAATCTTAAAAAAAAAAAAAAGATTTGCTACATATAATTCTTCATATGCCGGCAATAATGATTTTAGGATCACATGTTAGTTCTCTTTCCTTCCCACCCTCGTCCATCCCATTTCTGCCTTGAAGATGATGGCAACATTCACAATGTTGAGCTAGAAGGAACACAGAGAAAAGAACAATTTTCAACAGAACAGTTAAACTGAGCTCACTCTGACCCTGAAAAGTCTGCTTTATTTACATAAAATGTTTCAAATGTCATCCATTTCTTGCCTTAAAAAATAACAAGAAATGAGGCCAAATACAGACTGAGTTACTGAGTTACTTTTTATGTAGTTGGGAAGAGCTGACTTCTACAAATGATTTGAGGCAACTTATGAAAATAAAGACAATGCTGGGTAAACTAAATAGTTGAAGGAATCAAGAAAAGGGGAGCTGAAAAGAAAGAGAATAATGCAGCCAATGATAAGATAAACAAGTAGACAAGCTGCTAGATTCCTGAACCTTCCCCTTGTGAGCACAGAGGAAAATGTCCTTGTTAAAGGCAGGCCAGAGATCTGACTCTAAACCTCCTAATGCCCATCAAAAGAGAGAATGGTAACCATTTTAACGTTTTCCAATGTTCATAACATAAAAGCTAGGGTTTTTCTTTGACTGATTTGGGGAAGTAAAGCTTTCTCAATTTTTAGTACCAAGAGAAATCCTGATTACTCATAAAGATGATGTTGTGAGCTAAGTGGGACATAAGTGTCATAAGGAATTACAGAGTTCCCCTCCATGTAAATCATTGCTACAATCATAAAGCACAATGCATTAAACCATGTCCAAACATTCCTGTTTAACTAAGTAAAGTACTCAGGTCCTGAATGGTCTGGCCTAATCCACAATAGCATTTAGATTATTGTTCCACAGGATGGCAAGGTTTCAACCCGCATTTCAACTCTGATCCATTCATAGTAGCTGCCTGAGTAACTGTACTGGGAAGTTTTGAGGCTGAAGGAAGGAGAAAGGAAGGACAAAATTTTGTGATTAACACTACAGGATGAGTGGCTGCAAGCAACAACCTATCCGGTATCTCTGGTTTGTAGGAATAGAGGTCTTTGCAGTCTTCCAGAAACAACATTTCTCATTAAAGGGCTGCTGCGAACTATTCATATAGAAGAGAGTACAAGGTCATTGACGCTGGCCAAAACTTAAGGGCTGAAGCTTTGAGATATTAATTCATATGCTTTGTATATCAACTAGGAGGTGGGCAGTTTAAGGTTCTGTTATGAAAATAAGAGCTTCTAGCCAAAGTAGTATATGGCCTAATGCCCCCTCTGCCTCTTTATAAAGGCTGGCAAAGGAAGTACATATGGGCAGGGCTACAGACCTCTGGGTAAACTCCAACAGGCAGCTCAATAGGCAATCAAAGACTGAAAATCCCACTCCAGGCATGGCTGCAAGAATTTAGCCTAGAAAAGCAAGCATTAGGTGCCAAGACCATGAAAAATTTCCCGTGTAACATCTAAGAAGCAGCGTAAAGAATTAAACCTCTAGGAGAAAATATCAGAAGACTCAGTACAGTCTTGCTTTTACTACTAAACCTCATGATTTATCATTCACAGGATGAAGGCACACAGGCACACATGCATATCATCGAAGAAACTGTTCTTTAAATTCCCACTTTAGGAATATGATGTTGGCAAAACTACACTCGGTTTGCCTAATTTTTGTTTCTAAGCAGTAGTGATTCACTTTCACTGAAGTAAGACAATGTTAGCCTGTGAAAAATAAGTGAAAGTTCATCATGGTTATGGCTATAAATTTCACCTACAAAAATTGATGAGCCTTTTGAATATCATAGTTTCATAACATTTTCTTGTCCTAAAATAGGGCATAAAATATCAGGATGGAGACAAAATATTCCAAAGCCTTGTTTATGATAGATCCTGGAAACCATTTTTTTTTCTGTCTAGGAATGAGAAAAAATGTATTGGGCTTCATAGAAATCAAGTTTATGATTAGGGTTAGTCAATTCAATTATGTTCAACATATATTCATGAGCCATTAGAAATGCAAAAAATGAAACAAATTCAGTCCCTGCCCTCCAGGAAGTTTCAATTTTGTTGGACACAAAAGTATATCATCTTGGCAAGATCTGCATATGCAAATGTTAAATAAATACTATGAGAATACAGGAAAAGGAGAGAATACAAAGTTAGCAGATTGGACAAGTCAGTCATAAAACTCTACAAAAAAAGCAAAAAAAGGAAGTCTTCTCAAAGGAGTTAATTGAGATAGACCTGGAAGAATGGCTAAGATGTTTAAAGGTAAAAAATGAAAGCTCACAGCATTGAAGTTAAGGAAACTAAGAATACAAACACACACAACAAAGGGCAGAGGTGAGACACAGCCCAGGGGCAGGGACTGGCAGGTAGGATGGCTCAGGAGGATGGGGGAGGGGGCATCGGGGTAGACGCATCTGAAAAGCCAAGTGGGGTTCAGATCTTAGAGGCCAAGGAGTCTGATTCCCTGACATGGGCCCCGGGGTGCTGATGAAGATTTCAGTGTGGTGATAACTCCACTGTAAATGCCAAGAAGGAGGAAAGGACGGAAGGAAGGCACAGCATTCCAGGACTGAGAACTGTCCAAGTCCCCATCCGACTGGCAGCCACAGTGCCCCGAACAACCAGGGCAGCGCCTGGGAGGCTCTGAAGGTGGGAAGGAAAGGGGACAAGAACTCACAGAATGAGTGAATGAAGCAGGAGAAGGGAGAAGGGGACTTTGGAAATGATCTATCAGTGACATGGACTTCACGCCACTTTTTTCTGGACCTCAGTTATTGTGTCCACCTGGAAAGTGACGCCTGGACTAAAGGATCTAGGAGATTCAGTTCAGGTTTACTAATTTGACACTGTTCCGTGGTGTTTCAAATGGCGAGCAGATGTGAGACAAGAAGGAAGGGGGTGGAAGCGGCTCCTAGCTAATCTGAAAAGCAGTGCACGAATGAACAGAGCTGGGAGAGAAAAAATAAAACCCCACGAGTGTGGCTTCTGAAGAAGCCCCGAGAAGGAAAACCTTGTTGGGACAGCAGTGGGGAGGGGGTGGTGGAGCAGGTGGGAGATCAGACCCACGGGGGTTATCCAGGGACCCTGGAACAAGGTTTGGCTTGGAGCACAGGAGTGGGTTCCAGGCCACAAGGAAGAGGTGAACATTTCCAATGCCTTGTGCCTCGCTGTCCTGCAGGGCTCTCCACTTTTTCGTGTCTCCAAGGGTGATACTCACTACACATACAACTAGGAGGTTTTCCTCAGAATATGACATATGACCTATTTATTTGTACATGTGAACAATAAAAGAAATGATCCCAGTTTATCAAGGTGTCAGTGCCAAATACTGTCTCCAATAGATCCTAAGTTGCTGTTTTAGGAAGGGATATGTGGTCCATTACCCAAAAGCATCTGCACAGTGAAAGTGGCACCATTAGGTTAAAACAGAGTTCCTTAGCCTCAGCACTACTGACATTTAGGGCCAGATAACTCTTTGGTGTGGGGGGCTGTCCTGGGCACTGGAGGATGTTTAGCAGCATCTCCTGTCTCCACCTACCCATCAGAAGGCCACTGAAGTCCCCATCCCTGTCCCCCACAGTTTTAACAACCAGAAATGTCTCCAGACATTTCCAGGTGTTCTCTGGGGGACAAAATTGCCCCTGATTAAGAACCACTGAGTTAAAATATAATAGGTTTGCACAGAAGCAAAAATCTTCTATCCCCATATGTATCTTAACCTGATGATAGCTTAAAGAGACTAGAACCATCTTATTACCTCTCTAAGTATTCTGAAAATATTGGGGTAATTATTATAAACCTCTTGAAATTGTATATTATATAGATATATCAATTTTATTCCAATTAAACTATGAAGGATCATTTTTTTATTAAACGTCTACAACTTCAGGGTGCCTGGCTGGCTCAGTTAGTATAGCATCCAACTCTTGATCTCAGGGTTATAAGTTCGAGGTTCACGTTGGGTGTAGAGATTACTTAAAAATAAAATCTTAAAAAAAAAATCTACAACTTCTGTTGTAGAAAATTAGTGAGTGGTCCTAAATATAATTGAGATACTAGTTTTAAAAATGTAGGTTTCCATATTCAGTGATTAAAGGTTTTATCTGATTTCTTTTAATGTGTCACAGCCAGATACATTTCCCAAAAACGAATAAAAATGTACAGGGGCGCTCCGGTGGCTCAGTCAGTTGAGCCTCCGACTCTTGGTTTTGGCTCAGGTCATGATCTCATGGGTTGTGGATTGGGCCCCATGATGGGGTCCATGCTCAGTGGGGAGTTGGCTTGAAGATTCTTTCCCTCTGCCCCTCTCCCTGTGCTTGCACACACTCTCTCTAATAAATAAATAAATCTTTTAAAAATGTGCACAGTACATCATATTTTCTTTTATTTTAATGTATTTATTTTTTATGTATTTATTTATGCTGGGCATGGAGCCTAATACAGGGCTTGAACTCACGACCCTGAGATCAAGACCTGAGCTGAGATCAAGAGTTGGATGCCTAACCAACTGGGCCACCCAGGCACCCCAGAGTAACATCATATTTTAAATGGTTTCACAGTTTACTGTAGTAGATTGAGGTGCTATAGGTTTAGTTAATTTCTGTTTGTGATAATGAAGTGGAATAATCAGGGTCAAAATTCAAAAGGGACATTGACCCCTACTACCTCTTGTTTGCCTGCAAGTAAATGGAGTATACATATGCCCACATGCTTTTACAGCACTATGAACTTTAAAAGTTATCTTGCATGAATTAAAAGAATGACATGTATTTTCTTTCCATGTGATCTCATATTTAATTTACTCTCCAGGGCAGTAGATCAATAGTTATGTATGAGAAACTGCTTTTCAATAGTGTTGTGGAGTATGAAAAAGACACAGAAATCAATTTCTTTTTCCTGTCTCTGGAGACTCGGTGCCTTTTGTATTGCTCATGGCAACAGTAATCTCTTTTTTATCTTTGTTCTCTAAACTCTGAACATTGGAAGTAAATAGTAACATATTCAGAATGATTGAAACTACTTTATTTGTCATCGTTACCACTGTTACTAATAGGTTATTGGGTTCCTATATGTGGAACTGCTAAAATGAGCACTGTATGAAGCAAATTACATAAAGATGAATCTTGTGGAAGTTCACTACTTAAAACTTGTACATACTAAATTTGTGCAAGATATTAAAAATTATAAGAAAGTAAAGACAGTTTGTTGGCAGGCTAGAATCCAGTTCAGTTTTCCATTTTACTGAGGTCTCCATAAAGCTATTTAACAATTAATTTATTTTTAATACTTTCTATTTAATATGTAACTTATAGTGCCTTTGGATTTGAAGTCAAGTTATTAACAGTGTCTCATATTTGTCACTTGAGCTTTTGTCTTTCTATTCAACTGACAGGACCTATACAAGTTGACATTTTGAATCATGACCTTTTGGGCTGCATATCTGACAATTTTGTTGTCATATGAGTACATTAGCCCATAGTCAGGAATTTGCTTTATCCTGATATAAAAATCGTACTACCTTAAGAAACAAGAAACAGTATATTTCATAGCTCTTTAATATTATGATAAATCTGCTCTAAAACCATATGAAAGTCACCTATAATGCCTTTATTGTAAAAAAGGAAATTTACTCTAATAGCGTGGTATTCATTCATGATTCCTTTTTTTTTTTTAAAGATTTTATTTATTTGTTTGACACAGAGAGAGACAGCGAGAGAGGGAACACAAGCAGGGGGAGTGGGAGAGGGAGAAGCAGGCTCCCCACTGAGCAGGGAGCCCGATGCGGGGCTCAATCCCAGAACCCTGGGATCATGACCTGAGCCGAAGGCAGACACTTAACGACTGAGCCACCCAGGCGCCCCGTTCATGATTCCTTTTAAAAGAATATTGTTAGATGCTTATTTGAAGTTATGAATGAAATATCTTTGGATGTTAGTGGGTAAGTTATACAGACTTCCTCTTATAAATTCTAAAAGTAAAAATAGATCAATGTACTTCAGATTAATAAGAATGCTATTTAAAATGAGATAAACACATATATATGTTGGGTTAAATTTGAAAGGGGCTTAGAAATTTAGAAAATACTTTACTAAGTAATTACTGGGTATAGAAAAACTTAAAACTATAACTATTTTGAAAATGAATAATAATGAGATCACTGTACATCTGCACTTCTTATGTCACATGGCCAAAGTAGTGGTCAGAGGAAAATTCACAGCCACAGATGTTTTCATTATTAACTGAGACCAAAAATAAATGAGCTTACTAGTCAATTTAAGAGTTATAAACAGAACAACAAAACAAGTATAACAACTAGAGGAAGAACTTAATAAATGTAAATAAGATGGGTGAATCAGAAAACAGAAATAATAGAAATAAAAATTAATCTAAGAACATGTTCTTTGAAAAAATAATAAAAATTAGCAAAATTCCTGGCAAGTCCAATGGAAAATGAGAAAAAATGTATTCACTAGCAAATATATAAAACATGGTAACAAATATAGATATTTTATGGGAAATAGTCTATAAAGCTCATAGAGCATGGCGGTGCAAGATGGTGGAGTAGGAGACCTTAGTTTCGTCTGGTCCCAGGAATTCAGCTAGATAGTTAGCAAATCATTCTGAACACCTGTGAACTCAACCGGAGATCTAAGAACAGAACAGCTGAAACTCTACAAAGAGAAAAGCAACCACTTTCTGCAAGGTAGGAGGTGCGGATAAGTGAACCCAAGGCGATATATGGGAAGATAAACTGCTGGAGGAGGGAGCATCCATTAGCTGGCTACCAGAAAGCGATATAGCAGCAGAACACAAAATCGGAACTTTTAGAAGTCTGCTCCAGTGAGGGACGTCCCTGCCTGAAAGGCGCTCAGGCGGCAAAGTGGGGGCAGAATCCTAGGTGGGACAGTGTAATCTCAGGATCTTTGGAGTCACAGGAAGACCAGGGCTGCCTGAGTGAGGCTGAGTTCCCAGGCACCAGAACAGGGAAGCCAGCTGCAATGAGCAAGCCCAGGAGTGGGCTCTCAGCAGGGGGTTGCCATAAACTAGGAACCATGTCACAGTCCGGCGACTGCTCTCTAAGCAGGGGCCCAACAAACAGCAGAACCAGCTAGACCCCCACTTCCCCCCATAGGAGGAGTAGTGGGAGACTGCGCAGCAGGAGTCTGCAGGGTTTGGAGACTCGAAACAGGGTCATGTACCTGAGACAGAAACACTCGGTCACAGGTTGGGTGCTCGGTCACAGGTTGGGTGAGCACCGAGTGCAGATGGAGACCAGGCAGACAAGATTGATTGACTGCTTTTCTCTGAGGCCACACTGAGGAGTGGGGCCCCAAGCCTTCAACTCCAGGACTGAGAAGGGGAGGCCACCATTTTCATTCTCATCCTCTAAAGCTGTGAGGAAAGCCTCCAGGGAACAAAAGCCACAAAGAGCAATCAGGAGCAGATTACACAGCCTGGCCCCCTGCAAGGGCGGTGCAATTCTGCCCGGGGCAAATACACTTGAGAATCAAAGCAACAGGCCCTTCCCCCAGAAGATCAGCAAGAACATCCAGCCAAGAACAGGTTCAGTGGGAACTGCAAAACTCCAGCACTAGGGGAATATAGCCTATAGAATTCATGTTTTTTTCTCCACGATTCTTTAGTCTTTCAATTTTAATTTTTTTCTTTTTCCTTTTTCAACCAATTTCTTATTTTATCAACTCTTTTGTTTAAATCTTTTTTTAAAAAGATTTTATTTATTTATTTGACGGATAGAGACACAGCAAGAGAGGGAACACAAGCAGGGGGAGTGGGAGAGGGAGAAGCAGGCTCCCCACCAAGCAGGGAGCCCGATGCGGGGCTCGATCCTAGGACCCTGGGACCATGACCTGAGCCAAAGACAGACACTTAACAACTGGGCCATCCAGGCGCCCCTGCTTAAATCATTTTTAATTTTCATTTTTAAAATTACATTCTATCCTTTCATTGTATTTAATTTTATTTTTGTACATATATACGTTTTTCTTTCTTTACAGTTTTGGGATCTAGTTTTTTAACAACCAGACCAAAATACAAACAGAATCCAGTGTATTGCTCTATTCTGTTCACCACACACAAAAATAGACTCAAAATGGATGAAAGACCTAAATATGAGACAGGAATCCATCAAAATCCTAGAGGAGAACCCAGGCAGCAACCTCTGTGATCTCCGCAGTAACTTCTTCCTAGACCCGTCTCCAAAGGCAAGGGAAGCAAGGGCAAAAATAAACTATTGGGACTTCATCAAGATAAAAGGCTTTTGCACAGCAAAGGAAACATTCAACAAAACCTAAAGACAACCAACAGAATGGGAGAAGATATTTGCAAATGACACATCAGATAAAGGACTAGTATCCAAAATCTATAAAGAACTTATCAAACTCAACACCCAAAGAACAAATAATACAATCAAGAAATGGGCAGAAGACATGAACAGACATTTCTCCAAAGAAGACATACAAAATGGGCAACAGACACAAGAAAAAAGACTCAACATCACTTGGCATCAGGGAAATACAAATCAAAACCACAATGAGATTACCACCTCACACCAGGCAGAATGGCTAAAATTAACAAGTCAGGAAACGACAGATGTTGGCGAGGATGCGAGAAAGGGGAACCCTCTTACACTGTTGGTGGGAATGCAAGCTGGTGCAGCCACTCTGGAAAACAGTATGGAGGTTCCTCAAAACGTTGAAAATAGAGCTACCCTACAGCCCAGCAACTGCAGTACTGGGTATTTACCCCAAAGATACAAATGTAGTGATCTGAAGGGGCACCTGCACCCCAATGTTTATAGGAGCAATGTCCATAATAGCCAAACTGTGGAAAGAGCCCAGATGTCCATCAACAGATGAATGGATAAAGAAGATGTGGTATAGGGGCATCTGGGTGGCTCAGTCGTTAAGCGTTTGCCTTTGGCTCAGTCATGATCCCGGGGTCCTGGGATTGAGCCCCACATTGGGCTCCCTACTCAGCAGGAAGCCTGCTTCTCCCTCTTCCACTCCCCCTGCTTGTGTTCCCTCTCTTGATGTATCTCTATCAAATAAATAAATAAAATCTTAAAAAAAAAGATGTGGTATATATATACAATGGAATACTACTCAACCATCAAAAATGAAATTTTGCCATTTGCAATGACGTGGATGGAACTAGAGGGTATTAGGCTAAGCGAAATAAGCCAATCAGAGAAAGACAATTACCAGATAATCTCACTGATATGTGGAATTTAAGAAACAAAACAGAAGATCATAGGGGAAGAGAGGAACAAATAAAACAAGACAAAATCAGAGAGGGAGACAAACCATAAGAGACTCTTAAGCATGGGAAACAAACTGAGGGTTGCTGGAGGGGAGACAAGTAGGGGAATGGGGTTACCGGGTGATGGACATTAAGGAGGGCATGTGATGTAATGAGCACTGGGTGTTATATAAGACTGATGAATCACTGACCTGTACCTCTGAAAGCAATAATAAATACATTATATGTTAATTGAATTTAAATAAAAATAAATAAATTTAAATTAAAAAAATAAAGCTCATGAGAGTACTAGAAAACCTGAATTCTTAGAAACTGTAGAGAATCTAAATGGATTCAGAAAGAAGTATTAAATCTGAAATAACTAAAACAATGGAAGAAATGGAGTTTTCAGAGAACATGCCCCATATATGCATGTCCAGATTATTTACCTGTAACTTTTTAATTTTTATGCTTTTTGAATATTTCTATACATAGGAAATGTTGGAAATATTTTTGTATGATTTTCAAGGTGATATTATAATGACAAAAAAAGACAGAATCTTCAGGATTTAGCACCTGAAAAGGAGCCCACGTACTATTCTTCCTATGAAAATAGGTCTAAACATCTGAGGGAAAAAAGTAGCAAAATAAGTCTGGTAGCATGTTAAAAATAATCAAACTGAGTTTATCTAAGGACTGGATCAATGTAAAGAAATGTATTAGTATAATGCACCAAATGGTAAAAACCCAGTGATCATACTAACAGATACTGAAGAGGCAATTGATAGAACTCAACATCAATTATTGATAAAAAGAATTTTTAGTAAACCAGAGATCCATTATATTTAAAAGGACTCACAAGATCCTGCAGAAAAGCAGCATTCCCATCAGGGTGAGGAGGAAGACAAGGGTCTTCCCACCATTACATCAGGCTGTTCTGATAGTGCCATTACATCAGGCTGTTCTGATAGCGCCACTACAGTGAGACAAACAAGAATAATGTCGTCATCAGCTAGGTATTACTGTTGAAAAGTAAAAGAAAGGATTTAAAGTATGTGTACATAATATGAAATACAGGATTGCTTTCCAGGAAAATGCAAGGGTATAATCACATATCAAATTGAAAGGGGACACTAATAACTGACAAAGAATGTACAACACAAAAGATCCGAGAAAAATGAACACTTTGGCACAAAAAAGGGTAAAGGATCAAATAAGCAATTTACAAAAAAGAAATACAAATGGCTGTTCAATATGTCAAACGTTCAGCTGTACATGAAACAAAGAATTGCTAATCAAAGCAGTATTTATATACTGCTGTTCCATTTGTACTGCCCAAAGAGTTTTGAGAACCATAATATCTGGTGCAGGATAGTGGCAAATGAACATGCCTATGCTGCCAAAAATACGTACACTGATTTAATACTTTTGAAAGGAAATTAACATGTATCAAAACCTTACATTTTTGTATAACTTTGAACCCCAGAATTTAAATTTTAAGAATTTATACCAAAAGGATTATTACAAATGAGCAGAAAGCTGTTAACCTCCAGAATATTTATCAGTTTTTTTACTATGGTAAAAAAGAAAGATTTAAAAGCATGTGATATACCCATAAAATGAACACAATATTCAACAATCATTAAAATTATATCATAGAGGAATATTTAATGATGTGGAAATACATTCAAAATATACTGTTAAGTTCAAGGGAGTAGGTGACAAAGTTTCATAATAGTATAATCCCAGTTTTTTATTGAGATATAATCCACATATAACTGTGTGTAAATTTAAGGTATAAAATGTGATTTGATACATTGATATAGTGCAGTATGATTACCACCACAGCATTAGCTAAAACCTCTATAATGTCACATAATTATTTCTTTTTTGTGGTGAAAACAAGTAAGATCTAGTCTCTTACCAACTTTGAAGTTTACAAAATGCCATAGTTGACTATAATCACTACACTGTGCATTAGATCTGCAGAACTTATTTATGTTCCCCTTGCAAGTTTGTACCCTTAAACATCTCTCCATTCCCTCAATTCTCCTATCCCCCAGTCCCTGGGAGCTACCGTTCTATTTCCAGTTATTTTGTAAGAAGAAATTTATCTGTATTTACACACACACACACACACACACACACACACACACACACACACACACACACACACCCAAGACTAAGGAAAATAGGTTCCAAATATTTAGAAAAAATTAACAATGGTCATTGATGCTGGTGGAATTACAGGTGATTTCTACCTCTCTCTTTTGCCTTCTCTGCTACTCTCTATAAAGAACTTGCATTGGGACACCTGGGTGGCTCAGTCGGTTAAGTGTCTGCCTTCGGCTCAGATCATGATCTCAGGGTCCTGGGATCTAGTCCCGCATCGGGCTCCCTGCTCTGCGGGGGGAGCCTGCTTCTCCCTCTGCCTCTCTCTCTGTCTCTCATGAATAAATAAATAAAATCTTTAAAAAAAAAAGAACTTGCATTGTTCTTTTCTCTACCTTTAAAAAATGATACAACAGACATCAGGAAATCATAATTCAAAAGAGAAGATATTTTCTTCTTTTCAAATGAATGGCTTACACTACAATTTGGCATTTTACTGTCTTCAATTCTGGTCACATAAGTGAGTAAGTAGAGTGAAAGAAAGATGTTTGATACTTTTAGGAAGTTTAAGGCTAAAGCTGAATTAGATTTGTCTCTAATATGGCTTTGTTCCCTGATGCAAATAATTAGCTTTGTGATCATCTCCATCTACTGGCTTTTCCTTCCCATGATGACTTTATCTAGTCTAACATTTCTCAAGATAACTTCATCTAGTCTGACTTTTTTTCAGGGCTAAGTTATGTGAGCTCCCCCTTCTAGGAAATTTCCATTTCACCTAATAGTGAAACTGCTAGAATGACGGGCCTAACTTTTGGCTGCCTCTCCCTCTAAATCCAACTTTTCCTGACTGTGCCCTTGCAACCAAGGCGAGGGAGAGGAGAGAAGCTTCTTCGGGTGGAGTCACCAAACAGAAATGGGTCATCTATGGTAAAATATCACCCTACCCAGGAGAGGGAAATGATAGGACTCTCAGAGTGGTGCAGAAGTGTAGCTGTTGATCTTTTTCCCACGGTTGCTTTGAAAATCCAAATTTTCTATTTAACATCAGGGTCACCCAATCTACATGGTTTTCAAGCAACGAGGTGGAATCTGGGGACTGAAATCACGAAGAGGCAATGTGGTAGAGAGGAAAGCCCTGACATCAACCTGCCTGGGGGGCTTCTAATGACATCCATAGAATGCCCACTAGGGGAGACTCTCTTCCACTCCTTATGGTCATCCTCAGAGCATCTCTGAGGCCTGGTTGCAATTTCAGTTTTGACCAGTGATGACCAGTGAAGACCCAGTGCAGGTCGGTGTGGTGCAGAAGGGTTCAAGTGACACCCATTCCACTCCTTCCCATTGGCACCGATGCCTTAACCACCAGACCCTCAGTTTCCTGGTGTGTAAGATGCTTATAACAACGGCAACTGTGAGGTGCTGTTTTGAGGACGAGAGAGATAATCCAGCAAACCTAGTTCATGGCAGGAAGCTCTTAATGACTGTTCTCTAGCTGCACTGACCAACGGAGTCGCTAGCCACATGTTTCTACATAAATTAAATTAATAGAAAATTTAGTTTCTCAGCAGCACCAGGCCCCTTTCAGGTGGCCAATAGCCACCTAAGGTCTGGTGGCTACCGTGTTGGATAGAACAGATAGAGAACATTTCCATCATCACAGAATGTTCCACTGGACAGCACTGCTCTGTATCGTTAACTCTGACTTTACACAACCACCAGAACTTAGGGCTGACCAAAACGATTCCCTTTGAGGTGGAAACTCTCCCCGGATGTTTACGGATGTATATCTGTGGAGGTGAGAGTCAGGTGAGGCCATTCTTGGAAGGTCGTCTTTTGTTCACCAGGGAAAGAAAGGGGTGATGTTTGTTTTCCAAATTAAGATAGCTTATCTAGGAGTTGGCTATTTTAGCCCTGAAAAGATGGAAAGTTGAGGCTGAGGAAACCGTCCAGAGAGGGCTCAGTTCTTTCCAAGGGGCGCTTAGCTGGGCCACAACAGAAGGGGCGGGGGAGGATTCTGACTTGGAGTCAGCAGAAGAAACAGTCTCTGGAGGTACAGTTCAGGAAGGACAACTAATCTGTTTTCCCAACAGATTTTCGTAAATAACTGACAGGAGATGGGCTGCTTCTCCTTAAATATTAACCCGAATAATGGGGTTTAATCATTAAACCTTCTAGGTGGGGGCTGGCTTGTTTCTCTGATATTCTAATCCGGGTCACAGAATGGCTAAGGCAGCTTTAAGTGGAGGGCGGATTTTTTCCCCTCCTTTTGCCTTATGTTTTGCACTCTGAAAGAACATTATGGCCTCTTTTTCCTGGTGACTACTATTCAAACCGAACTCTGTGGAACAGGTATGTCACCTTGAAACTTGAAATTAGGTTACATTTTTCAGTCGTCTGATTGGCAAGTCTTGGACTTAAAGAACTTGGTAACTTTCTAAATTTGCAGAAGTGTCATGGCTTGAAAGTTGAGCCCCTGTTTTATGAGTTTGGAAAACAACTATTAAAATCACCTATGATGATTGATGTTAAAGTTTCCAGAGTGTTTGGGGCTGAATATTTGTAGTTCTGTTTTCTGGTTATTGAAGTGGCAGTAACTATTAGCACTTAGTGAATACTGTTTGACACAATTTCTCACCACATGCTGCTCTTTTCAGGGGCTCAATAGCCACCTCTGTCTAGTGTCTGTCATGCTAGACAGCACAGATCTGGAACGTTTCCATTATTGCAGAAAGTTCCGTTAGATGGCACTGCTCTTTATCATTAACACTGATTTCATCAGAGTACCAGACATTAGGACTGACCAAAACCATTTCCTATGCAAGAAAATGCTTTTAAAGTGAGCATAGTATCAGACCAGCTTAAAGAGCTGAAATGTAGAAGGATTTCACATCTACAAACTTAAAAAGCAAGACCATTGTTGATCAGGAATCAACATAGACACGATTTACGCAGGAAAGGCTTGTTACCAATGCTGATATGGTGACAGGCCGGCTCGTGCAGATGAGAACGATAAACTCAGCACAGCGCATGGAAATGGAAGGTGCTAACCAGCTGTCCTTGGAGCATGAATTTATGTTGTCTTTCAGATGCTGGGGATAATTTGACCTGATATCCTGTCTTTTCATTGCTTCCTCTTAAATTCAAGAGTGTGAGCTGGCTGGTGATGCCTCGGAGTTGAGTTTGGGTCACAGCACAAAGCCTCAAGCTATTCAGATCAGAACAGGATTGACAGAGCTCTAGATTACATATCTTGTCAATGGAGCCACGTACTTGGGTAAATGTTAAAGGATTGAAAGCCCGTGCAGTGAATGAAGCATACAGCTACTACAGCACTCAAAACATTTCAGAGAGATAGGCTCGGTGCATAAAGGAATCAAAGTGTACAATATAAGAGAGGATAAGGAAAGAGCTACAAAGCTAAACATACGTATACTCTATGACCTGCAATTTCACTCCTGGGTAAATACCCAAGAAAAAGAAAACATATGGAAAAATCATGGACAAGAATGTTCATAGCAGCTTAGCTGCCTGTTGTGCATATACTTGACACATAGTAGGTGCTCAATAAATGTGAAATCGGATCAAATCTACATTTCATGTGTGGTTTCACAGATGAAGAGACACATACTAGTTGTATATATTTGTTCATCAGTTTGGATTTTTAGCCTATACTACGGATCAAATAAGCAAAGCCATTTTATTAACGATCTCCATTTCAATCCATTATTACTTTAATAAAACATCAAATTGAGCTCTTTGGGATAATTTTTTTTCTTTTTCAAGTTTTTATTTAAATTCCAGTTAGTTAACATACAGTGTAATATTAGTTTCATGTGTAGAATTTAGTGATTCATCACTTACATATAATACCTGGTGCTCATCATGAGTACCCTCCTTAATCCCCATCAACCATTTAACCCACCCCCCCCACCTCCCCTCTGGTAACCATCAGTTTGTTTCCTATAGTTAAGAGTCTGTTTTCTGCAGTATGGAGGTTACTCAAAAAGTTGAAAATAGAGCTACCCTATGACCCAGTAATTGCACTACTGGGTATTTACCCCAAAGATACAAATGTAGTGATCTGAAGGGGTACATGCACCCCAATGTTTATAGCAGCAATGTCCACAATAGCCAAACTATGGAAAGAGCCCAGATGTCCATCAACAGATGAATGGATAAAGAAGATGTGGTGTATATACATACAATGGAATATTATGTAGCCATCCAAAAAAATGAAATCTTGCCATTTGCAACGATGTGGATGGAACTAGAGGGTATTATGCTAAGTGAAATAAGTCAATCAAAGAAAGACAACTATCATATCTCACTGATATGAGGAATTTGAGAAACAAGACAGAGGATCATAGGGGAAGGGAGGGAAAAATGAAACAAGATGAAACCAGAGAGGGAGACAAACCATAAGAGACTCTTAATCTCAGGAAACAAACTGAGGGTTGCTGGAGTGGAGGGGCGTGGGAGGGATGCGGTGGCTGGGTGATGGATACTGGGGAGGGTATGTGCTATGGTGAGCGCTGTGAATTGTGTAAGACTGATGAATCACAGACCTGTATCTCTGAAACAACTAATGCGTTATATGTTTAAAAAAAAAAAAAGAAAAGAAGAAGAAAGAAGGGAAAAAAAAAGGGGGGGGAATCGGGGGGGGACAAACCATGAGGGACTATGGACTCTGAGAAACTGAGGGTTTTAGAGGGGAGGGGAGCGGGGGAATGGGTTAGCCCAGTGATGGGTATTAAGGAGGGCTCATATTGCACGGAGCACTGGGTGTTATACGGAAACAATGAATCATGGAACACTACATCAAAAACTAATGGTGTAGTGTATGGTGACTAACATAATAAAATTTTTTTAAAAAGTCCTTTTTCTGGTTTGCCCCTCTTTTTTTTTTTCTATGTTCATCTGTTTTGTTTCTTAAATTCCACATATGCATGAAATCATGTATTTGTCTTCTCTGACTTATTTCACTTAGCATAATACACTCTAGCTCCACCCACGTCATTGCAAATGCCAAGATTCCATTCCTTTTGATGGCTGAGTAATATTCCATTGTCTATATATATCACATCTTCTTTATCCATTCATCAGTCGATGTACATTTGGGCTGTTTCCATTAATTTAGCTATTGTAGATAATGCTGCTATAAATATTGATGTGCACGTATCCCTTCAAATCAGTATTTTTGTATTCTTTGGGTAAATAGCTAGTAGTGCAATTGCTGGATAGTACGATAGTTTTATTTTTAACTTTTTGGAGGAACCTCCATACTGTTCTCCAGGGTGACTGCACCAGTTTGCATTCCCACCAACAGTGTAAGAGGGTTCCCCTTTTCTCTGCATTCTCACCAACACCTTTTGTTTCCTCTGTTGTTGATTTTAGCCATTCTGACAGGTGTGAGGCGGTATCGTAGTTTTGATTTGTATTTCCCTGATGATGAGTGATGTTGAGCATCTTTTCATGTGTCTTTTGACCATTTGTATGTCTTCTTTGGAAAAATGTCTATTCACGTCTTCTGCCCATTTTTTAACTGGATTATTTGTTTTTTGGATGTTGAGTTTTGTAAGTTCTTTATGGATTTTGGCTAGTAACCCTTTACCAGATATGTCATTTGCAAATATTTTCTCTCATTCCGAAGATTGCCTTTCAGTTTTGTTGATTATTTCTTCCGCTGTGCAGAAGCTTTTTATCTTGATGGAAGTCCCAATAGTTCATTTTTGCTTTTGCCTTGCCTCAGAGACATACCTAATTAAGAAGTTGCTAGGACCAATATCAGAGAGGTTACTGCCTGGTTCTCCTCTAAGGTTTTGATATTTCCTGTCTCACATTTAGGTGTTTCATTCATTTTGAGTTTACTTTTTTTTAAGATTTTATTTACTTATGTATTTATTTATTTCGAGAGAGTACAAGCAGGGGGCGGAGCAGAGGGAGAGGGAAAGAAAGAACCTCAAGCAAACTCAATGCTGAGCGTGGAACCCGATTCAGGGCTTCATCTCACGACCCCGAGATCATGACCCAAGCCAAAATCAAGGGTTGGATGACCAACCAACTGAGCCACCCAGGCGCTCCTCATTTTGAGTTATTTTTGGGTATGGTATAAGAAAGTAGTCCAGTTTCATTCTTTTGCATGCTGCTGTCCAGCTTTCCCAACACCATTTGTTGAAGAGACTATCTTTTTTTCCACTGGATATTCTTTCCTACTTTGTCAAAGATTAGTTGACCATATAGTTGTGGGTCCATTTCTGGGTTCTCTATTCTGTTCCACTGATTTGTGTGTCTGTTTTTGTGCCAGTACCATCCTGTCTTGTTCACTACAGCTTTGTAATATAACTTGAAGTCTGGAATTGTGATGCCTCCAGCTTTGCTTTTCTTTTTCAAGATTGCTTTGGCTATGCAGGGTTTTTTGTGGTTCCATACAAATTTTAGGGTTGTTTGTTCTACCTCTGTGAAAAATGCTGGTGGTATTTTCATAGGGATTGCATTAAATGTGCAGGTTGCTCTGGGTCGTATAGGCATTTTAACAATATTTGTTCTTCTAATCCATGAACATGGGATGTTTTTCCATTTCTTTGTGTCCTCTTCCATTTCTTTCATGAGTGTTCTATGGCTTTCAGAGTACAGATCTTTTACCTCTTTGGTTAGGTTTAATTCCTAGGTGTCTTATGGTTTTTGGTACAATTGTAAATGGGATTGATTCCTTGATTTCTCTTTCTCCTGCTTCATTATTAGTATATAGAAATGCAACAGGTTTCTGTATATTGATTTTGTATCTTGAGACTTTACTGAATTCGTGGATCACTTCTGCAATTTTTTGGTGGAGTCTTTTGGGTTTTCTATATTGACTATCATATCATTGCAAATAGTAAAAGTATGACTTCTTCCTGCTGATTTGGGTGCCTTTTATTTCTTTTTGTGGCCTGACTGCTGAGGCTAGGTCTTCCAGTACTATGGTAAGTGACAGTGGTGAGAATGGACATCCATGTCCTATTCTGACCATAGAGGAAAAGCTCTCAGTTTTTCCCCATTGAGGATGGTATTAGCTGTGGGTCTTTTGTATATGGCTTTTATGATGTTGAGGTATTTTCCCTCTATCCCTACTTTGTTGCGGGTTTTTATCATGAATGAATCTTGTACTTTGTCAAATGCTTTTTCTACATTCTTATCCTTTTTTTAAATTAATGTGATGTATCACACTGAATTGTGACTACTGAACCACCCTCACAACCCAGTAATAAATCCCACTTGATCGTCGTCAATGATTCTTTTAATGTACTGGTGGATTTGATTTGCTAGTATTTTGCTGAGAATTTTCGCATCCATGTTCATCAGGGATACTGGCCTGTAGTTCTCTTTTTTAGTGGAGTCTTTGTCTGGATTTGGAATCAGGGTAATGGTGGCTTCATAGAATGAGTTTAGAAGTTTCCCTTCCATTTCTATTTTTTGGAATAATTTGAGAAGGATAGGTATTAACTCTTCTTTAAATGTTTGGTAGAATTCCCCTGGGAAGCCATCTGGACCTGAACTTTTGTTTGTTGGGAGATTTTTGATTACTGATTTAATTTCTTTGCTGGTTATTGGTCTGTTCACTTTTTCTATTTCTTCCTGTTTCAGTTTTAGTGGTTTATATGTTTCTAGGAGTTTATCCATTTCTCCTAGATTATCCAATGTGTAGGCATATAATTTTTCATAATATTCTTTTATAATTGTATTTCTTTGGTGTTGGTTATTTCTCCTAATTGGTGATTTTATTTATTTGGGTCCTTTCTCTGTTCTTTTTGATAAGTCTGGCTTGGGGTTTATCAATTATATTAATTTTTTCAAAGAACCAGCTCCTGGTTTCATTGATCTGTTCTGTGTTTTTTTGTTTCTATATAATTTATTTGTGCTCTAGTCTTTATTGTTTCCCTTCCTCTGCTAGCTTTAGGCTTCATTTGTTGTTCTTTTTCTACTTCCTTTAGGTGTAAGGTTTGGTTGCTTATTCGAGATTTTTCTTCCTTCTTGAGGTCTGTATTGCTATGTACTTGCTTTCCCATGACAACTTTTGCTGCATTCCAGAGGTTTGAACTGTTGTGTTTTCATTTTCGTTTGTTTTGCATGTACTTTTTAATTTCTTCAATTTCCTGGTTGACCCATTCATTCTTTAGTAGGATGTTCTCTAACCTCCATGTATTTGTGTTCTTTCCAGATGTTTTCTTGTGGTTGACTTCAAGATTCATAGTGTTGTGGTCAGAAAATATGCATGGCATGATCTTGATCTTTTTGTACTTGTTGAGGCCTGATTTGTGAACTAGTATGTGATCGATTCTGGAGAATGTCCCATGTCTACTTGAAAAGAATGTGTATTCTGCTGCTTTAGGATGAAATGCTCTGAATATATCTGTTAAGTCCAACTGGTCCAGTGTGTCATTCAAGGCCATTGTTTCCTTACTGATTTTCTGCTTAGACGGTCTGTCCATTGAGGTTTAAGTCGGGTGTTAAAGTCCCCTACTATTAATGTATTATTATCATTGAGTTCCTTTATGTTTGTTATTAACTGTTTTATATATTTGGCTGTTCCCATGTTGGGTGCATAAATATTTACAATTGTAGGATCTTCTTTTTGGATACTCCTCTATTATGACATAGTGCCCTTCTTCATCTCTTCTTACAGTCTTTGGTTTAAAATCCAGTTTGTCTGATATAAGCATTGCTACTCCAGCTTTCTTTTGATGTCCATTTGCATGATAAATGTTTTTCCATTCCGACACTTTCAATTTGCAGATGTCTTTAGGTCTAAAATGAGTCTCTTAGAGGCAACGTATAGATGGGTCTTGTATTTTTATCCATTCTGACACCCTATGTCTTTTGATTGGAGCATTCAGTGAGGTCTTTGGAATAATTAATTCAAGCTTAGGATAACCATGAGGAAGGGCCTGATACTAAAGAAAGCACAGTACTACTGGAAAATAAATCTTTAAAATGAACATGCTGATGCTGGAGCAAAATAGCCATTACTGGCATAGGAGACATTCCCTCTGGTTTTCTGTCAATGAGAAAGTCTTAGCGTTGGCTTCAAATTTTGTCTATAGATGGGTGGGGAGGCCATGACAGGCTTCTGTTGAAGTTACATTTTGACAGGCAGCTCCCTTCTCCTTAACTTCATACATGTACATAGAGTACAATGAAAGGTACTGATGGAAATAATCATAGGATAAAGCACCGCCCCCACAAATCATCCCATGGGGCCACTACCGTCTACATAATTACATCTTTACTTGTGTCAAGTGGCATGAAAAAGTAGCAATAAACTGTACATCCAAAGTGACAGAGAGAACAGCACTTGCTAGGCCTATGGTGGACAAAATTTCCCAAACCTCAAATGGGCAACATGGTGGACTATTGTGAATGTCCTGAGGAAATGCTCTTCATGAGGTCTGTAGACTAGTGGAGACATAGGTGGTAAACATGTCTTAGGAAGGAAAGGAATGCACTACCATGATCACCGTAGGGTGAGGTAGGGACTTCTTTATGTTGAGTAATCAGGGGAAGGCCTCTCTAAAGAGATGCCATTTAAGCAGAAGCTGGATTAGCAAGAAGCAGCCTTCAAGGGGAAAAATGTTCCAGGAAGACTTGGCTTTTCGGCAGGGTGCCCTCAGTGGAGTGAAGGTATGATCTTGCTGCCAGGCAGTATGAGTGCCAACAGTACTGCCATCAGGTCTGAGTGATGAGGGCTGCCTCACGAATCGGGATGTGTTTAAGCTGCAATTCAAATGCTGAGCCCCATTCTCCATACGCTGCCATAAAGAAGGCTGCATCCTTACATGAACAGGCTTCCCCTGTGGGAAAGGGCACCACAGAATGCAAGATGGGACTGAAAACGACTTTGCAAAGAGGCTGCGGCTCTCCAGCAGGTGGGTGGATGGAAGACGCCGGGGGGCTTGGCAGCTGGCTCAGGTTTTAACTCTTCTGCCTTAGAAAGGCCTTCTGGTGCCAGTGAGGGACAAAATAAATTCTGCATGGTAGCGGCTGTGGGATGCATTACATCCCCTCAAAATGCATATGTTCAAGTCCTAAGCCCTGGTAGCTCATCACATGATTGTATTTGGAGATAGGGTCCTTTAAGAGGTAATGAATGTATGATGAGGTCATAGAGGTGGGCTGTCACCCAATAGGAATGGTGTCCTTACAAGAAGAAATGAGGACACAGATGTGCAGAGGAAAGCCCAGGTACGACAGGAGAGGACAGCCATCCACAAGCCAAAGAAAGAAGGCTCAGAAGAAATCAACCCTGACCACACCCTGAACTTGGGCTTCTAGCCACCAGAAATGTGAGAAAATAAATCTCTGTTGTTTAAGCCACCTGGTCTGTAGTGTTTGTTACAGCAGCCCTAGCGGACTAACCCAGCAGCAAGTATCCGTTTCCAGGATGGCTTCAGGGATCCAGATCTGGAACATCACTGTTTATTTCCTTCTTTTTCCTCACGGCTTATTTTACAACGATTGCAGAAAACTTGAAGATCCTGAGACGTACAGAATTGAAAAATGTAAAAAGTAACTAAGGATAATCAAATCATAATCAGAATAATGAATACTCTCGTTTACTTCCACCTTCTACCCAGTCCTTACTACCACATCTCTTACATCGGGCTTGACCGCCTCCAGTGAGACAGAGCTCAGGATCTCCTGACGATGCTTTTGCATACTTGGCAACCTAGCGTTGGCAGATCCTTGATCCAGTATAACCTTGACTGGCTACACAGGAGGATGTTTATCCTAGTGAGAGGTCCTGGCTGCGTCCACACAGGACTGATGGGGCAGCTGAACTGGTCCAGTCACCCTCACCCAGCGGGCAGTGGGAGAGACAGCTAGAGGGTCAGAGAGGCAGGGGGTGTGGGCCCGCAGAGAGGGCTGTGGCATTTCCACTCCCTTCCCCATAGGACAGGACCGGGTGGGAACGGGGTCCAGCGCATCTGCACATGCAGCCAGGTGGGGTGCTGACAACTGGGCCCATTCGGATGAGTTGCTGCCCACGCCACACTAGCGATTACGTGCTTTGAGTGATACCTTTGCTTGCGTCCCCGTCTACCTCAAGTCAGGCCGAGAACTGCACACAGAGCGTGGAGTTGTCCATAGAGGAGAGACTGGCATATTATTTCCTGGTCGGATGCTCCCCAACGTGCACGATGGTGAAGCCAGTCACTGAGGGTGTACCATGGAACAGAAACTGGGGCCTGCCTTGTAGCCGGAGAAGTCTAAAGGTGGAAGGCTGATTCAAGCTCCAGTGATTGGGTGAGAGAGGACAGCTTTGCAAGCAGCCTGCCCTCCAATGTATCCCTGGGACCAAGCGGAGGCTGCTGGAGGGAGCTGGATGGAGTCCCTGCCTTTGGGGCTGAGAATCAGCTGCGGGGCCAAGAGGAGGCAGGGGTGTGAGGCTGGAAGTGCCCCACTGGAGGCCGAGTTGAGGGTGGGATGGAGGATGTTGGTCAGAGTGCATCATCCGCATCAGGGAGGATGCAGTGCAGAGGTGCCCAGACAGGTCTGCAGAGGCTCCACAAGACAGTCTGAATGGAGAACCTGAGGACGCCCGCCACAGCGGAGCAGAGGACCCCAGATGGTGGAACAGCCTGGGGGATCCACAAAGAACCCTGGCTAAGGAAAGAGAACTTTGCTGTTTCCTTCTTTAGATGCCCACAGCCCTCTCCCATCTTCCTTTCCATCCCTAAAGGAGCGAGAATGAAGTGTGGGGGGGGACGGAAGGGGAGACATGGGGAAGTAGTGTGCATGGAGAGTACATCAGTGGAGAGTACATCCCTGCCGGAGGGAGAGCAGCTGTGTGTCAGAGGCAGGAAGACAGTTTTGATCCGAGTTTTGATTCGACTGCCCTGAACTCTTTAATAAGTACAAGTGACTGGAAAGCTACACCATTTACTTGAGATGCTGTCAAAGAATGAAGGAGAAAGAACTGATAGAGCAGCCCAAGGCAAAGGTGTGAGAAACAGAAACCTCTTTGTGCATTGCAGGCTACTGAGGCCAGCCTGTTGACCTGCATGGCTGCGGCTCAATCCATAGAATTGAAGAACCTCTACTGAAGCCTCCTGCATGCTTGGCCCTGAGATTAGGATGATGGATAAAACCAGGTCTCACAGGGCATAGCGCCCACACCGAGGAAGCTGGGCCTGGGAGAAATGAGAGGAAGGTGGACTAAATGTGACCAAAACAAGACAATTCTTTTGAAGTCCTTACTTAAATCCTGGTATCAAGTGGTTTTCTTGGTACTTCCCGGATTTCCTTAAAAGCAGAATGGAAGATGTATGGAAAAATTTCAATGATACAACATTCTGGTTTCATGAGGTCAGGTTATTTGAAGATTTCTTGTGAATTTGAAGAAGATGCCAACTAGGTGTTTTCACGTTATTACAATAAGGTTCAGGCCAGGTTTAGTAAAATAGTTTCAGAGAAACTTTTAAATGTTGAAGGTAGTTACTAGGGAAATGTAATCTAAGGTTAAATCCTGGTCTACTTCCCACGTAAGTCGGGAAATGTACCGGCCTCGTTTGCTCAAGTGTTGGCTTTTAGGGTAATTTATCACTTTTAGCAAGAGAGGGAGAAGTCTAACCCAGGCATGGCATTTTCTTTCTGAATTCCATGGTGTAGGGCATGGAATGGATTTCCTCCTCTGCCTACTTATTCAAGGATAAGTCTTGTGATCTAAAAGGAACAACGTGCTGTTGTATCCACAGTAAGGGGATTAATGGTCTTGTGCTTGTAAAACAGCATCGCAGCTCCTATTTAGTCCTTAGATTTCCAGAAACAAGAGCCTGATTCTTACCACCCCTTGGATGCAGTTGGCCCTGTCTGGCGCCATTGATGAGAAATGGCAGTGGAGCCAAATCGTAGAGGATTAATATAAAACCAGGGCTTTCCACACTTGAGGAAAGGGAATAGACATTTTTACCTTTTCAGGGATTTGCTTGAGAAGCCATTTGAATATGTATAAATATTAGTACTTTGTAAAACAGTTGTACAAAATGATTATTGAAGTGAATTCCAGTAATTCCATCAGACCACCTATATTTACAATCTTGAAAATGTAGGATTTCTATTTAGTTGTGCTCCTGGCATTTCAGTTTATTTACTTAGTTTTTTAAATTGAAGTATAACTGGCCTACCGCATTCGATTAGTTTCGGGTGGACAACATAAGGAAGTGATATCTGTATAGACTGCAAAATGATCCCCACAAGAAGGCTAGTTACCCTCTGTCACTATACATAGTTTTAGAATTTTTGTTCTTATGTTGAGAACTTTTTAGGTTTAGGCATTTCAGCTTACTGAATACATCAAAAGAAACTTGACAAAGACAAGTGTAGCTCAGTAACTGCTTGTTGTTTAAAGTTTTCATTCTGTGTAAATCTTAGAGGACATTCATTGTGGTCACATTTGGAAGAAAGACCAGGGAGAAGTCACACTAGTTGTACATAACCCAAGAATGGGAAGAATTTATACCCTTTTGTTGGTATGTAAATCACGACGGGTCTATAGGATCAGGCTTCATGCTACTTCTGCTTTAGTACCAACTTCCCTCACATTGACACTTCCTCTGGGCTACCCCTATCTGCACTGTATTCGGGAGTGCTCTTCTGCTAGAGCGCTTGGGTATTGCTGTGTTGTCTGAATAGCTGTGGTTGAGTAAACAATGTTTTGGAGAAGAAATCTCCCTCCTTTCATTCCCCCCTTTCCTATTTGGTGTTGGCCCAATCTACTTTCTCAGTTTGTCACTCTTGGAATATCATAGAAACAATGGAGTTCATTTCTCCCTCCATTAATCCATCCATCCATGCATCCACACATCCATCCATCCATCCGTCCATCCATCCATCCATCCATCCATTTCACAACCCCTCCCTGAGTGTCCACATGGGCCACACTGCAGGAATGCAGGGGCTCACAGTGCAGCACAGGCTTGGGCCTTGCCCTCATGTCCCAGGGCCCAGAGAAGGCTTGTGTTGCAGATAAACTAAGTATTTTTGATAGTCTCCCAGGTGACTCTGCAGCTGATAAAATTAAAAAGGGTGTTCTTTGCTTGGGGACAATGAAGTTCATCTCAGGGCAGGGATTAGAGACCCTCGTGACAAGGACTGTCGACAAACCGCATGAAATCTAGAAGCCCTTTGCCCTCCCGACTGTGCTGGGTCTATTCTCAGATGGGGTATGGAATCTTGTGAGCCAATCCAGGCATCTCAGGAATTATTGGCCTCTACTTTGGTTTTTAATCTTCTGGTTGGCTCAAGACACTGTGACCTTGGTGTTCAAGGGTCTTAGCACTACACTCCTGCACTTAGGGGAAGCGTCATGGGCTCTAAAAGCCCTTGCAGTAGGAACTCTTTTCCTCACCATGCCTAACCATGTTGGCTAATCTATGCTAGTTCTTAGTACACTTTTGTGAGTGAGTGAAGCATGCTTACCATCCAGGCTCTTAAACCAAGGGCACACGGAATCAGTGCCCACCCACCCGTTTCTCCCTCTTCTACCACAGTGGAGACTCTCCTGCTGGATCTGGTGTCAGTTGCCATAGCAGAAGTAGCTCTGGACTGCCTGGGTTCTAGCTCCTGTTGGTTCAGTTCCTCACTCTTGGGGGAACCAAGACATCATGGCTCATTTCTCAGAGCATCATCCAAACAGGGAGGAAGCACCAGCCCATGGTTTCTCTGTCTTCTTCTACAGCCTTTGCCTTACAGCTGTCTCCAGAAGCAGCGTGTGCTCTCCCCTGGCCTTTCGCACAACCTTGTTCCTTTAGGAAGTGGGCTTACTCATTACTACTTCAACTGCCTGTATCTGAACAAAATATAAACACTTCTCAGTCATTGTATTTCTATGGTTGGTCTTTGTTGAGCAGAAGGTTACTTTTTGTTTTCTAAAAATCCTAGACTTCTTTTACCGGAGGAACTACTATGTCGGGAGGATACTTAATATTCTCTAGTTGAAGACCCTCAGCAGTGAATATTACTCCCCCTTTTCACTCTGTGAATCTTGGAGAGGTGATGGAAACAGTGCTTCACAGGACACTAGTACAGTGGGAGGCTCCCTGATAAACCCTTGATACATTTGAACACATAACACAACTAATTTCCAAAAATTTTACATAACCATAAGATCACTGTTAGGCTGATGGATGCCAGTATCTTCATTTGAATATGACTCTTATTTTCAGAGTACATTTGTATGTTATCTCTTTATCAAGGAAGCCAGTAAAACTATTATTAATCCATTGCCTTGTTTTATTCTTGTAGATCATAGTACTGTACCCAGGCTACTTTACAACCACCTGCTTTGCTCCTGTACTTGTATTTAATTAGAAAAAATACAGATATATTTACAAAAGACTTGCAGAGATAGCATAGAGAGATCCTGTGTATCAACGGTCCTCAACCTTGAGGGATTTCTTCCCTTCACTGCTCCTGAGGATATTTCGAACTGTCTGGAGGTACTCTGGTATTACAGTTGGACGTGCTACTGGCCTCGAGCGTGTAGAGGCTGGGGATGTGGTACACATCCTACAAAAGAACAGACAGCCTCCCACAAGCAAGACTTATCCAGTCTGAAATGTTAATAGTGCTGAGTCTGAGAAACTGCTCTAGACTCTTCACTCATTTCCCTAATGCTATTATTTTTTAAAATAATTTTTATTGTTATGTTAATCACCACACATTACATCATTAGTTTTTGATGTGTTCCAGCTAACGCTATTATTTTAAATAATCATGATAGATATATCAAAATTAAGGACCTATCATTATTTCAATATTATTAAGCTAATGGAATTTTTAGATCTACTTCCCCTTTTCACTGTCCCTCTTCTGTTCCAGAATCTGTACCTCCTCGGTGATCATTCCAGTGATGGAGACAGTTTCTCCATCTTCCTTTGGTTTTCATGAACTTGGTCTGCCTTGGTTTTCAGGACCTTGACACTTTGGAGGAGGTTTATAAGTGTTTCTTATGTGGGTACGGTTCTGACCCCATCCAGGTAGCATATGGAAATGTGGTGTGTTTTGGACTACATCTATGCCTGGACAGTGTTGTGGCATTTAGACGGCAGGGCTGAGAGATAATCAACATGGTGCTAAGCTCAGGACAGTCCCATGTAATAAGGAATCTCCTACTCAAAATACCACCAGCACCCTCATGGACACACTAGATCTCAAGCCCTTTCTAGCAACTCACGTAGAGTGAAAGGCCTTGTCTCAAGTCTAGCAAATGGCAGGTAGTAAACTTCAAAACACAAACTTGATTTCTAGAGGTTCAGTCCAGGACATTTTGTATCTAACAGTAACTGTCAACACTGAAAATGCTGAGTTTAATATTTTCAGCAACAATGTGAATCTTCTAGAAATCTTTGTATCTAGGTAGGTAAAATATTTGCAATCCCTTTGCCGAGGTGCTACACGAAAGCATGAGTTGCCACCAATGGAAACCCTGAGTAAAGAACCTGAATTTGTGGTAAAGGATGGTGTAGTTCCACAGTGATGGGGACACCACAGGAAAGTATATGGGGTCACGGTTGTGTTGGTGGACTTTTAAATGTGTCCTTCCTCCTTCTTTATTTTTCCTTATAGCACTTCTCCACACCTGCTAGTGTGTCCATTTATTTATCTTCTCTCTGCACCCCCTTAGAAAGCAAGCTTCATGGGAGAAGAGACTTTGCTTTGTTTATTCTCCGACTCTCTAAAGGGGGATGCCGTGAAATTCATGTTTGAACAGGATTTAAAGAGGCTTTAGATGGAAAGAACAGTGCAGGCAAAGCGTCCAGATGACCTCTTACCCGGTTCCTGGCTTCCCCATTATTCCAGCAATATTACTTTGCATTTGTTTCAATTCTACAAATGGCGTGTGCTACACATAATATACCACTCCCTATCTTTTCCACTCAGCAGTGTATTTTGAGATGTAACCTGTCGTTAAAAATATGGAGTTCAGTGATTTCCAACTGGGGGTGATGTCTGTCCCTCTGGAGATATTTGGCAATGTCTGGAGATGCGTTTGACTGTCACAACTGGAGCTGGTCCTATTGATATGCGGGCGACAGAGGCCCGGTATGCCACTCAACATCCCGCGGTGCACAGAATTATGTGGCCCAGTAGCCCACGAGTGGAGAATCCTTGGGCTCCTTCTTTCCTTCAATTTGTGGAACAGTATTCCCTTGATAGCACGTAGCGTGTCTGCTTTATCCATCCCCCTGTGGGCGGGCATTTAGGTTGTTCCAGTTCTCCGCTCCGACAGAGTGCTGGGAAGAACATCCTCACCACTGTGTGTGCGGTGTGTGTGCATCTGTGTGTGTGCGGTGTGTGTGTGTGTGTGTGTGTGTGTGTCGTGTGGTTTGGGGGGGGTGTGTGTAGTGTTTGTGGTGTGTGTTGGGTATGTATGGTGTGTGTGGGGGGGTCTGTGGGGGGTGTGTGTGGGGGGGTGTATGTGGTGTGTGGTGTATGCGGTGTGTGTGTGTGCGTGTGTGTACACACACGTGGAGGAGAGTTTCTCATAGTCACACTCGGCTCTAGGAAAACTTCCAAGTCCTGCTGCAGATTCACACCCACAGCACCGCCTGGGGTTCCAATCCTCAGCATCTTTACCAGCATTTCATAGTATTTAGCATTTTCATTTGGCAACCTGAGAAGCTTAAAAGAGTAGCTTATTTTTTTTTAAATTTACATTTTCTGATTATTAATATTGCCAAACTATTTGAATCATTCACACTCATCCACAGCATTCTCCAATCCTGGGGGAAATGTTTTCGCCAAACATGTACCACTTCGGTTTATTCGTCTCTGTATCTTTGCTGTTTTAAAATCTTAAAGACCAAGCTTGACTGTTTCTGCCAGTAGAGGTCACTGTCCCTCAGTGGTTTTCCACCAATGTGGTGCTTTGTTTTGGTTTTTTTGGGAGTGCTTCCCGCGCCCCCCCACCCCCTCCACCTCCCTCTGGAATATATGGCAATGTTTGGAAATATTTTTTTGTACTTTCGCAATGCGGGTATGCTGCTGGCCCCTAGAGGATAGAGGCCAGGGATTCTGCTAAAACCCTACAATGCAGAGGACAGCACCCAACGAACAACAAAAGAATTATCTGGTCCCACATGTTTACCGTGCCAGGGTAGAGAATTCATGGTGTAGACGAAATCCTAATATATGTACCTTTGCAAGAAAGACAAAGACACTCTGTATGACAATGAGGTTGTTCGTTATTATTTTAAAAATAAGAACACCAGTTTTCACTCTAGAAACTGGGAATATAGGGGAGAAGCATGCCTTCCTGCTCAGAGTGTTTCCAGGGAAAAGGCAGGAGGAGTGGGTGGGCAGGAGGAAGGCAGAGGTTTTGAAAGCAACGGTGCTTCTTCAGTGTGGACTCTGCAGGGTGAGGGGAGGTGGGTCTGGGTGCTTGGAGGGGCTGCATGCTGGGGTGGTGAGGGCTGACTGGTGGGGTCAGTCACTCATGCAGGGGTCAAGCAGGGGTCAGCAGGGTAAAAGAACTGTGGCTTTGAGTCTCAGGAAGTGGTGGGGGTAGGGCTCTGGCTGAGGAGTCAAGGGGGACCCCAGGCTGCAGGAGGGCCCAGGCCCTGGGGAGTGCTGATCATCAGCTCTTCAGTCGAGGCCTGGGACTCTGCGGTGGTCTGGCAGCAGGTCAGGCCCGGGGTGGGCGTCCGCTCCGTCACCAGGATGCCAGGAGCAGAGGCCCCTTCTCAGAGGCCCCGGCCTGGGCACAAAGGAAGGGACCACTCCATCTTTCCACACAGGCTTGAAGGCAGATGGCCTGGCCCCTGGGCTTGGCCTCCTTCTCTTCGGGGGGGTGGCTTCAAACTGGAGAGGTCTGTGGATCCTCTTTCTTTTCCTGCATGGGCTCCGAGCCCTCAGCCGGGTCTCCTTGGCACAGCAGTCCAGCTGCTCCGGGATGGGTGGACCCCTGCTGAAGCTCCCACTGCGCTCAGGAGGAGTGATTTTGATGGTCACCATGTTGCAGATGCTTAGGAGGTTCTGGGCTTTCCAAAGCCACTGCTTCATGAAACTCTTGCGGTTGCTAGAGAAATCCAACCCCGGGAAGGTGTGGAGGGGTGACTTGCTGTGAAAGCGCCTCCAGGCCTTGGGGACTATCGCCCTCTGGACTCTGGGGTGGTCCACGTGGGGCGGGGCCGGCTCCCGATCCAGCGCTCCCCGTGAATGGAGATGACTTGGCTCTGAACCGGGCCCAGGGGGCGGTGGGCTGGCCTGGGCCGCAGGGACTGGCGCCTCCAAGAGGGGCGTGGCAGCGTGGCCTTGGCTCTGCCCAGGTAGCTGCCCATGTTCGCGGTGCGGCGGGGTTGGGGCCTTTGACGGGGAAATCCGGCCTTCACAAGTGCCCCAAGTGTCGGCAGACGGGGAACTCGCAGGTCTAAGAGCGACTGTTGGTATCAGGGCGCGAGGGCGGCACATGGAGTCTCACGTGGGGAACGCTCTGGACACGGGTCCGGCATGAGCCAGGCCAGGGCCCCGCGGACACAGCGACTGCCCCGGGTGCCCGCCGCTGAGGACAGGGGAACCTCCAGCTCCCACTGCAGGTCCCAGACGCTTGGCTTCTAGGCAGGGGGGCCACGAGGGCTTCGGCTTTTGTACCTGACACTGAAAGGGAGAAAATGTAGGCATTTCGATCAGGTCCTGAAAATTACAGAAAACCGACGGAATGACACTCTCCTTCATTATTGTAAAAATGAACATAATGCACTTGAATGCTCTTTAAAAGGAAGAGGAATCTACGTTTATTAGTGAAGGGGATGTGTGCTTCCATCTTCCATAATGGTTGCTAATGTCACTTTTTGCAATTGTGCTCTTAAGAAAATGGTGAATGCCATTCATGATTTCTGTTTTAGCCCTGACAACGTTGAGTTATGTGGACTCTCCTATAATTTTCAGTCTCCTTCCATTCCTAGAATGTGTTTTTTGTGAACGCAAATGCTATTTCTGTTTTTCGTTTCTGCTGGTAATGTCGGAGTAGAGTGAGTCATGTTTTGCATTTACAACAGTTGATAACATCTGACTTCCAAAACACTGTTTAAAGGCTGCTGGGTAACTGATTATAGTGTTTAGGTTTAACATTTAATTTCTTTGAATCAATCTCTTGGTGAAAATTTCCCTCAAAAGCCCATGCAGAAATGCACCTATTGGGCTGTCCTCAGTGATGGGATGAGAGAGAGAAAGTAGAAGCCAATGTTGAGTCCAAGAGCAGGCTGCAGATTCCATCCAGATCTGAGAGGTGGACAGCTCAACGGTGAGGATACTCAATATAACTTAATGAAGAAGCACCAGAAGTTTTCTTTTTTTATTAGTTTCAGAGGTAGAGTTTAGTGATTCATCAGTTGCACATAACACCCAGTGTTCATTACACCTTATGCCCATCACCCAGTTAGCCCATCCCCCCACCAACCTCCCCTCCAGCAACCTTCTTTTTTCTTAAAAAGATTTTATTTGACAGAGAGAGACGCAGCGAGAGAGGGAACACAAGCAGGGAGAGCGGGAGAGGGAAAAGCAGGCTTCCTGCCGAGCAGAGAGCCCAATGCGGGGCTCGATCCCAGGACCCTGGGACCATGACCCAAGCCGAAGGCAGACGCTTAACGACTGAGCCACCCAGGCGCCCCTTGTTTGTTTCCTATAAGTTAAAAGTCTCTCTGTGTTTGTCTCCCTCTCTGATGTTGTCTTATTTTATTTTTCCTTCCCTTCCCCTATGATCCTGTTTTGTTCCTTAAATTCCACATTTGTGAAATCGTAATTGTCTTTCTCTGACTGACGTATTTTTCTTAGCATAATAGCCTCTAGTTCCATCCACATCCTTGTCAAGTGGTAAGATTTCATTCTTTTTGACGGCTGAGTAATATTCCATTTTATACCCCCCCCCCCCCAATACACACCACGTCTTCCTTATCCATTCATCTGTTGGACACCCGGGTTCTTTCCGTATTTTGGCTATTGTGGACATTGCTCCTATAAACACTGGGGTGCAGGTGCCTCTTCAGATCACTATGAGCACCAGAAGTCTTCTGAAGTCAGAGTGTTTCAGGATGAGGGGGTGTGGTTAACTGGTGGGTGCAGGGCAATGAGACCCCCAACATTCACTACTCACTGCTAAATTTTTTTTTTGGCCAATTCATTAAGGAATGATCTCCAGGTAGATGATTTTTAAAAGGAAGTTCCTATGATAGAAAGTTCTTAAAGACATTTTTCATGGTAGAAATAACTCTTCATACATACCTAACGTATGTCTTCAGGTGATCACAGCATGAGATTGGACGGTCTCATGCCACCGTGTACTGATTTCTTATAATGTCTTTTTCTTTCAAATGTCTACAGAATTTCTCACATCTGCAGCATAACGAGTGGGTGTCATTCTGGTTTGTAGGTAAAGAATCCTCCAGAACAGTCTTCTGCTGGTGAGCTATAGGCAGTAATAAGTAGATCACCCCTATGCTTTTACTAGTAAACCAATGTGTTGATTAATTAAAAGCCGTTTTCCCATTGACAATGTTTCTTTTCACACACTAGGTGGTAAAGGATTTCATGTGTTAGCGGATATTAGAGATTAGCACACATTAGTTGGTGCTTGAGCAGGGGTGAGCTTGCACCAGACATCAGAGACTGTATGGGCACAGTTTTGGTTGTCACTTGCTGGGGGGCTACTGACATCCAGTGGGTAGAGGCCAGGGATGCTGCTAAACATCCTACAATACACAGGACAGCCCTCCACAATGTAACTATTGATTTATTTATTGGGACCAGATAAAATTTAGGGAAAATAAACAACTCATGGAAAATTACAACCTAAAAATTGACATCAAAGGGGTCTTTAGGATACCTTTCTATTCAATACCATGGTATGAATTTTATTTCAAATAGTGTTTTGTGTCCCTTAGGAACATCTGACAGTTTCCTTTTTAACATTTTAAGTTCATTCCAAGGTATTTTAGTTTATTAGTTTCCATTGTAGGGTTCTCTCTTCCGTTCTATCCTGTGATTTACATGTCAAAAGAATTCATGTCTATAAATCAGTATGGTACTCCACTAATGTCTCTCTCATTTATCTTTTTTTGTCTAACTTTATTGACTGCTACCAGAATTTAGTCAATTTAAAATTTAATATGCTAATTATAGTGCAGTTACTAGATATCCTTTCCATTTTAGTCATACTCTTTACTCCTGAGCCGAGATTGGTCAGTCTACTTTATCAACTCAGGGAATTCTCATTTAATTCTATTAAAAAATTTTACAAAAACGGGGTGCCTGGGTGGCTTTAAAAAATATATTATGAATTTTGTGAAATATATTTTAGGAATTTATGAAAATGAAAATATTAGTTTTCCCTTTTCATCCCCTGATGGGATGAAGCCTATTAATCGTAACTATATCATTCCTAATATTGAATGATCCTTACATTACTAACAAAAATTCTACATGGACAAATCCTACTAGAAAAAATCCTATGTGATGTACTGGTAGATTCTAGTATTTTCTTTAGCTTTCCTTTTTTCTTTTTAAAGATTTTTATTTATTTATTTGACAGAGTTAGTGAGAACAGGAACACAAGCAGGGGGAGTGGGAGAGGGAGAAGCAGGCTTCCCGCTGAGCAGGGAGCCTGATACGGGGCTCGATCCCAGGGCCCTGAGATCATGACTTGAGCCGAAGGCAGACGCTTAACCGACTGAGCCACCCACGTGCCCCAGCTTTCCTTTTTTCTAAATATTCTTGAGAGATATTACTTTTGGGGCTTAGTGTTTACTTTTTAGGGGGTGGAATATTTTCTAAATATTCTTGAGAGATACTACTTTTGGGACTTAGTGTTTACTTTGGGGGGGTGTCCAATCTTTGGTGGGTTTTCCTTTCACTGTTATCTTGGCTTCATAAAAAAGAACTTAAAAGCTTTTGTTCTTGTAAAAATTTTTTAATCAATAAAATTCCTAAACAAGTAAAAGCCATTATTATTAGTTTAGTTCATTTATGAATTAAACAACATTTTGTGTGTTGACATAGTAACCACCACTTAAACTTTCGTTTCTAATTGAAAAACAAATACCAAGTCAAAACTTCTGACTTAGAATAAAATTTCTGTACAGACATTGTTGGGTTCTGTCTTTCCTTTGAAATTCCACAGTAAGTTTCTCCTAAGAAAATTAAGGACTTTTGCATATACAGAGAGCAAACTCTGTATGATAGTTGCCAAAGGGGAGGGGAATGGGGGGGGATAAGAAAAATGGATGAAGGAGAGTGGGAGGTACAGGCTTCCAGTGCTGAAATTAGTAAGTCACGGGGATGAAAGGTAAAAAGCACAGGGAAAAAGAGTCAATGGGATTGTAATAGACTTGTATGGTAACAGATGGGAGCTACACTTGGGGTGAGCACAGCAGAACATATGCAGTTGTCAAATCACCATGCTGTACACCTGAAACTAATATAACATTGTGTGTCAACTGTACTTCAGTAATAAATAAGTATCAAACCAGTTTGAACACATCCACTTCCAGCCTTCATTTTTTTCCATTTAAAGATCTTAATTTTTATAGTGATTCTACACAAAGGATATAAAGTAAAATAACATGTTACTGTCAAAAATGAAAGCTAACAGCTTATGTTCTTCTATGTTTTAACTCCTGTCTCTGGTTAACTTGACATATCTCCAAATTCATGTCCAAACTGAGATAAGATGTTAGCACATCTTAATAAAAATGCGTAAGCATTATGAGATGTTAAAAACTGATGCCAAAGTTGGAGCTTAGCTTTGTTTTAAATGGGGAGGCTAGGATTTCCTCAGACAGAAATGTGGAAAGAACATACCTGATCATGATCAACCTCTATGGGCTGCTTCTTAATGATCCAGGTGACGGACTCGGAGAGTGGCGGGGTAGTCAGGGATCCCGAGTAGGTCCAGTAATCTGGGCAGGCAGGCATCAGGCAAGAAGGATCAAACGACCCAAATTCCACAAGGGTGTCCTGGCCAAGAGAAGAGGTCACCCAAACTATCATTCGGTGCTGAAAACCACTCAGGAATTAGATGACAAGGCATTGATTCTTGGGGGCGCTGGGGACTAGCATTGGTCTAGAGGAATTGCAGGTAACTCCGGGTGCCTTAGGACAGAGTCAAGCCCATGCTTTGTTTCTATATATGATTAACTATGCAAGGTTCTCTTTATTAAAATTGAGACATAACTGATTTTTTTTTTTTTAAACTGAGATATAATTGGCAACAGTGTAGTTCTGATAGTCCTCCACGGGAACATGGCACAAACCACTTCCTCCCTCCATTCTGTAAGTTTACTGCAGGTAGTCCCCTCTGAACTCTTTGGGAGGCATCAGGCAGTAGCTGGTGCACGAACAAGGAGATTTCCTTTTTTCAAGAGAAACCAACAGAATTCTCCTTTCTGAAAACACAATGCAAATTTGGGGGAGCCAGGCTCCTGGACAAAAAGGGGAGACAGAAGAGAGGGAAGGGAAAAGAGGGAGATAAACAGGGAGGGGGGGGGAGAGAGAGAGAAGATGCGGACCTCCAGGGAACAGCCCCTTCGGGATTCTGAATCATGAACAGTTAGTCCTGGGGCCTGGACAAAGGTATCCATTCTGAAGGATACAGGTCATTGTTTTTTGTTTGTTTGTTTGTTTGTTTTAAAGATTTTGTTTATTTGACAGAGACACAGCGAGAGAGGGAACACAAGCAGGGAGAGTGGGAGGGGGAGAAGCAGGCTTCCTGCGGACCGGGGAGCCCGATGTGGGGCTCGATCCCAGGACCCTGGGATCATGACCTGAGCCGAAGGCAGATGCTTAACGACTGAGCCACCCAGGCACCCTGGGTCATTGTTCTTTACAGCCAGCCAAGCCACGTTTCTGTCAAACGCTTCTCTGCTCCCTGCCCGTGGGATGGGAGGTCGAGTCAACAGGGCTGCTCTGGGTGTTTCCACAGGGACTCAGAAGGAGCAGAGGAGGGGAAAGCACTGGGTTCCCGAGTCCCCCAGTGCTAGGGCAGGGCAGCAAAACCAAAGCGGTCAGCGTGCGCCCACAGAACCACTTCCGCCCCTGTAAGGTGTCCCAGGGCTGGGGGCTCTCAACACACGCATATTAAGTGGCAAGTGCTCTTTCACGACAACTCGCAACGTGCCTTCTGTCTCTACTCTGAGATTAAACATAACATGTATTTCAAGTGACTTAGGGAAAAAAATTACCTTATGCTTAATTGACGGCACAGTGTCCACCAATTTCTGTAGCTCTTCATGATGTGTAGCTAAAGAACAATAAATGAGAAAATATTTTTTAAAATAAGATCTTATGCTAATATTGTTACAGAATGTGAATTCCTATCAGACAATTGGTGATTACCTAAAAACAATCTACAGTACTGAAACTGCACTTAAACTGAGAATTCAGGATGTTATAAACATCACTGAATGAAAGCACATACAAAACAAACAGGCAGGTGGTCTGCGGACAGGCTGAAGCCCATTGTGTGCAGGAAAAGGTGCCCCTGCTCTGTTAGCCTCCCACCTCCCCCCCCACCCCCAGCCTCCCTGCTGCTTGGCCTCCAGGGACACTGATGGCTAAAGCTGTCCCAGCCAGACGGAGTGGGTAAGGCCCAGCTCTCAGCGCACACCCACGTCCTCAGGGGCTCATTCCTGGAGCCTCAGTGTAATAACCATGTATTCCAGTTTCTGTGTTTGATGCTTTGACATCTGAGGCTTCCCAACACTAGGGGGGTTGCCCCTCCCAGGGTGAGCTAATTCGAAGAGAGAACAAACAACTGAGAGAGTGCCCTTCATAAGGAAATCAACCAATCCAGAGCCCAAGCAGCTCCTTTATCGGGCTCTGACATGCTGGGACACTGTCCCTGTGCCCTACCTGCCCCAGGACCAGGTGGCAGACAACCAGGGACAACCTCTGTACCACAGAACCTACTGAGGTTATTCAAAGTAGCCAATCTTCAGTCCGCTTATACTACTTTATGTGCTCCTTCCCCCAGGCCACAACAGGCTCTCATCCACCATTTCTCCTCCTTCCCTCTGCCTCCTGGCCATCCCTGGTGCTTCCCCATGTGGCCCTGCCTTCCAGCTTTAGGGACTGTAGGATAAAATTTTTCTTTCACAACAGTCATTCCCATGTCTGTGTGTCTTGCCATACCTGATGAAAACAAACCTGGGGCACCCTGACAACACTCCGCCTCCAGAGTTTGCAGGAGGCCTGCACCTGCTGAGCCTCCAGGAGCTCAGAGACCCTGCAGAGAGTGTGGTCTGCAGATTTTCCACCCAGTTCTCCAGCTGTCAGCTGTATGACCTGGCAAGGAAGCAGTGAACTTCACGGAGCTTCACTTCATCTGAAAAACGGAGATGATAGTATCGTCATCAAAGACCTCTGGAGAAGACAAATGAAGCACTTAGCAAATACATAGTTACATAGCACCCAGAGCAGCCCTGTTCCTTTAGCAGTTCCTTTCCAGATCATTTCCCATAGCTGTTTGCCTTTATCTTTTTATGCCATTTAGAATATAGTAACTGATCTCACATTTTAACCATTATTTGCCCTCATCCTTTTATAATAGTGCCAAAAAATAGAAATGTAATGCAAACCACAAAGGAAATTTTCAAGTTTCTAGGAGCCACATTTAAGAAGTTTTAAAAAAGGTGAAACTACTTTTGATAACATATTTTATTTTGCCAAATACATTGAAAAGATTGCCATCTCAACATGTAATCAACATGAAAAATTACTGAGTTTCCATTTTTTCCAGTCTTAAAAATCTGTTGTGTATTTTACTCACACAACACATATCAAATTAGATGTTAAATTTTCATCAAAAATATTTGATTCATATTTTACTTGAAAATATAGATACACATACTCAACTTGTTCTAAACATTCTTACAAGTTTTCTAACAACTGAACTATTAGTTCTTAAATTCAAATTCAAATTATAATAAAATAAAAAATCCATTTCCTCAATTATACTAGCCACATTTCAAGTGCTTAAAAGCCACAAATGCCTTATGGATACCATATTGGACAGCACCATTTTATATCATTTGGGATGTATTTTTAACAATCTTGTATTTTAAGCATTGCTTATCTTACCAATGTATTGATCCCAATATTCTTAAATAACAACATTGTAATGTTCCATCTTTCGATTCTAGTATACATTTAAAGTTGGTAAGATTTTTTTTTACCTTTAAAAATATTCCTATCATAGGGGGACCTGGGTGGCTCAGTGGGTTAAAAGTGTCCTGACTCTTAATTTTGGCTCAGGTCATGATCTCAGGGTTGTGAGACTGAGGCCTGCATTGGACTCCACACTCAGCACAGAGTCTGCTCCTCCCCCTACTCATGCTCTCTCAAAAAAAAAAAAAAAAAAAAAAAATCCTATCATAGCTAAACCATCTTCCTCCAGTTGTTGCATCCTTAAAGCTTTGAAATTTGCTTGTATTATGATGCACCAAGTGCAGCTGAAACACGATAAAAAGGAGGATTAATGCCTGACCCTATAGGATTGCTCCAAAAGAAATCGACTGCCTTATTCAACCTACAATATTTAAACACGTTTCCTCATGCAAAATAAAGCCACTGGGAAAAGCATATGACAATCTGATGCAAAATGAGACAGAAATAAAGAAAAGGAAGAAATTTATGCAGGAGCACTTAATATTACTTTGAAATAAAGGGATTTATTTGATGAGAAAAAGTATTTATATAGGAAAGAGGATAACATTTCAGTAAGGGATCAACATTTGTTCATTTCCATCTTGATTTGCAGGAAATATGAAAATCCAAAATCCACTGGCATCAAAAGCAGTAAAGATGCTTATCCTGAGAGAAGCAGATTCTCCCTATGGAAATTAAACAGGAGGTGAAGACACAATTCTTCTTCGATGGATAACCACTCCAAGTGTGTTTCTTTCCATTTTTAACGTAGTATTTAAATTAAATTAGGGGAAAAGTTGTAAAATTTTTTTTTTATTTCCTTACGTGCTCCCTATACTTCCCTACAAATTATTCCCCATCCATCATTCATGACCTTTCTGGCATCACCATCCCCCCAGCCTCCCAAGGGAGATGACTCAAGGATGTGGTTAATTTCGCTTTCTCCTCACTTGAAGAGGAGTCCATCTCCAAGTCCCGTTGCTTTTTGTAGAGAGCAAGATGGAGGCACTCATGTCAAGCAGGGGCCCATGTCAAGTGGTGATACAGGCAGTTAAGCATACTGCAGCTACCAGATATCGCCGAGAGCAGCATCAACCGATGACACCCCAGAACTTATAACAAGCAGAAGCAGAGAAGTCTGCAGGGGCCCAGGACTGATTCAATCCCTTTAAAAAGAGAGGGCTTTTGCAGCAAACAGACTCCTCAGACATAACCCCTCTATGTCTAACCACTTACAAAAGGCATCTGTTGCTGAAAGCTGTGCCCAATGGATCTCTGAACAGCACTGAGATCCTCCGCTGCTTGAATATCAGAAGTGAGTGCCGAGAGCTGACCTGGCCTGGACTGACACCTTATCTCAACTACGCGCCTGTAGACTGATTATGTGTTTGGTTCCTTCACTTCCTGCCCCCTGTGTTATCTTCTTTGTTGTGTGGTTTGTTTTCTGTCCTGCTCTGTGTGAAAGGTAAGAAACCAAGTTAACCACGTGGTGAAATGTCACTGAGCTGGGAACCTGGACCTGCTCTTTCCTTTAGGACTGAATAAGGCTGACATTGTGGGAAGACACAACTTGTGTGTGCCTTCACAGTGTGCTCATGACACTTTTATTTTAGAAATGCTTTTTAAAAACGTGCCTTCTCCCTACTTCAATTGCTACAGCCTTCATTTAAGCTCCTACCGTCTCACACTTGGATTGATCTGACCTTGTGGACCTGTGCTGATTGGGTTAATCTCAAAAAATAAAGCGAATGACTTATTAATTAAATGAAATCATGCTCTACCACACTGTCGTATAAAAATAACCAGTACTGATGAAGCTGTCTTCTATCTCCCCTCCTAAGCGGCAACAATCATCATTCTTCCTGTCTCTCCCCAAAATGCACATTCTGCATTGGTCACTGTTTTTGGCCATTTTCTGAACATCTGCTTTTGCACATGATTTTCCCTCAGTCTCCAATGCCCTTCTAATCCTTTTGACAAACTCCAATTCACCCTTCAATACCCAAGATAAATGTCCCCCGATAAAGGAAATCTTCAACTTTTAATATCTGTGGGTCCTGCTCTGGGGGTCCCAGGGAAGCTCTGCTTTAACACTTGCCAAGGTCAAAATGACTCAGCAACACCTCAGAGCATGCCCTCCACATCTGCCCTGGGCACACACTGTGTATCTGCTTTGTTGAAAATAACCAAAAACGTGCATTCTGAACACAAAAGATAAGAGAAAGTAAGAAACTTCCCTGGTTCCCAAGAGGTTAAAGTCAGATAGCACTGCATATACTGGAAACTTAAGGGCTGCAACTTCCAGAAAAGTTCTTTGTCTAATTATTTGTAACTTTTTAAAAATGTTGTAACCTCTTATGTATATAAAATGTATGTAACCCTACCTCAAATGAACCTTTACAGGAAGCACTCTCTTCTTTGTGAACATTGTGTATCCTGGGCAGCTGTCCTCACTTGGGCTCGAATAAAACTCCCCCCCCCCACACCGCCCCAGATATTCTAGGTTTGTTCATTTTGCATCAACACCTGTCCTTGGTGAAGTCATCACAGACTTCTCGGAGCAGTCTTCATCATCCCCTCCTCCGTGGTCCCACAGCACTTTTAGAAACCCTTCCTCAAATCACACTGGCTTTATAATTCTAATTTCCTGCATGCTTCTCTCACTACACTTTGCTGGGAGATCAAGAATCTAGTTAGTATTCCTGGCACTTGGTGCAATGGCTGGCACATGGCTGGCACTCAGCAAATACAGAACGAATAAATAAATCAATGGTTGACAAAATACATACATGTTGGCTAAAATACAAAATGTGACTAAAAATACAAAGTCTCTTTTTCTTGCCTATCCTTTCCAATGTACTGCAATCTTACCATTTAAAATCTGGCTAAAGAGTATTACTATTTAATATAGAAGCTATTTGTAACATCAGCAAACAGAGGAAGATTAGCACACATTCCACATACCAGAAAACAAATTTCAAATAAAATTCAAATGATCTATATATATGGTTTCAAATAAAAATAAATTCAAATATCTAATTTTAAATAAAATTTCAAATACACAATCTGTGTGTGTGTGTGTGTGTGTGTGTATATATATATATATATATATGAATAGAAAACACCACTCATACCAGAAGGAAACATGCACGAAAATGAAAAGGGACATGGTTCATACACTCAAAAAACTCTAAGGATGATGCAGCAATTCCACTTTGGGGTATATACCAATGGAAAACAACACCTCAGAAGATACTTGGACACCCATGTTCATAGCAGCATTATTCACAATAGCCAAAAGGTGGCTGCAACTCAGGTGTCCACAGACAGGTGAACAGATAAACAAAATGTGGTCTATCCATACAAGAGTATTTTTCAGTCTTAGAAGGAAATTCTGACATCTGCTACAATATGGGTGAACTCTGACACTTTGCTCTGTGAAATCAGCCAGTCATAAAAAGACAAATACTACACAATTCCACATAAATGAAGTACCCAGTAGTCAAATTCAGACAGACAGGTAAAATGGTCACAGCCAGGAGCTGAGGTAAGGGGAAAATGGGGAGTTATTGTTTAAGTGGTATAGTTTAAGTTTTGCAAAATGGAGAGTAATGGAGACGAATGGTTGCACAACAGTGTGACTGGACTTACTGTGGAACTGTACCCTTAAAGATGGTTAAGAAGACAAATTCCATGTTACATGTATCTTACCACATTAAAAAAAGAAAAGCTCAGTGCAGTGAGTCCCATGCCACTGCCCAAGGCGGTCTGCGTGCCCGTGGATGCGGTGTGGTGTGGCCTGGGCTGACACGAGGCTGTCCCTTAACTCCAGACAAGACCACCAGTCGGGCTCTCACCTGATTTATCTGCAGAATCTTCAAACTCCACGAGGAAAGAGTACCCGTTATTCCAGACATGGAGGCAGGTGGTGGGGTCGTAAGAGATGGTGAGCGGTGTTAAGCCAGGATCATAGACGCTGTCCCTCCACCGGATGTTGATGGGCGACTGGCGCTCGCCCCCCCGGGACCAGGTCCACGGTCTCCCAGAGCGGGTGCACTAGGAGAAAGCACAGCGGGGCCATCGTCAAGACGCCACTATCCGGGATCACACGGCAGGCAACTCCGGTGCTGGCGTGTGTCGAGGTGACGGAATCCAAGTCTCAGGAATTAGCCACCTGGGGGCTCATGGGCCCGACGGAAGCAGGGGACAGAGGCGGCTCAGAGAGCGCCTGGCGCAGGGGCAGCCTGCTGCTCTGTCAGCCACGAGCCGCTCGGTCTACCCTCTCCTCTCACCTAAACCAGGTGCCGCCCAGTCTCCTGAGGACAGTAAGATGCGTGCAGACTAGCACCACGTGGAAGGAGGGGATTCTCAAACGGGTTTCCTTTCTTTACTGATCATCTTCTGAGCCCCACCCACCAACCAGGTTCGCATACAAGTACAAATTAATGAAACTTTCCGTCGTGGATTTCTCTTCAACCAAGGCCACGGGGGAAGAGGAGGGACAATTTTTGGAACGCAAGTGTTCACTAAAGCACTGTAAATCTTTTAATTGCCGGGCTAGTAGGAATAAAGGCTTGCGTGGCATGCGTCTATAATTTAGCTTGCGATCTGGAAGACTTCTGGATTCTTTATACAATGCGATATTACACTCTTCCAATTGAGATGAGGGCAATACTCCAGGGTTTTGGAAAAATGAAGGAAGGTACCGATGAATCTGGCGAGGAGAAGGAGTCATTTCTTTTCTTTTTTTATTTATTTTACAGAGAGACAGCGAGAGCAGGAACACAAGCAGGGGGAGTAGGAGAGGGAGAAGCGGGCTTCCCGCCGAGCCGGGAGCCCGACGCGGGACTCGAGCCCGGGACTCCACACAGATGCCACACATCACTGATAATGATTTTTCTACAAAGAATCAAGCACCAGGTGTTCGTGGGAAGTCTGATAAATCTCAGTGGACTTCCTGTAACAGAGAGCTGATGAGACATCCATGCATGAGGGATAGGACGACATGCATGACTGGGGGTGCTCCAGTTCTCTGCCCCGTAGAAACACCCCAGATGGGTAGAACCAAGCGCAGTAGGAGAGGCAGAAGAAACATGAATTGAGATAAATCATTACCAATGACCCTCTGAGCCTCACCCCACTACGAACTATGAGAGTAAGGATCTGAGAAAGTGATAAGGTAGCTGCTATTCAGTCAACCCACTCTGTATGGCAGGTTCACAGAGACACCTTTTTTCATTTAAAAAAAGGCCCAGGGCGCCTGGGTGGCTCCAGTCGGTTAAGCGACTGCCTTCGGCTCGGGTCATGATCCCGGACTCCTGGGATCGAGTCCCACATCGGGCTCCCGCCTCAGCGGGGAGCCTGCTTCTCCCTCTGACCCTCTCCCCTCTCATGCTGTTTCTCTCTCTCTCTCTCTCTCTCTCAAATAAATAAATAAAATCTTTAAGAAAAATTTTAAAAAGGCCCAGAAACTTGCTTCCGGTTGACCTTTACAAAGGAGACATTTGTTTTGCTTGGGTAGCTGCTAAAATCTATAAATTCAAAATCCTAGCCGTATGGGTTTTTTTTGCGGGGGTTAAAAATGAGACAGAGGGCTCTCCTGAGAGTAGACCAGTCGTTCTCAACAGAAGGAGGGATGCTGCCCCTAGAAGACATTTGGCAACGTCTAGAGACATTTTTGGCTGTCACAACTGGAAGAGAGTGCTACTGACATCTAGTGGATAGAGGCCAGACATGCAGCTAAACATCTTACAATGCACAGAATTGTATGACCCCAAATGTCAGTAAGTTGAGAAACCATGGTCTCTGCAAACTCAGGGTATTTTTTTTTTTTTAACTATTTCTTTCTGTAAAACAGTACCATCTTATCTCTGGAGAGATCCAAACCCAATGTTTTTATTGATTTTCTTAGTATAAAAGAACTTGTTCCTTTGAAAACAAGAATTTTGTTTCAAAAACCTAAAACAGAAAATGCATTTGCCTGGTACGATATTTTAATATAATAATCTAATTGGAATGCAAATTAGAAAGTAACTTGTAGGGGTGCTGACAATACTGACTCCATCTTTGGCCCTCCATCTTGTTCGCTGACCTGTCTTGCGGCTATGTGTTATGGGCCCCTTAGAGATTAATATTTGTACCTTAGAAATGCCAGCCAAGGCCAGAATGTGGAGAGGTTCGTCTTGGTCTCCTACGAATCTATCAGAGATAGCACAGTCTCTCGCCCCTTCCCGATGCACAGATAGTGCCACAAGGTCTGTTCAATGTTGGCTGTCAATTAGGTGCTTGCAAACCCTGTGAAATGCATGTGAGCCCTCTGACCTCACTACAGCACCCCCTGAGAGTCCCCTCGCTCTATAAAATCTGTGGACCAAGGTCCAGACTTTCCAAAGAATAGCTGTGTCTCGTCTGGATCGGCCGTCACCTGCCTGATACCCCGCAGTAAGTTACTCTGAATAAAACTCGGTGTAAACTGTACGGAGTGGCCTGCTTTGTGTTCCGGTCTCAAAGTGTCTTCTCAGTTTGGGGGAAACTTTACTACCCTTCTCCCACCTTCCAACACAGGCAAACAACCCTGATTCAGTTGTAAGCATGCCTGGCACAAAGAGACCTTGCAACTCCTTCCCCTCTAAGATACTCAGACTATGGCTGAAGGTTTGACAACTCACACTCTTCAAACCCAATTCATGAGGGTCTCCTGTAAGGACTAGGCAAGAAGGAAACTAACAAGCAGATCCCCAAGACGATCCCTCCTTTCACCTTGACTCGTCCCCCACACTCCATTCAGGAAATGCCCAGAATCTGCTCTCACCCATGCAAACACTAGCCCAAGAGAAGCAGGCCTTTTCCTTCATTGCTCTTTTATGACCTTAACGCTCCTATCAATTTATGCCCTTTGATTCACAAGTTCAGCTTCTAGAAGGTTTCCTTGCCCCCACCACCACTTCCTCCTCTGGGAACCCAGACCATCCCCCGACCAAGGCCCCTTAGTGACTGTCACCCTAGTGAAGCCAGCTTTTCCCAAGGGTTTGTTTTGCAAGATAAACTGTCGTGAGAGATACAGTGACACTTTTGTTCTTTCTTCCTGTGGGTGCCAAGGGCAGGCCACCCCAAAATGTGCCACTTTGGCTTATTATTTCGAATTAAAGTTACTTAAGAAACAGCCAGTGCAAGAACACTTGGAACCCCCTTTGCCTCCAGAAGGCAAGAAATAAATCTCCCATGTGAAAGGTACTCTTCCTGCACCAGGGAGGTAAAGAGACAAACCTCATCACCAGAGATAGGAAATTCAGAGCCGAGAAGTTTGTATAGATAACCCTTGTTCCTTTTACTAATTTACTACTCCAGCCCAAATTCTGTTTAGAATTCCTTACGAACTGAAGATCCTGAATAATACGTTTTCTTTGTCTTGCCAATTCCCCACGTTGTTATTGTTTCTTTGTAACGGTAGAAACGCTAGCCACTTTGGTCATTTCTTTGGATGACAACCGTATTATTGAGCCTCCACATGCACGTACTTAAACTTTTGGGATTTCTTTTCTGTCGATCTGTCTCATGTCAATTTAATTCTTAGACCAGTTAGAACTTTGAAGAGTAAATGAAAAATTTTCCTCTCCAATACTCCCATCTCCTTCCTCCACTTTAACAAAATACAGACTGAAATATCTTGGTAGTTGCTCATACTTTCCCTCAAAACAGGAAGAGGATTAAGTATTCTGATCAACAGTGCCTTCATTTTCAGGTTCTTCTCATATGGGGAAAGTGAAATAAACAGAAACAGTGATCTTAACCCACCATGTTTCAGTGAGCAGAGCCACACTCCCATTACGAGGCTGTCACTCCTATACTGCTGATGAGCAACAAAAATACCTGTAGATTCCATAGCGAAAATGTGCTCAATTCTAGTTCTTATCTGGAGGACTAGTCCTGGTTTTGACTTATTTTGTCTTTGTACCACCCTGTGTCTCCAGCCTCAGGAGGGTCCCTCTTTCAACTCGTGAAACAGAGAAAGCACGTTCCTGTCTTAGCCCCTCAGTTCCTGCTCCTCCTCGTCAGAAATCAATTTCCCCTCATTCAGCTCAGGGCTGGCTCCTATTATTGGCTTGTCACCTCTTCGGCAAAAGTGTCACCTCCTCACCTTTCTGACTACCCTCTTATTATATGATCCTCCCCTTTAAAAAAAATCCTAACATTGTTTTCTTCAAAACATTTGTCACACAGGCGTAATAATTCTATGCATACATGCTTAATTATCTGCCTCTCCCAGGGTTGGATAAGCCCCAAGAAGAACTGAAGTGGCTTTTAATCACTGCCTGTTCACTGAACATATAAGATGAAGAGCACTGCTGGGAAGGTTCCAGTCTTCTTTCCATCTCTATGCCTATTACTTTACTGATCACATTATATTTTCTTTAAGGATCTTTCAGGCTTATCTCTTGCCTTGCCCATAACCAGCAGCCCAGTTCAGGGCCCTATACCCTGGACGTCATACCATGCCTCTTGGTCTTAATACCCTTTACCATGTTTTGTCATTCACCAGTTTTCCTAAATTACCACTCATCACGTTGTTCCTGCGTTAAAGTCTCTATGTCAAGTCCTAATTTGTGTCCAGTGCCAAGGTTTTCCTATCAGGAACCCACCTCAGCCACCTAAATTTCCTGTCTCCTCATTCTTCCCAAACTCTGGTTTTGCCATTCTATTCTCCTTGGTCATTCCAAGTGATATCTGCTATAAATGTGTAAAACACCTACACGCTTTCAAGACTTAGTACAAAATAAAGAATGTAAACTATCTCAATACTTTTTACACCAATTACAGGTTAAAGTGGTAATATTTCGGGGGCACCTAGGTGGCTCAATCGTCAGGCGTCTGCCTTCGGCTCAGGTCATGATCCCGGGGTCCTGGGATCGAGCCCTGCATCGGGCTCCCTGTTCGGCGGGAAGCCTGCTGCTTCTCCCTCTCCCACTCCCCCTGCTGGAGTTCCCTCTCTCTCTGTCAAATAAATAAATAAAATCTTTTAAAAAAGTGATTCATATTTTGGATATACTGGGTAAAATATATTAGTAAAATTAATTTCATCTGTATATTTCATCTATATATTTCCTGTATAGTATTTCGTAAATGAACAATTTTGTTTGTTTTTCCTTCAGTTTTACTGAGATGTAATTGACATGCTATTTGTTCTTTTTTAAATGTGGTTGTTGGAAAACACAGAATCGCCTATATGGCTCATATTGGTGGCTCACGTTATTTTTCCAATGGACACTGTTGTTCTACACCCTCATTGGCTTTTCCTCCCGCGCCTTGCCCTGTTACCGTCCTTTTTCTCGAGACGTGCGATTTCCTCATGGAACTGAAGACCACCCTAGTAGGCCTGGGGCTCAGCACAGGGACGTGACACAAAGGGACAGCCCCCTCCCAAATGACAAAACGTTAAGGATGATCTCAGAATCACAAACTGTCTTCTCAGAGCATGAGGGCTGTTAGATGCACCTTGATGCTGAGCCCAGGTAGCTTACAGCATACACATGCATTTATCAGCACAGGAGACTAAAGCCCACAGTTCCTGGGGGTCATGTGTTGAGGGCTAAGTGTTAGCTCCTTATAGCGACTGGCACCCCTGAGGCTATTAACATAATTTCAAGGGGTTCTTAACCAGTCCTTTGTTTCTCAGGATTATTCATGAGTTAATGGAAGACAACATAGTCGGGGTATCCCAGTTTGTTTTATCTAGGGATTAATAAAATTCTCTGTGAAGACATTGCGAAACAAGTTTTCTTTTCTTTTTTTTTTTTTTTAAGATTTTTTTATTTACGGGGGCGCCTGGGTGGCTCAGTCGTTAAGCGTCTGCCTTCGGCTCGGGTCGTGGTCCCAGGGTCCTGGGATCAAGCCCCACATTGGGGCTCCCTGCTCAGCGGGAAGCCTGCTTCTCCCTCTCCCACTCCCCCTGCTTGTGTTCCCTCTCTCGCTGTCTCTAGAGATTTGACCCCAGGACCCTGGGACCACGACCCCAGCCGAAGGCAAGGCAGATGCTTAACGACTGAGCCACCCAGGCGCCCAACACAAACAACAAGCTTCTTAATACTATTGTTGTCCAGCCTTTGTGTTCATCAAAGTTAACAGGAGAAATAATAGAACAATTTACTAATACAGTTATGATACAGACCAGTCCTGTCAAACAGAACTTTCTCCGATGATGGAAATTTTCAATATGGTGAGCGCTAGCAACTTGTGCCCATAAAATTATAATAAATTGACATTTATGTGAAAATACACACATGGGGCCAGTGGCTAGATTTTATACAGTGCCATTCTATTCCACGTTGTCCTAAAAAGAAAAAAAAAAAGTTTGTTTTCCTTCTCAAAGCAGGGAGATCGTTAAGATTATCATTGGAATAACAACAAATCTGTACCATCTTCATTCTAGTTGATACTCTTTATATTTCATTAAATTAAAAATTAACATTATTGAATTTATTTTTTTCTGCTCTAAGATCTCTGCCTAGTATTTTTTTTTCATGTGACAATTAGGCTAAACTTCACTAGATGATACACTAAGCGAAACTGATTTTATTTGCACCTTAGGTAATAGATGCCGGACTGGACTGTCAACATTTACCGTCTGCTCCTTGAGATAAGAGCAAACAGCAATGTGCGTGGACAGCCAATGATTCCCTGGGGGCGGGGGGGAGGGGAGAGGAGTGAAGGTGAAGCACAAAGCACAGACAGGCTCTAGGGAAATGCTGCTTTCTGAATCGGCCATATCCTCCTCCTTCCTTTACTCCTCATTCTGCTTAACCCAATCTTAACAATGGCCACACAAACATCTGAGGGAGGCACTGAGCCTGTGATGATTAGATAAAGACGGTGATGACGATAATCCTAGTACTCGAAGTAACGTGCCAACACAGTCCTCACTGTGTGGCAGGCACCAGCTAAGGACTTTCCATGTTATCTTTTCTAACCCTCAATGATCTTGGGTCATTCTGTCACACAAGTAGACAACGGGCCTCCTGCTGGAGTTTTAAGTTGCCAGATACAACGTGTATTGTTTTTACAACTGATCAGTGGAGGGTCTGGGATTTAGGAACACGACATGCTCAGTGGCTCAGGGCAGCAGAGACTGTAATATTCTCCCCTGCAAAAAGGGAGGGGTGGTGCAATATGCCAAAAGCCAAATCAAATCATGTCTGTTACCTTTTTTTCTTAGTAACTTAAAAACAAGAACATCTGATGTGACAAATTAATCACGGAAAGCCCACATCTCCCCAAGCCACCACTTTTTGTTTTAGTCAGCCCTAGAAGAAACAAACCATCCTAAAGACATTCGTATGTTGGATTTTAGACCTTTAACTTTCAACTCTCTGTTAAAAAAAGTAAAACTTTAGTAACTACATGAACATGACTAATTTTTTCCATTTTAAGCCTCAGACCACAAAATGCCAGTGTTGAGAATAAGCCAGTCCTGGTAGGATGTGGGTCTGTTGGTAGGAAGCCACACCCAGCAACCAGAAATCTGTTATGACTCCAACCAGTTCACTTGAATGAGAACACTGTCATTGTTGGAGGAAACAAAGTAAATATGGAATAGAAATGTATTTATGGAGCAGTTCCAAATCCTTGGATTTAGCTAGGTTAGCACTACTAATTTAAAAGCATTCCTTTCTTACCTTCTTTCTTTATTACGTGCATATGATATCAAAAGAGAGTAAACCCGGGCGCCTGGGTGGCTCAGTTGGTTAAGCAACTGCCTTCAGCTCAGGTCATGATCCTGGAGTCCCGGGATCGAGTCCCACATCAGGCTCCCTGCTCTGCGGGGAGTCTGCTTCTCCCTCTGACCCTCTTCCCTCTCGTGCTCTCTATCTCTCATTCTCTCTCTCTCCAATAAATAATAAAATAAAATCTTTAAAAAAAAAAAAAAAAAAAAGAGAGTAAACCCAAAGAGAAAAAGTGGAGAAACCTAGACCCAAAAGGAAGGCAACACGTGAAAATTCTGTCAATTCCTTTAAAATAACAGAAAATACGAAAAATTCCTCTTTAACAACATACTTAGCCATTTTACCTCTCCACAAATTCAAACTCATCTCTCCACAAATAAATACATTATTCTCTCCTATCGTCGCACTGATTCTTTTGTTTTAAAGATATATATATATTTATTTATTTGTCAGAGAGAGAGAGAGACAGAGGGAGAGAGAGCACAAGCAGAGGGAGTGGCAGGCAGAGGGAGAGGGAGAGGGAGAGGGAGAGGGAGAGGGAGAGGGAGAGGGAGAGGGAGAAGCAGACTCCCCACGGAGCAGGGAGCCCCATGTGGGACTCAATCCCAGGACCCTGGGATCAAGACCTGAGCCGAAGGCAAACGCTTAACCGACTGAGCCACCCAGGCGCCCCCGTCCCACTGATTCTTAAGCAGGGGCAGTTTTGTGCCCCCAGAGCTCATTTGGTAATGTCTGCTGATATTTTTGGTTGTTACAACTGGGTGGGGATACAACTGTCATCTAATGGGTATTTGGCAGGGATGCTGCTAATCACCCCACAGTGTACACTGCACCCACAACAACACAGAATGACCCATCCCTCTTGTCAGCAGTACCTCGGTGCACAATCCCTGCTCCATAGGGATGGGGCAGGGAACTGGTATTTCAGGAGGGGAACGAGATGCGAAAGCGTTCAGGAAAGGCCATCTGCCGCCTCGCTTGATATGCTGCGTCTACGGCAGAGCACACACCGGTAAGCTGGTCAACTGGAATGAACGCTGCCATTTGTGACTTGAGAAAGGATATTCCAGAGCGTGAAGCTACCGACCTGCTTACACACATTAACATGCAACTTCCAGAACGTTAAAGACTCACAGAAATAATTCGCAGTCTGTGGATCAGTGTCAGTAAGAAGACTGCTGCTAACAAGAACGATACAGAACAGGTTCCAGAGTATTTGAAACTGGGACACCTCTCTTATCCTATTTCTGCATGACATCATCTTATTTATTTTAAGATTTTGTTTTTATTTATTTGACAGAGGGAGACACAGCGAGAGAGAGAACACAAGCAGGGGGGAGTGGGAGAGGGAGAAGCAGGCCTCCTACAGAGCAGGGAGCCTGACTCGGGGCTCGATCCCAGGACCCCGGGATCATGACCTGAGGCGAAGGCAGACGCTTAACGACTGAGCCACCCAGGCACCACCGACACGACATCATTTTAACATGTTAAAATTAGTCAAGAAAAGAACTTTCCAAACCTATCATGGAAATCATTTTGCAATATATATGTGTATCAAATCAGCACATGGCACACCTCGACCTACACAATGTTAGGTGGCAATTCTATGTCAATAAACCTGGGGGAAAAGAATTTTCCACATTTATTTTAGAAGACAAAGAAACAAGTGGTTATTCTCACATTCTAAAGGCACATACATAATCCCACTCTGCAATGCCACCGACACCCGTATGGATAAACACAGGACACACGTCATTGTCATGCAACACCAAGCCTCTCACTCTCGCTTTTTTTCAAAAGTTTCATTTATTTATTTGAGAGAGAGAGCATGGGCCAGCGGGGGAGGTGGGGGGGGAGAGGGCAGAGGGAGGGGGAGAGAGAATCTCAAACAGACTTGAAGCTGAGTGTGGAGCCCGACGCGGGGCTCGATCTCGTGACCCTGAGACCACAACCTGAGCCGAAACCGAGAGTCGGCCGCTTAAGCGACCGTGCCCCCCAGGCACCCCCACCTCCGCTCTCTTTAAGGCAGCAGTGTACTCACAGGCTCGGTTCCGGCTTTTGTACGTGCAGGTGTAGAGGCTGCAGGGCCTCGCTGGCACGAACCTGGCGGTCTGCAATCTTCTCCACAGTGACTTGCATGGAGAGGCTTGAAGAATGACCCTCAGGCTACTCATCGCCACCATGTTTAGCTTGAAATCTTGACCGGGCCCCAAATAACTTGCAGGAACCTAATAACCTAGAGGCAGGAGGACAGAGGAGGCAAAGCTATAAACAACGGAGACTGCCCATCAAGTGGAAACCTGTAAGCAGGACCACAGCATTCAGACTATGAGTACACATGGCAGGGCTGGGGGTGGGGAGGGGGAGGGGAGGAGGGGGGGATGAGTCGGTGGTTAATCCGCTCCTCTTCCGGAAACTCACTGGCTACCCCAGGAGGACAGACTCTTCTGCTGTGCCGTCCACTTCCCACTCCTGCCTGCACACCAGCCCCGTGGACTCGGGTTCTTCCCGCTCGCTCCCGAAGAAGCTCCCTCCCGCCTCAGGGCTGGTGCAGATGCTCCTCCTCCACCCGCCGCCTGGTCAATTCCTCCCCTCTCTGCAGGCCTTCCTCTCCTGCACCACCTCCCAGAAGCCTCCCCTGACCCTGCGCTCACCGGGCGAGCCTGGCGCCCTCGTCTCCCTCGTGGTGCTGCGTGCAGTTGCACACCTCATCGAGAATGGACTTTAGGACGCCACCTCCCCAGCCACGAGCCCCGCGGCGGTAAGGACCCTGTCTGTCTCTGGCACAGCTGCATCTCTCAGGGACACGGTGCCTGGCCCGCGAGGGCAGCTCGGTGACCTGGGCACACTTCCTTGGTGAGGGAGATGTTGATCCCGATTCCAAGAACCGCACACTGTGAAGTGACTGCCGGCATGTTCTTGCACAGTAGGAAGGGCTTTTCCTAGATGCCGCCATCACCCCGTTGTGTGGTTATCTATACTTCTGAAACACTTTTAAATGCTTGCCATTTAAGAGGAGGGCCTCGTATCCCTACCGATAAGATCTGAAGGACCCCCGAAGCTCTGCCCATCTGAAGGAGGACCATGTCCAGAGACAAATCGAAGCTAGTCTCACAGGGATGGGAATTCTGCCACTAAACGTTTGCATTTCAACAGTTATGGTCATTTCCTTTGTTCCAGGAACCATGTTGGCTGCTGGGATGCAAAGTGGAACAAGGCATGAACTCCACCTTCCAGGTGTGCAATGAATCTCTCCCCCTTGGAGCCTCTGGAAATGCACATCATATGGCAAGGAAAACCATCCGCGACTCCTCAGATTCTGCCTTTGGCCTATCAGAGGGCACTCAAAAGTCTGGCAATGGTGGCGGGGAGGAGAGGGGCCCAAAGTCACAAAAAGAAATAAAGTGTTGGGTACATAGGTGGTTTTATTATAATATTTCCACTGCTTGTTCAAATTTGAAGTTTGCCAAAATAAAAAATTAAGGGAAAAAAGGACATAGATTCTGAAATGAGGTAGCCAGTGGTCTATTATTCCTTAAGCCTGCTCAAGGAGGCACTCAGAAGTCTGGCAACGGTGGCGGATCCCTACCAATGCTAAGCAAAGAGGCAAATGTTCTCATTTCACCCTTCCCTCTCTTCATGTACTTCACTGCTTTTAATTGGCTGTGAAAGAGCTCTTCTCCCCTGTACTGCTGCCCTTGACCCCACTAGATCGGAGCTAGAGAGGAGAAGGCTACACCCAAGGGAAAGGAGAGAACAAAAAAAATCACACCTGAGCTGTGTCCAGTAAAAGCAGGAAGCAGAGTTACTTCCTATTGCTGCCTTGAAAGGAACAAATGCGGGCTCCAGGCAGATCCCTTTATAACCAGCAATAAGCCATGTGTCTGGACAAATATTGTAAAGTGAACTGTGGCAAACAGCCAGTCTTGCAACCTGCTGCCACACACTCTGTTGTATGCATCACTTTGCCAATGAACACTCTCAAGGCAGTGAGTGAAAATGCACAGCGTGTTAGCCAGCTTGGGCTGTAGACCAAAATACCACAGACTGAATGGCTTAAACAACAGACACTTATTTCCCACAGTTTTAAAGGCTAGAAATCCAAGACCAATTTTCTAGCCAATTGGTTCCTGGTCATCTACATCATAGCTTGCACACAGCTACCTTCTCACTATGCCTTCATATTAGGAACAGACAGCAAGCTCTGGACTCTCCTTTTTCTTCTAAGGATACTAATCCCATCATGGAAGACAACCCTCATGACCTAATCAAACCGTAATTATTTCACAAGGTTCCATCTCCTAATACCGTTCCATTGGGTATTAGGGCTTCAACATATGGATGGGGGTAGGGAGAGCAGAAACATTCAGTCCATGACACACGGCCACCACTTTAAAGGGGTCTAGTATAAAGTTTAGAATCCCATATAGGTGCCTCGCCTCCAGGCCTAAATCCCTACGTGGGGTCTTAGGGCCAGTGTATTAGTTTGTAACAAAGAACCACGACCTGGGTGGCTTAAACAACAGAAATTTTACAACAGAATTTATCGTCTCACAGTCCTGGAGGCTGGAAGTCCGAGATCAAGGAGTTAGTAGGGTTCGTTCTTTGTGAGGGCTGTGAGGGAGAATCTGTTCCAGGCCTTTCTACTTGGGATGGTTAATTCTATGTGTCAATCTGGCCAAGAGATGCAGGTGACACAGTTGAAGGTGGAGCTGGATGGGGATTTGAGACTAACTTGAAAAATATCCATTTCCCAGAGACTGGAAGACCCTTAGGTATTATTCCGTACATACAGGACGGTTTCCGATGACTCCGTGTGCAAAGCACAGGATGGAATGCAGTGGGCAGAGTGGAGCCGGAAAGGTCAGTGACAAGGAGATTCCTTCAACCATCCTTCATTCAATCCATCACTCTGTTATCCTTTCATTCATCAGGATAGCAACCAAACATCTATTAAACGCCAGACACTGTTCTAGGATCATTGGGGGAATAAAACAAAGTCCCTGCCCTTGTGAAACTTACGTTCTAGTAGGGGGAGACAGACAATAAACAGCAGTGTAATACGTAAGTCAGTTGTACAGACAATTAAATTAAAATATACTCAGTGAAAAGCAGAGCAGGATAAGTAAATTTGGAGTGCCACTGGGAAAGGAGTGTTGCATTTAAAGTAAGTTGCTCAAAGGAGGCCTTACTGAGAAGGTGAGATTTGAGCAAAAGATTGAAGGAAATGAAGGAATTAGTAATAGGACTAGCAGGAGGAAGGGTATTGCCCAGGAAGAGGGAACTGCCTGTGCAAAGACCCTGCGGTGGGAGCATGTCTGGCACATACAAGGGGATAGTAAGGAGGCCAGCATGGCAGGAATAGAACGCACTAGGAGCAGGGTAGTAGGGGAGAAGGTGGAGAGATCATGGATGCCAGATCATGTAGATTTCTAGGCTACTTTGTAAAGCTTTTTTCTCCAACTCAGGGTTCCTCAACCTTGACATTATTGGCATTTGACCAGATAACTCTGTTTGGGGGCTGTCCTATACGCTGTAGGATGTTTAGCAGCATCCCTGGCCTCTACCCATTAGATGCCCATGGCACCTCCCTCTAACTGTGACAACCAAAAATGTCTCCAGATGCCGGAGATGTGCCTTGGAAAAGGGGAATCACCTCTGATTGGAAACCACTGCTCTAAGCGAAATGGGGGCACAATGGAGTTTTGGCAGCACAGGAGGGACACCAACTGATTTATAGTCTTAAAAGATCACTCAGGCTGCCCTACTGAAAATCAACTGGGATGGGAAGCAAGAAAGCAGCAGGGAGATCATTCAGGATAATCCAGGGTTGTGGAAGAAAAGATGTCATGGTGGAAGTGGTGAGAAGGGGTTGGGCGTTGGCTACATCTTGGAGAGACTGCCCATAAGATGTGAAAGAAAGGAGTTAAGGATGGCTAGAAGATTCTTGGCCTAATCTGGAAAGATGGCGTTGTCATGAACTGAGATTAGGACCACAGTGTGCAGAACAGGTTTTGGGTGGGACATCAGTAGCTCAGATTTGGGCATATGAGTTTTAAATGAAATTCCAGTAATCCAAGTGAGACAATATGAAACACTGAACCAGAGAGTGACAGTAGCGATGGACCAAAGTTCTTTGTATTCAGGAGATTGCCATTTTGGTAAAAAAACGTAGGATTTGGCACTCAACTGGAGGACAGAGAAGGGAAGTAGTTGCTGAAGAAGGCCCCGTGATTTTATGGCTGGATGATGCTGGTGGTAGAATGAGGATGAATGCCTGAAGAGAGAAACAAGCCGGCAAAAGGAGCAGGTGGGAAGGGAAAGAGGGCAGTCTTCCTGCTAATCCTATGGATTTGAGGCCCAAGGGGACAGCGAGAGGAAAAGTCTAGCAGATAGTTGCCAGGGCAGCTATGGTGCTCAGCAGAGGCCATGAGGCTAAAAAGAATATTTTTGTTCCCAAAATATTCAAGAATAGTGCAGCTCTTTACCAAGACTCAGAAGGGAGGGTGGGTGTGGTGAACTTTGGTTCAGTGTAAACTCCAAAGCAGGCTGAGAATAGTGACAGTTCTCAGGGACGTGCAGGAGCAGGTTTTGGGTAGAGTGTGGGGCAGTTTCTCTCACCAGAGATATCAGACTTCTCTCCTTATTCCAGAAGACTTTTCAACAGAGTGGAGATGGCCAGATTCGCAGTAAAGGACGAAGGGAAAGCAGAAAATAATGTGACTTTCAGGGGGCTGACAGGAAATTAATTCCACCCAAATTAAAGTGTACACATCTTCGTTATCATCCCACAATTTTCAAGCTTTATCAGCAAAAATAAATGAGAAGGAATTACACTGATAATAACGAGTTTTCGGCTGCCTCCAAACAGTAGCTTTTAACTCATGCCACAAAGAAGCAGGGCTACCAACAACGTTCATATTTTGTGGGTTCTTTCCCTCCAGATCTGGGGCAGAGCACAAATGAAAAAGGAAATAACTGAACAGAGAAAACTCAGATACGTCCACAGGACAGAGTTATGCTGCTGATCCCCTGCCCTGGGGGTGGTTGTGAATCTATCCATAGCTTTTGGCATGGTCAGTGGGGGAAGAGCAACAATGCAGATGTGAGTGAGTCCCAGCCTGCTGCGCCTCGGTTTCTGCAACTGCAATTCCCCCACCTCCCCAAGTCTCTGAGACAGCTATTCTACCGTTAAATGGACAAGACCCTAAGGAGATGTAGCTGTCTGGTGACCCACACAGTGGAGTAAAAGGGATAGAGTAGGGAAAAAGCGATTCCCTGCCTCTTCGTCTTCATTCTACAGAAAAGCCCGGCCGACACTGCGGCCATCCTCGCGGAACCGCCCCAGCTCCCGGGCCCATCGCACAGCGTGGTCATGAGCAGAACGGTACCTGTCCTCTCTGAAAGGGCTACGCGTACCCCCCTACTCCTCATGCTCCAATCACCGCCCGACCTTACCCGAATGTTTCCCTGAGCGCGGACCCCTCCGCTCCATAACCGGGAGAGACTCATGCGCGCGGCCATCTTGGCTACGTCCCGTTACGCCTCGCCCCGCCCCTCATGCCGGGTACGTCATCTCGCTTAAGCACATCACGTCCCCGTCGCCCCAGCCCAAGTCTCCGACAAAACAGTGTCCCATCTTGGGCTTACTCACCGCGTCGGAGCCCGAATCTCTCTCCGTCCACCCAGAGCCTGGGTCCGCACCCCGTCTCTGCCCCGGCTACACCTCTGCTGCCGTCGCTCGGAGCCTGCAGCCGCAACCACGCGCCTGCGCACTAACTTGGTCCCGCCTCTGCCTTCCGCCTGGGTCACCCCTCCTTCGAGCCGGACCATCTTCGCCACGCCCTCACGTATGCGTCACGCCCTCGCGCTCCGCCTACACCACGGCCCTTCTTCCTCTTACGTAATATGTGTCCCGGATGCTACTCTGAGGCCCCGCCTTTCCACAGGTCTTTTTCACATCCCTGTTATCCCCTGGATCACGCTCATTCCTCTGACCCCATATCCCTCCCTTGTGTCTACGTCCGTCCTTTCCACTCTGGCAATTCCTCTGCCCTTTGCCTGCGCTCACCTCTTCCGCTGTCTCGACCAGCTTTGTCGTGCCCTTGTAGCGGCCACGCCACGCCCTTCACGCACTAAGTCCAGCTTTCTCAGGTTACGCCCCTGGGCTATGCCTAGGCCACGCCCTTCCCGCCTAGAACGTCGCAGGCGTTCCTTCCCACGGTGTCCAGGCCCCGCCCCTCACGCCGGGTCACGTTCCTTCCCTGCTTTCCGCAGGGTCCTACGTCATGGCCAATCCCAGCGCCACACGGCACGACCCTACGATCTGCATTGGCCACGCTCAAGCCCGTTTGAGCATTTTCTGGCGTTCCGTCATGGCCACTCCCTGGGTTCTCAGGACTCCCACTTTTGGGTCCGCTCTCACCAGTGTACGCGTCATGCTCTCCCTCTGCTGGCGGAACTCGGTACTGGGAAGTTGCTCGGGAGCGGGCCGGGCCCTTTGTGTTTCCGGAGAAAGCCGCCCACGCCTCAGAGCTAGACGTCAGTGGCATTTATAAAGTGGAAGGAGACTTTGGATTCCTGATACTCGTCTAAAAATAGACTTTATCCATATTTCTTTCCAGTTCCAAACACCACAACTCCACGAGCAGAAACCGGATAGGAAACATAACTGGGCACTGACTGGGACTGTGTTCTTATGAGTCCTTCAGCCAACCTTAAATGCTAGGCAGATGCACGGAGTAATAAGCACATTCTTCTACCTCCTGACCTCTTCAGAAGACTTTTTCTAAGCACCTAGTACCCTCCTGCTGTCTAGAGGCTGTCCGGACAACACAACACTTAGACATCTGTAGACGCCCTGTTCTGGGATTAAAGAAAAGAGGTTTACTCCCTCCGTTTATAATTCTGCGTCCACAAGAAAAAAGTGAAGGGGGTTACCACTTTTTTTTTTCCTGTCCAGAAATCTCTGAACGGGGCACTTCTGGGGGAAGGGCACTGACCATTAGCCTTTCAGTTATTCATTCATTTAAATTGTATTTATGGAGTACTAAGTTCCAGTGACAAGACAAATCTCAAGGACCTTACAGCCTGAAGTTTTCCAACCTGGGTTTGGCTGAGACAAGAATTGATGAGAAAAGTAAGGTGTGGTAAGGGGGTTGGAATAGGTAGAAAAGGGCTTGGTAAGTGCTGGTCTGTTTTTTTAATTGAGGTATAATTGACATATTAGTTTCAAGTATACAACATAATGATTTAGTATTTGTATTGTGAAACGATCACAATAAATATCCAACACCATACATAGCTATAATTTTTTCCTGTGATGAGAACTTTTTAAGATTTACTCTTAGCAAATTTCAAATATAGAATACAGTATTATTAATTATAGTTACCATTATGTACATTACATTCCATGACTTATTTTATAACTGGAAGTTTGTACCTTTTGACCGTCTTCACCCATTTTGCCCTTCCCCCATTCCCTGCCTTAGACAACCAACAATCTGTTACGTGTATGAGTTCAGTTTTTTGTTTTTGTTTTTTAGATTTCGTATGTAAGTGAGATCTTATGTTATTTGTCTTTCTTTGTCTGACTTATTTCACTTGGCATAATGCCCTCCAGGTCCATCCGTTTGTTTAGTTTTTTGTTGTTTTTGAGAAGCAGGTTTTCTTGATTTTTAGTCCCAAGGGAAGTCCTGATTCCTCATCTTGATGACACTGGGAATTAAGTAGGAGACAAGTGCCAAAAGGACTTTTATATAGATCCCCTCAATGTATTCTGTTGCCAACGATCCCAAAGTATTGAATCAATCCTATGAACCACCCAAACTTTTTTGTTCGTTTGAGATCACAGGCCTTCGGTGGTATGGCTTTATTCAGGGCAGCATTTAGATCATTATTCCCCATGATGGCAAATAAGTTTCAACTTGTCAATTGACTGAGTAACTGTTGGGAAGCTTTGTGGTTGAGTCCACACTGAAAAGGAAAAAGTTCTGTAGTAGATAAACAATGTTTGTTGTGGGCCCAGGATGGATGAGTGGCTGCAACAACCTATCTAGCATCTCTGATTTGTAGTGATAGAGGTATTGCATGCATGCCTTTAAGGCAGTCCTCACAAACAACAGTTCTTACTATAAGCTGTTGAGGATTTTCAGACAGTAGAAGGGTCAGAATCATTGTTGCTGGTCATAATTTAAGGGCAGAAACTTTGATATGTTGATTAATTCATATGATTTGTATATCCATTAGAATGAGGGTATTTTAAGATTCTGTTAGGAAAATGAGAGCATCTAACCTGAAAGGTACATGGCCCAGTGGGCCCCTCCACCTTTTTATATAGGTTGGCAAAATAAGTAGCTATAGTCAGGGCTAAATGTGACTGGGTGCCACTAACTGTTCGCCACATAGAAGGTGGAAAATACTGCTTCATAGAGTATGGCCGTAATAATTTTGGAAAAAATTATAACTTGCCTAAACCATGAGAAAACTCTTAATATAACACCCAAACAACATTGGAAAGAGTTACATCTAAGAAGAAATATCAGTAAGATCTTGCTTTTACTACCTGAGACTCATTTTAATGTGTTGGTCTTTTTTTTTTTTTTAAAGATTTTATTTATTTGACACAGAGAGACATAGCGAGAGAGGGAACACAAGCCGGGGGAGTGGGAGAGGGAGTCTGATGCGGGGCTTGATCCCAGGATGCTGGGATCATGACCTGAGCCGAAGGCGCCCCTAATGTGATGGTACTGAGCCACCCAGGCACCCCTAATGTGTTGGTACTGAGCCACCCAGGCACCCCTAATGTGTTGGCCTTCATGCACGAGATGAGACACACAAGCACACATGCATTCCATTTAAGAAACTGTCCTTTAAATTCTTTTTTTTGCACTAAAATTTTTTAATTAATTTTTTAAATTAACATATAATGTATTATTTGTTTCAGGGATACAGGTCTGTGATTCATCAGTCTTATAAAATTTACAGCGCTCACCATAGCACATACTCTCTGTCCTTTAAGTTTTTAATTTAAGAATATAAAGTTGGCAGAATTACACTCACTCAGCTTGTCTAAATTAATCTTTATTTCTATGCAGTAGTGATTAACTTTCTCTGAACTAGAAAAATGTTACCCTGTGAATAAAAAGACTAAGTTTGTAATGGTTATGGCTGTTGATTAACCTACAAAATTTGATGAGCCTTCCGAATGCTGTAGCTTCAGATTTCTTTTCATCTTAAAAAGGGCAGAGGTATGGAAGTGGAGACAAAAATATTCCAAAGCCCAGTGTCCCTTCTTTAGCAGATACTAGAAGTTGCTTTTCTCTGACTAGGAATGCAAAAAAAAAAAAAAATTGCAGTGTACCTCATGACTTTTTATTTCTGCATTCTTGAGCTTCTTCAAATGTCAGTTTATGATTCAAATAAGTAAATTCAGTTCTCTTATCAAATACTCATGGGCCATGAGAAATGCAAAATTAAACCAAATATAGCCCTTACTCCCCAGAAACTTAAAATTTGTAGGACACAAAAGTAAATCATGTTGGCAATAGATGCATGTACAAATGTGAACAAAATGCTATGGGAACCCAGGAGAAGGAGAGAATAAAAAGTTAGTGGATTGGACAAGTGTAAAACAAGTAATAACAAATTAAAACCTGTAACAAAAACAAAACAAAAGAAAGGTTTCTCTCTTTCTCCTTTTTAAAGATTTTATTTATTTGTCAGCACAAGTAGGGGGAGCAGCAGGCCCCCGCTGAGCAAGGAGCCTGAGATCACGACCTGAGCAGAAAGCAGATACTTAACCGACTGAGGCACCCAGGCGTCCCAAAACAAAGGTTTCTCAAAGGAGATGATAATTGAGATAGACCTGGAACAATGGCTAAGACGTTTAAAGGTAAAAAATGAAAATTCACTATATTGAACTTAAGAAAGCAGTGTGAAAAGAAACACACACAAAGGACAGAGGTGGAATGAGGCCCACTTGCGGGGACTAGCAGTTCAGAGGGGGATGGGGGAGGCATCGGTGTAGATGCATCTGAAAAACCAGGTTAGATTCAGATCTTAGAGGCCAAAGAATTTGGATTCCCTGACATAGGCCCTGGGGTGCTGAGAAGATTTCAAGTGGGAATGGCTTCGGTGTTAATGATAACGAGAACAAAGGCAATGGAAGGCTGAAACATCGTGCAGCGACAGTGAGTTTTAAATGTTCCTGTACTGGAATGCCTGGGTGGCTCAGGTGATTGAGAGGCTGCCTTCAGCTTAGGTCATGATCCCAGACTCCTGGGGTCAAGCCCCGAGTCTGGCTCCCTGCTTGGTGGAGAGCCCGCTTCTCCCTCTCCCTCTGCCCTGTTTGTGCTCGCTCTCTGTCAAATAGATAAATAAAACCTTTTAAAAAAAAAATGTGCCTATACTTACTAACCATGGGCTGTTGGATTGGCAGCCCATATGCACCCAGTGCTCCAGCAACAAGGCAATTATTCTTTCTCATTAGCCATCTTAATAAAAAGATAAATTAGTTTATTTTAATAATAGTTTCAGAATATGGAACAAAAGATATTAACATCTTATGATTGATTTTACACATACACACAGGCGCACACATTTGATTCCCTTATATCTCTTATGCTTCCTTTTGTGAGTTACTTCCATTAACCCAAATACAAGGAGAAAAAAAGTTACTAGATGAAGGCCTAAATGATGTTTCTAAAGTTTGCAGGATGTTTACCAACATCTCTGGCCTCTACTCAGTAGATGTCAGTAGCACCCCTCCCCAATTCATGACAACCAAAAATGTCTCCAGATATTGCCAAAGTGTCTTCTGGAGGAAAAAATCCACCACCCCTCCAATTAAGAAACAGAGTTAAAATACAATATTTTTCACTATAGACAAAAATATATCTTTCCAAGCATCTTGATGCTGGCAATTTTTTTTTTTAAGATTTTATTTATTTGACAGAGAGAGACACAACAAGAGAGGGAACAGAAGCAGGGGGAGTGGGAGAGGGAGAAGCAGGCTTCCCGCCGAGCAGGGAGCCCGATGCGGGGCTCCATCCCAGGATCCTGGGATCATGACCTGAGCTGAAGGCAGACGCTTAAGGACTGAGCCACCCAGGCACCCCAATGCTGACAATTTAAAAAGAATAAAATCACTTTCTTACCTCCTAACTGTACTGAAAATATTAGACTAGTTACTACAAACATCTTGACATTGTTTATTATATGGTATATCAATTTTATTCCAATTTAAATGATAAAGGATCACATTCATTCAAAATTCTACAACTTCTATTGTGGAAAATTGAGTGAAGCTGTAAGTTTGAAAAGTGCAAGCTTTTTTTTTAAAATTTTTTATTGTTATGTTAATCACCATACATTACATCATTAGTTTTGGATGTAGTGTTCCATGATTCATTGTTTGTGCATAACACCCAGTGCTCCACGTAGAACGTGCCCTCTTTAATACCCATCACCAGGCTAACCCATCCCCCCACCCCCCTCCCCTCTAGAACCCTCAGTTTGTTTTTCAGAGTCCATCGTCTCTCATGGTTGGTCTCCCCCTCCGATTTCCCCCCTTCATTCTTCCCCTCCTGCTATCTTCTTCTTTTTTTTTTCTTAACATATATTGCATTATTTGTTTCAGAGGTACAGATCTGTGATTCAACAGTCTTGCACAATTCACAGCACTCGCCATAGCACATACCCTCCCCAATGTCTATCACCCAGCCACCCCATCCCTCCCACCCCCCCACCACTCCAGCAACCCTCAGTTTGTTTCCTGAGATTAAGAATTCCTCATATCAGTGAGGTCATATGATACATGTCTTTCTCTGATTGACTTATTTCACTCAGCATAACACCCTCCAGTTCCATCCACATCGTTGCAAATGGCAAGATCTCATTCCTTTTGATGGCTGCATAATATTCCATTGTGTATATATACCACATCTTCTTTATCCATTCATCTGTCGATAGACATCTTGGCTCTTTCCACAGTTTGGCTATTGTGGACATTGCTGCTATAAACATTGGGGTGCACGTACCCCTTCCAATCCCTACATTTGTATATTTGGGGTAAATACCCAGTAGTGAAATTGCTGGATCGTATGGTGGCTCTATTTTCAACTGTTTGAGGAACCTCCATACTGTTTTCCAGAGGGGCTGCACCAGCTTGCATTCCCACCAACAGTGTAGGAGGGTTCCCCTTTCTCCACATCCCCGCCAACATCTGTCGTTTCCTGACTTGTTAATTTTAGCCATTCTGTCTGGTGTGAGGTGGTATCTCATTGAGGTTTTGATTTGGATTTCCCTGATGCCGAGTGATGTTGAGAAAAGTGCAAGCTTTTATCTTATAAAAAATTTCTGGGTTCAGCTATTAAAGATTTTCTTATATTTTTAATATGTCACAGCTAAATACATTTGCCAAAATCCAATAAAAATGTACAGAGTAAAGTTATATTTGAAATGATTCCACACTTTACTGGCTTTGGGTATTACAAGTTTACAAAAAACATGTTTGTGACAGTGAAATGGAATAATCAGGGTCAAAATTGAAAAGCAACGTTGGTTCTACCTACATGTTGGTTGATTGATTGCAGATAAATGGAGTATTCATATGCCCACATGCTTTTACAACTCTGATGAACTTTAAAAGGCATCTTGCATACATCAAAAGAATGACGCACATGTGTTCTTTTTGTGTGATCTCATATTTAACTTACCCTCCAGAGCAGTAGATCAATAGTTATGTACTGAGAAACTGCTTTTCAGTAGTGTTGTGGAGTATGAAAAAACACAGAGAAATCAATTTCTTTTTCCTATCTCAGGAGACTCAGTGCCTTTTGTAATGCTCATGGCAACAGTAATCTCAACTTTTTATCTTTGTTCTCTAAACTCTGAATGTTGGAAGTAAATAGTAACATATTCAGAATGATTGAAACTGCTTTTTTTTGTCATCGTTACCACTGTTACTGATAAATTCTGAACCTCCTGTGTGTGAAATTACAGAGATGAGCATTGTATGAAGCAAGTTTGGTGTGAATTCTCTGGAGGTTTACTACTTCAAATTCTGTGTGACAATAAAGAACAAGTTTGTGCAAGATTTTTAAAAGTGGAAGAAAAAGACCCCAGTATGTTAAGAGGGAAGAACAACATTTTTTTTTTAAAGATTGTATTTATTTATTTGACAGAGAGAGACACAGTGAGAGAGGGAACACAAGCAGGGGGAGTGGGAGAGGGAGAAGCAGGCTTCCTGCTGAGCAGGGAGCCCGATGCGGGGTTGGATCCCAGGACCCTGGGATCATGGCCCGAGCAGAAGGCAGATGCTTAACTACTGAGCCATCCCGGTGCCTCAAGAACAACTTTAATAAGTTTTAGCATGTTCTAAGTGACCCGTACCTTGTAAGAGTTTTCATATTTTAAGTTGAGTTATTGGGGACAATGTCTTATTTTGTCATTATACTTTTTCTATTCACTTGACAGGACTATAAAAGTCGATATTTTTCATCATTGTATTTTTGGCTGCTATTAATTTTGCTACTGTCAAATACTTTTCTAAGCAAACATTGGAATATAGGAAAATTGAAACTATAATTACAGACTCTTTAGAAAATAAGTATGAGCTCACTGTACATCTATACTTCTAATGTGACCAGAACAGTACTCCAAGGATAATTCATAGCCACAAATATTTTCATTATTAACTGAGAGACTAAAAATGCATAAGCCTATTTGTCAACCCAAGAGGTATAAGAAGAAAAAGAAAACCAGCATGATGACAACAGGAGTAAGGACTTAATAAATAAAAATAAGATTGATGACTCAGAAAGCAGAAAAAAAGAGACTTGAAAATTAAATTTGAGATCTTGTTCTTTGATTAAGCAGCAACAAAACTAGACAAATTTCTGGCAAGAATAGCGGAAAGTGAGAAAAATTAATATGTATACTAGAAAATACAAAGGGAATATAGCAAAGAATATAGATACTTGATGGGAAATACTGTATAAGTCCATGAGAATACTGGAAAATCTTGATGAAATAATGACTTTCTTAGAAATTGTAAACAGCCAGAATAGACTCAGAAACATGAAACCTGCAGTAAAGGGCAATATAAGAAATGGAAGTTTTGAAAGAACTCTTCCCCCAAAATATGTATGGTCCAGATTCTTCAACTCTGCATTCTGCATTTTATTTTTTATTATTTTTTTAAGATTTTATTTATTTATTTGACAGAGAGAGACACAGCGAGAGAGGGAACACAAGCAGGGGGAGTGGGAGAGGGAGAAGCAGGCTTCCCACTGAGCAGGGAGCCCAATGCAGGGCTCAATCCCAGGACCCTGGGATCATGACCTGAGCCGAAGGCAGACGCTTAATGACTGAGCCACCCAGGTGCCCCTTCTTCTGCATTTTAAAGTATTTGTAAATATAGAGGATATTAGAAATCTTTGCATACCATTTTCGAGATGGTAATGTAAGGGCCAGAAAAAAATAAACTTCAAGAATCAGCACTTGAAAAGGAACCTAAATGATATTCTTCTATGAAAATAGGTTTAAAAATCTAAGGAAAAGCACAGCAAATAAGTCCAGGAGTATGTTAAAAATCATCAAACTGAGCTTATCTACGGGTTGGATCAACATAAAGGAATTTATTAGTAAAATGTACCAAATGGTAAGATCTCTAGGATCATATTAAGAGAAGTTGAAAGAGCAGTTGATAAAATTCAACATGAATTCTGGATAAAAAGAATTTTTAGTAAAAGGAGACTTTTTATCTCACGACACATCAAACTGAAAGTGACCCACCAGATCCTGTGGAAGAGCAGCACTCCCATTAGATAGAATAAGGAAGAAAACAAGGGTCCATGCTATTCCACCATTACGATTCTGATAGTGCTGCTATAATGAGATGAAACAACAGCATCACACAAGAACACACAAGAAGATCCAAAGCTAAGGCAGGTATGTTTCAACTCTCAAAATATATTAGCATTGGTCATTCATGCTGGTGGTATTATGGATATTTTGTATTTTTCTCTTTTGGCTTCTCTGTATTTTCTATACAGAACTTCATTTGCTCTCTTTTCCTGCCTTTTTTTTTTCCTCTGTCATTTTTCAAATGAGACAACAAACATTGATAAAGTATAGAATAGTGAAAGTGAAATATAGCATGGGGAATGTAGTCAATAAAATTGTAATAACTGTGCGGTGACAGATGGCAACTACACTTATTGTGGTGAGCATTTTGTAATGTATATAAATGTTGAATCACTCTTTGGTACACCTGAAATTCATATAATATTGTTTGTAAATTCTATTTTAGTAATGATAATTTTTTAAAAATCATATTTATATTAAGCACTACTAGAGTGCCTGGCACATAGAAATTGTTTAATAAATGCTGAATTTTATTTTGAAAAAAGAGACATCATAATTCAAAAGGGAAGAGACTTTCTTTGCTTTTCAAAGAATGGCTTAACTATAATTCAGCATTTTACTGTCTTCAATCCTAGTCACATATGTGATTAAGTAAGAGCAAAAGAGAAACATTTGATACTTTTAGGAAGTTTAAGGCTAAAGGAAGGCTGAATCAGATTTGTCTCTAACATGGCTTTGTTCCCTGATGCAAATAATTAGCTTTGTGATCATCTCCATCTACTGGCTTTTCCTTCCCATGATGACTTTATCTAGTCTAACATTTCTCAAGATAACTTCATCTAGTCTGACTTTTTTTCAGGGCTAAGTTATGTGAGCTCCCCCTTCTAGGAAATTTCCATTTCACCTAATAGTGAAACTGCTAGAATGACGGGCCTAACTTTTGGTCGCCTCTCCCTCTAAATCCAACTTTTCCTGACTGTGCCCTTGCAACCAAGGCGAGGGAGAGGAGAGAAGCTTCTTCGGGTGGAGTCACCAAACAGAAATGGGTCATCTATGGTAAAATATCACCCTACCCAGGAGAGGGAAATGATAGGACTCTCAGAGTGGTGCAGAAGTGTAGCTGTTGATCTTTTTCCCACGGTTGCTTTGAAAATCCAAATTTTCTATTTAACATCAGGGTCACCCAATCTACATGGTTTTCAAGCAACGAGGTGGAATCTGGGGACTGAAATCACGAAGAGGCAATGTGGTAGAGAGGAAAGCCCTGACATCAACCTGCCTGGGGGGCTTCTAATGACATCCATAGAATGCCCACTAGGGGAGACTCTCTTCCACTCCTTATGGTCATCCTCAGAGCATCTCTGAGGCCTGGTTGCAATTTCAGTTTTGACCAGTGATGACCAGTGAAGACCCAGTGCAGGTCGGTGTGGTGCAGAAGGGTTCAAGTGACACCCATTCCACTCCTCCCATTGGCACCGATGCCTTAACCACCAGACCCTCAGTTCCCTGGTGTGTAAGATGCTTATAACAACGGCAACTGTGAGGTGCTGTTTTGAGGACGAGAGAGATAATCCAGCAAACCTAGTTCATGGCAGGAAGCTCTTAATGACTGTTCTCTAGCTGCACTGACCAACGGAGTTGCTAGCCACATGTTTCTACATAAATTAAATTAATAGAAAATTTAGTTTCTCAGCAGCACCAGGCCCCTTTCAGGTGGCCAATAGCCACCTAAGGTCTGGTGGCTACCGTGTTGGATAGAACAGATAGAGAACATTTCCATCATCACAGAATGTTCCACTGGACAGCACTGCTCTGTATCGTTAACTCTGACTTTACACAACCACCAGAACTTAGGGCTGACCAAAACGATTCCCTTTGAGGTGGAAACTCTCCCCGGATGTTTACGGATGTATATCTGTGGAGGTGAGAGTCAGGTGAGGCCATTCTTGGAAGGTCGTCTTTTGTTCACCAGGGAAAGAAAGGGGTGATGTTTGTTTTCCAAATTAAGATAGCTTATCTAGGAGTTGGCTATTTTAGCCCTGAAAAGATGGAAAGTTGAGGCTGAGGAAACCGTCCAGAGAGGGCTCAGTTCTTTCCAAGGGGCGCTTAGCTGGGCCACAACAGAAGGGGCGGGGGAGGATTCTGACTTGGAGTCAGCAGAAGAAACAGTCTCTGGAGGTACAGTTCAGGAAGGACAACTAATCTGTTTTCCCAACAGATTTTCGTAAATAACTGACAGGAGATGGGCTGCTTCTCCTTAAATATTAACCCGAATAATGGGGTTTAATCATTAAACCTTCTAGGTGGGGGCTGGCTTGTTTCTCTGATATTCTAATCCGGGTCACAGAATGGCTAAGGCAGCTTTAAGTGGAGGGCGGATTTTTTCCCCTCCGTTTGCCTTGTGCTTTGCACTCTGAAAGAATGTTGTGCCTGCTCTTTTTTCTGGTGACTGCTATTCATGCTGAACTGTGTCAACCAGGTATGCAGCCTTGAAACTTAAAAATAGGGTAACAGTTTTCTAAATGATTGACAAGTCTTTGACTGAATGATTTCTCTATTTTTCTAAATCTGCAGACGTGTTGTGGCTTGAAAGTTGAGACTGTGAATGTTTTAGAAGTTTGAAAGAAAAATTTAAACCATCTAAGGGGCTTGTAGTTAAACTTTCAGTTTTGGGGGCAGTTTAACTGAAGATCTGTGTTCTGTTGATTTGAGTTGATTAAATGTTTGGACTTCATGTTTTGGCAGATTTTTATCATCATATACTGCTCTTTTTTCTTTCTGGCAGATGCAGAAAATGCTTTTAAAGTAAGACTTAGTATCAGAACAGCTCTGGGAGATAAAGCAGTAAGTGGAGAACCTGCATGTTCATTTTTAATTTTGTTTGCTAATACTACTTTCTCTAGTAATGAGCCTCTGCCTCGTTATCTTAAACTCATATAGTTTAAGTCTAAAGACCTCAAATCTGATATTGTCTTAAAGTTAAAAAATAGTAAAATAGAAATTCTTAAAAAATGATTGTGCCTCAAGTCTTTAATCTGCAGTGTGTGCTAGAAAATCTGTGAAGGTTTGTATTACACAAAACAATGTAGCAAACTCGAACATTTCAGTCAAGCACAGTGGAGCTGCGGGGCCTAAGTCGGGTACTCATGTCTGGGTTGGGCTCTGCACCTCACTGTTGCGGTCATTTGTATTTTGTCAGCCTCAGTTTTCTTGTCAGCTAAAAGATGGTATGGTTCCACCCACATCAGATTTTTCATAGCTAGTTTCTAGTTCTAATGTGAAGTTTCTTCAGTTCTTCTCAAATATCAAAGTAACAATGTGAAATATGTGCTTATGAAATTGAAGTTAAAAAATACTCATAAGGTTCATGTAGCTATAAGAACAGTACGGCCTGTCGAATTAATGAGGTGATTTGTGTAATTCTAGTTTTAGTATCCCTGTGTGGTCTGTGAAAATTTTCCCCAATAGAAGGCGATATTAAGATACTTCGGGGTAGAAGCAATAAAAGAGTGCTAAGGAAACTTAGAGGTACGTATTCTGTTTGCAGGCCAATCCGCCAATGTATTATTTTATTTATTCAATGAGTAATGATCATTATAACACCCAGCATTTATTGAGAACTTAGTTTACTTTCCAGCGGGGACCCTTCTGAGCACTTTACTCACATCGGTTCATGCAGCCCCGACAACAACCTTTTGAGGAAGGTAGTACCGGCATTCCCATTCTCCCTGGGTAAATGAGAAAACCGAGGTACAAAGAAATTAAGCAACGTGCTCGGGATCTCAGGTCAGCAAGTGACAGAGGTGAGATTTGAACCCAACAGACTGACTGTAGAATCTATTCTCTCTACCACTGTGTAGTTGCTCATCCCAGGGTCCTCTGAGGGCAGGCACCATGCTAGACCCTGGGGATGCAATGGCAGATCAATCAGGCTTGTCCCTGCTCTCGTGGAGCTTATGATATTGGGAGGACTGGTTGTCAATGAAACATTCAGTAAATGAAGTAGAAATGTGCAGTCTTGACAAGTATTGCAGGAAGGAGAAGTACATGGGGGCTTTGGACTTGTTGGGAGCCTTAGTACTTGGCATTTGCTATGAGGTCTAACATATGAGTGGAGGTGAGCCAGAGGATAAAAGAAAAAGGGGCAGAGGGAACAGAACATGCAAAGGCTTATTACAGGAAGGAACTTGGTGAGAGTATGGGATGGAAGGAAGGCTGAGGTCTCTGCAACTGGAGCAGTGAGGTAGAGCATGGCATGTAATGAGTTTGGGCAGAAGGGAGAAGTCAGGCGGAAGAAGTTTATGGACCGTGTTAGGAAGTTTTGGGATTATCTTTAAAGCAAGTGAGAGCTTTCTGGAAGAGATGTTATGATAGAATTGATGCTTGGAAAACACTCTGGTCACAGTGTAGAAGGCAGATTGGGAGAGGATAAGAGTAGAAAGGAGAAAGGGGGAAGGAGGAGTCAAGGATGACACTTTAGTTTCTAATTATGCAACTGAATGGATGGTGACCCACTGGTGAATCAGGGAAACAGGTACAGACAAGAAAATCATGGCTTTAATTTTGGATTTGTTGAGCCTGAGATATTATTGGGCAGGCAAGGACAGGGTGAGCTTGAGATATGCATTCCTGGGTCATTTACCTAACGGTGATAATGGAAGCCTGGAGTAGATGACAGTCTGAGGGAGAAAGTACAGAGTGACAAGAGGGAAAGGTCTAGCATAGAGCTTTGAGATGGTCTAAAACCTGAAGCCCTTATAGAAGAAGGCGAACCTACAAAGGGGGCAAATAGGCAGGAGGAAAACCAGAATGTGTATCACAGAAGGGAAGAGAGTGCTTCAAGTTGAAGGAAGTGATCTGTTGACAGGCCAACCAGGATGATCCTGAAAGCCACTCATTGTGTTGAGTCATGTAGAGGTCACTGGTAACTTTAGAGAGAGCCAACTTTATGGAGTGGTGGGACTGGAAAGCAGATAGTGGAGGGAGTTGAGAATAAGTGGATGGCAAACAGGTGAAGACACAAGTATGACAACTCCTTTGAGAATGTTGGCTGTGAAGGGCAGGAGAGAGACAGCAGTAGGTAGAGAAGAAAGATTGAGTACAGTGGTTTGGTTTTGGTGTCATTTTAATGGGAAGGCTTGAGCATGGCTAAAAGCCAGAGTCCAGTGTACGGAGGAGAGGGGAAACTGATATCCTTAGATTCTGAGAAGGGCAGAAGGGCAGTGTTCCTAATCCAGGTGGATGCAAGAGCCATTGACAGGAGGAGAAACACCACAGCCGGCCTTTTGGGGGAGGATGTGGATAGCATGTATGTCTACAGAGGAAGTTTTTTGTTTGGTGTCAGGAGGATGGGGAAGTTTAAATTGATGACTTGAGGATGTATCTCTAAATTACGAGATAAGAACATCTAGTGAGGGGCGCCTGGGTGGCTCAGTAAGTTAAGCGTTTGTCTTCAGCTCAGGTCGTGATCCCGGGGTCCTGGGATGGAGCCCCACATCGGGCTCCCTGCTCAGCGGGGCGTCTGCTTCTCCCTCTCCCTCTGCCCCTCCCCCTGCTCATGCTCCCTCTCTTTCTTTCTCAATAAATAAATAAAATCTTTTGAAAAAAGAGCATCTAGTGAGTATGAGGTGTAAGGGAAAGCTTTGAGTTTGGTGGAGGCGGGGAGCTGAAAGAGGTTTGAAATAGCCATTGTGAACCATGAGAGAGAGAAAACTGATGGAGACCTAAGGGATTCCTGGGCAATTTGGGAGTAGGTCATCATGAACTTAGAGTTAAACCCTGTTACGTGACTTTCTCCAGTTATACTTGATTACTCACCTGAAATATGTGGTCAGCCACATTAGTTTGCTAGGGCTACTGTGAGAAAGTACTGTGAACCGGGTGGCTTAAACAATAGAAATTTATTTTCTCTCAGTTCTGGAGGCTAGCAGTCCACGATCAGGGTATCAACAGGGTTGGTTCCTTCTGAGGTCTGTGAAGGAAAGATCTATTCTAGGCCTCTCTCTTTGGCTTATAGATGACTGTCTTCTCTCTGTATCTTCACATTGTCTTCCCTCTATATGTGGCTGTGTCCAAATTTCCTCTTCTTGCAAGGACACCAGTCCATATTGGATTAGGTCTACCCTAATGACCTCATTTAAACTTAATCACCTTTGTAAAGACACTATCTCCAAATACAGTTACATTCTAAGGTACTAGAGGTTAGGACTTCAACATATAAATGGGGGGGGGGCCCAGTTAAATCCATAATATGCACACACACTCAAGTTTCCAGCTAAGAAAATGGAAAGAAAAATTGTACCTATGTTAGTAAAGGAAAGGAAGCTGAGAGAGGTAGTCAGTTAATGAGGGAAGAGAGTAAAGGAGGAAGGGAACCAACTGTATATGTTCAGGATACGATGTCCAAATGCCCTATTTGTTGACTGGCTACTGATACTGCAGATTGTGAAGAAGATAATGCAATGGAAAGTACACCACACTTGGAATGACAGAATGTCCAAGAAAGCCCATCCTGAACATTATTGTGACATGATTTATCTTGGTCTTTGGTGTTTAGTGTATGAGAAAGATGAGAGAGAGAGGCAGGTCTTGATTACCACCACCACTGTGGTCACAATTAGATTCCAACGGACCATTTTTTATCCTATGCCTCTTACATTTCCTGTTTTACTTCTCTTTTAGTATGCCTGGGATACAAATGAGGAATATCTTTTCAAAGCAATGGTGGCTTTCTCCATGAGAAAAGTTCCCAACAGAGAAACAACAGAGTAAGTAAATAGTAAAAAATTTTAATTGATTATTTGCAGTGTTATTTGAGGCATGCATTAATTCAAAAATCTATCTTGAAAATAATTAACCAAATTTTTAAAAAGGATCCACATTGTAACATTTAAAAAAACTTTTGTAATCTAGCTCCCCTTGCCGTTTGTATCATGTTCCAGCAATGATCTTTGTTCAATAGGTACTACGATGATAAAAATTTTTAGATGTACTCGTGTGTCATAAGCTTGTTCTACATTCCTATTGTATACATATAGGTTCTCCTATAGATAGGTAGGTAGGCAGGTAGGTAGAAAGAAAAGAAAAGAAAAGAATTCCTCTCTCACTGTATAAGTTTGCTAGGGCTGCAGTAACAAAATACCACACGCTGGGTGGCTTAAATGGCAGACACCTATTTCTCACTGTTCTGGAGGCTGCGAGGCCAAGATCAAGGTGCTGGCAAGGTAGGTTTCATTCTGAGGCTTCTTCTCTTGCCTTGCAGACACCATGAGAACCGTGTTCTCACATGAGTTCTCACATGACCTCTTCTTTCTTGAGGGGGCATGGAGGAAAGAGAGAGAGCAAGCTCTCTGGTGTCTCTTCTAATGAGGACACTAATCCCATCAGGGCTCCACCCTTATGATGACATTTAACTGTAATTATCTCCTTATTGGCCCTATCTCCAAACACAGTCACATGACGGGGAGGGGTTAGGGAGGGCTTCAGCATAGGAATTTGGGGGAAGGGGAGCAAATCAGTCCACAGCACTCATTTTGGAGATACACATGTATAGGTTCATGCCAATGTTGGCGTCTATCGTAGCACCGTGGTTATTTTCTTAGAAGCTTTGGTACAGCTTTTCACAGTTTTACATTTTTTTCTATTCTCCCAGAGGAATCATCTCTATTTGTAATGTATCCTTCTATCTCTATTTGTGGTTCTGGTGCCACTCCTGGTTTCTGTCTCTTCCCTCCCTCCTTCTTCCCTTTGAGAAGAGAAATGACTGACCTGATTGGTGAGCTGGAAGGAGAACCTCTCTGTGGGTTCCCTTCTCTTCAGGAGCTGGCCTGCCCTCAGACAGCAGGCATTTTTCTCTGCTACTCTCTACACTGAGTACAGAACCAGGCCCTGCACGGGCAGGCCCATACAACTGTAAGGCTGGACGTGCTATTTACAGATGAGGACTGGTTCCGTTGGTAGGTGCCATAGCATATAGGGTGTAAGTATCTTGCATATTACTCCAGCATGTGTGGTAGATGCTCCAGCTGAGCTCTACCTGGGACACTATCGATGAATTGATTTCCTTTCACGATTTTTATAATTAGGAAGAAAACTTACCTGCTGATTAATGTTGTGTCTTCCAACCTGGCCTTTTATTTTAGTGTCCAATCTGCTTCATTCTTTTGTCTTAATTCTGTAGGGATTCAGAACCTGATAAAGAGGATCACTATTTATTGACCTCCCTCAAACCCACAATATATGATGCATGGGCTGTGAATATAAAGAATGAAACAGAAGAGTGGCATTTGGGGAAGCAAAATAAACATATGATATATGGTGTATGTGTGTGTACACACATATATATATTTAAAAATAGGTAATATATTCACATGATTTAAAAAATTAAAAGAAGGAGGTACATAGTAAAACAAAATTATATCCAAAGTGAATTCTATTCCTGTTTTATAGAGTTTTAGAAAAAAATATATTTGTGCTTATATACGCCTTTTAAACTGCACATTCTTTCCACAACTGTTTAACTTTTCTCAAAAAAATTAGGTGATTGCTTTGCAAAAAATTGAAAAGGAAAAATATAAGAAAAAAGCCCCCTTGTCATCTTACAATACAACCCCCTACCCAAATAGTCTCTTTATCTTCTACTCTTCTTGTCCCAGGTTTTACACATTGCGTGTTCATGGTACTATTTCTTCCTCTGGGTGCCTGCATTAAACCTTGTAAATGACTATGTTAAATCGGATGTTTCTATTCTTAGGAAAAGTTAATTTAAACACATAACATTTTAGATGAATTTTGAGAAATTCATGTTTGAGTTTTTTTTTTTTGACTTGAAGCATTGTATAAGTCTGTGAATATCTGATCTTGTTTACTTGCAGACATGTTTCACTTGCACAAATATAGAGAAGGCTTTGTTGCCAATGCCTGTTGAAAAAGTCATAAAGTGCAAAACTCCATCAAGGGTCAACAGACGTTTCTGTAAAGCCACAGGCGGTATGAGTGGCAACAGTATTGCCGTCAGGCCTGAGTGATGAGGGCTGCCTCACGAATCGGGATGTGTTTAAGCTGCAATTCAATTGCTGAGCCCCATTCTCCATATGCTGCCATAAAGAAGGCTGCATCCTTACATGAACAGGCTTCCCCTGTGGGAAAGGGCACCACAGAATGCAAGATGGGACTGAAAACGACTTTGCAGAGAGGCTGCCGCTCTCCAGCAGGTGGGTGGATGGAAGACGCTGGGGGGCTTGGCAGCTGGCTCAGGTTTTAACTCTTCTGCCTTAGAAAGGCCTTCTGGTGCCAGTGAGGGACAAAATAAATTCTGCACGGTAGCGGCTGTGGGATGCATTACATCCCCTCAAAATGCATATATTCAAGTCCTAAGCCCTGGTAGCTCATCACATGATTGTATTTGGAGATAGGGTCCTTTAAGAGGTAATGAATGTACGATGAGGTCATAGAGGTGGGCTGTCACCCAATAGGAATGGTGTCCTTACAAGAAGAAATGAGGACACAGATGTGCAGAGGAAAGCCCAGGTACGACAGGAGAGGACAGCCATCCACAAGCCAAAGAAAGAAGGCTCAGAAGAAATCAACCCTGACCACACCCTGAACTTGGGCTTCTAGCCACCAGAAATGTGAGAAAATAAATCTCTGTTGTTTAAGCCACCTGGTCTGTAGTGTTTGTTACAGCAGCCCTAGCGGACTAACCCAGCAGCAAGTATCCGTTTCCAGGATGGCTTCAGGGATCCAGATCTGGAACATCACTGTCTATTTCCTTCTTTTTCCTCACGGCTTATTTTACAACGATTGCAGAAAACTTGAAGATCCTGAGACGTACAGAATTGAAAAATGTAAAAAGTAACTCACTAAGGATAATCAAATCATAATCAGAATAATGAATACTCTCGTTTACTTCCACCTTCTACCCAGTCCTTACTACCACATCTCCTACATCGGGCTTGACCGCCTCCAGTGAGACAGAGCTCAGGATCTCCTGACGATGCTTTTGCACACTTGGCAACCTAGCGTTGGCAGATCCTTGATCCAGTATAACCTTGACTGGCTACACAGGAGGATGTTTATCCTAGTGAGAGGTCCTGGCTGCGTCCACACAGGACTGATGGGGCAGCTGAACTGGTCCAGTCACCCTCACCCAGCGGGCAGTGGGAGAGACAGCTAGAGGGTCAGAGAGGCAGGGGGTGTGGGCCCGCAGAGAGGGCTGTGGCATTTCCACTCCCTTCCCCATAGGACAGGACCGGGTGGGAACGGGGTCCAGCGCATCTGCACATGCAGCCAGGTGGGGTGCTGACAACTGGGCCCATTCGGATGAGTTGCTGCCCACGCCACACTAGCGATTACGTGCTTTGAGTGATACCTTTGCTTGCGTCCCCGTCTACCTCAAGTCAGGCCGAGAACTGCACACAGAGCGTGGAGTTGTCCATAGAGGAGAGACTGGCATATTATTTCCTGGTCGGATGCTCCCCAACGTGCACGATGGTGAAGCCAGTCACTGAGGGTGTACCATGGAACAGAAACTGGGGCCTGCCTTGTAGCCGGAGAAGTCTAAAGGTGGAAGGCTGATTCAAGCTCCAGTGATTGGGTGAGAGAGGACAGCTTTGCAAGCAGCCTGCCCTCCAATGTATCCCTGGGACCAAGCGGAGGCTGCTGGAGGGAGCTGGATGGAGTCCCTGCCTTTGGGGCTGAGAATCAGCTGCGGGGCCAAGAGGAGGCAGGGGTGTGAGGCTGGAAGTGCCCCACTGGAGGCCGAGTTGAGGGTGGGATGGAGGATGTTGGTCAGAGTGCATCATCCGCATCAGGGAGGATGCAGTGCAGAGGTGCCCAGACAGGTCTGCAGAGGCTCCACAAGACAGTCTGAATGGAGAACCTGAGGACGCCCGCCACAGCGGAGCAGAGGACCCCAGATGGTGGAACAGCCTGGGGGATCCACAAAGAACCCTGGCTAAGGAAAGAGAACTTTGCTGTTTCCTTCTTTAGATGCCCACAGCCCTCTCCCATCTTCCTTTCCATCCCTAAAGGAGCGAGAATGAAGTGTGGGGGGGGACGGAAGGGGAGACATGGGGAAGTAGTGTGCATGGAGAGTACATCAGTGGAGAGTACATCCCTGCCGGAGGGAGAGCAGCTGTGTGTCAGAGGCAGGAAGACAGTTTTGATCCGAGTTTTGATTCGACTGCCCTGAACTCTTTAATAAGTACAAGTGACTGGAAAGCTACACCATTTACTTGAGATGCTGTCAAAGAATGAAGGAGAAAGAACTGATAGAGCAGCCCAAGGCAAAGGTGTGAGAAACAGAAACCTCTTTGTGCATTGCAGGCTACTGAGGCCAGCCTGTTGACCTGCATGGCTGCGGCTCAATCCATAGAATTGAAGAACCTCTACTGAAGCCTCCTGCATGCTTGGCCCTGAGATTAGGATGATGGATAAAACCAGGTCTCACAGGGCATAGCGCCCACACCGAGGAAGCTGGGCCTGGGAGAAATGAGAGGAAGGTGGACTAAATGTGACCAAAACAAGACAATTCTTTTGAAGTCCTTACTTAAATCCTGGTATCAAGTGGTTTTCTTGGTACTTCCCGGATTTCCTTAAAAGCAGAATGGAAGATGTATGGAAAAATTTCAATGATACAACATTCTGGTTTCATGAGGTCAGGTTATTTGAAGATTTCTTGTGAATTTGAAGAAGATGCCAACTAGGTGTTTTCACGTTATTACAATAAGGTTCAGGCCAGGTTTAGTAAAATAGTTTCAGAGAAACTTTTAAATGTTGAAGGTAGTTACTAGGGAAATGTAATCTAAGGTTAAATCCTGGTCTACTTCCCACGTAAGTCGGGAAATGTACCGGCCTCGTTTGCTCAAGTGTTGGCTTTTAGGGTAATTTATCACTTTTAGCAAGAGAGGGAGAAGTCTAACCCAGGCATGGCATTTTCTTTCTGAATTCCATGGTGTAGGGCATGGAATGGATTTCCTCCTCTGCCTACTTATTCAAGGATAAGTCTTGTGATCTAAAAGGAACAACGTGCTGTTGTATCCACAGTAAGGGGATTAATGGTCTTGTGCTTGTAAAACAGCATCGCAGCTCCTATTTAGTCCTTAGATTTCCAGAAACAAGAGCCTGATTCTTACCACCCCTTGGATGCAGTTGGCCCTGTCTGGCGCCATTGATGAGAAATGGCAGTGGAGCCAAATCGTAGAGGATTAATATAAAACCAGGGCTTTCCACACTTGAGGAAAGGGAATAGACATTTTTACCTTTTCAGGGATTTGCTTGAGAAGCCATTTGAATATGTATAAATATTAGTACTTTGTAAAACAGTTGTACAAAATGATTATTGAAGTGAATTCCAGTAATTCCATCAGACCACCTATATTTACAATCTTGAAAATGTAGGATTTCTATTTAGTTGTGCTCCTGGCATTTCAGTTTATTTACTTAGTTTTTTAAATTGAAGTATAACTGGCCTACCGCATTCGATTAGTTTCGGGTGGACAACATAAGGAAGTGATATCTGTATAGACTGCAAAATGATCCCCACAAGAAGGCTAGTTACCCTCTGTCACTATACATAGTTTTAGAATTTTTGTTCTTATGTTGAGAACTTTTTAGGTTTAGGCATTTCAGCTTACTGAATACATCAAAAGAAACTTGACAAAGACAAGTGTAGCTCAGTAACTGCTTGTTGTTTAAAGTTTTCATTCTGTGTAAATCTTAGAGGACATTCATTGTGGTCACATTTGGAAGAAAGACCAGGGAGAAGTCACACTAGTTGTACATAACCCAAGAATGGGAAGAATTTATACCCTTTTGTTGGTATGTAAATCACGACGGGTCTATAGGATCAGGCTTCATGCTACTTCTGCTTTAGTACCAACTTCCCTCACATTGACACTTCCTCTGGGCTACCCCTATCTGCACTGTATTCGGGAGTGCTCTTCTGCTAGAGCGCTTGGGTATTGCTGTGTTGTCTGAATAGCTGTGGTTGAGTAAACAATGTTTTGGAGAAGAAATCTCCCTCCTTTCATTCCCCCCTTTCCTATTTGGTGTTGGCCCAATCTACTTTCTCAGTTTGTCACTCTTGGAATATCATAGAAACAATGGAGTTCATTTCTCCCTCCATTAATCCATCCATCCATGCATCCACACATCCATCCATCCATCCGTCCATCCATCCATCCATCCATCCATTTCACAACCCCTCCCTGAGTGTCCACATGGGCCACACTGCAGGAATGCAGGGGCTCACAGTGCAGCACAGGCTTGGGCCTTGCCCTCATGTCCCAGGGCCCAGAGAAGGCTTGTGTTGCAGATAAACTAAGTATTTTTGATAGTCTCCCAGGTGACTCTGCAGCTGATAAAATTAAAAAGGGTGTTCTTTGCTTGGGGACAATGAAGTTCATCTCAGGGCAGGGATTAGAGACCCTCGTGACAAGGACTGTCGACAAACCGCATGAAATCTAGAAGCCCTTTGCCCTCCCGACTGTGCTGGGTCTATTCTCAGATGGGGTATGGAATCTTGTGAGCCAATCCAGGCATCTCAGGAATTATTGGCCTCTACTTTGGTTTTTAATCTTCTGGTTGGCTCAAGACACTGTGACCTTGGTGTTCAAGGGTCTTAGCACTACACTCCTGCACTTAGGGGAAGCGTCATGGGCTCTAAAAGCCCTTGCAGTAGGAACTCTTTTCCTCACCATGCCTAACCATGTTGGCTAATCTATGCTAGTTCTTAGTACACTTTTGTGAGTGAGTGAAGCATGCTTACCATCCAGGCTCTTAAACCAAGGGCACACGGAATCAGTGCCCACCCACCCGTTTCTCCCTCTTCTACCACAGTGGAGACTCTCCTGCTGGATCTGGTGTCAGTTGCCATAGCAGAAGTAGCTCTGGACTGCCTGGGTTCTAGCTCCTGTTGGTTCAGTTCCTCACTCTTGGGGGAACCAAGACATCATGGCTCATTTCTCAGAGCATCATCCAAACAGGGAGGAAGCACCAGCCCATGGTTTCTCTGTCTTCTTCTACAGCCTTTGCCTTACAGCTGTCTCCAGAAGCAGCGTGTGCTCTCCCCTGGCCTTTCGCACAACCTTGTTCCTTTAGGAAGTGGGCTTACTCATTACTACTTCAACTGCCTGTATCTGAACAAAATATAAACACTTCTCAGTCATTGTATTTCTATGGTTGGTCTTTGTTGAGCAGAAGGTTACTTTTTGTTTTCTAAAAATCCTAGACTTCTTTTACCGGAGGAACTACTATGTCGGGAGGATACTTAATATTCTCTAGTTGAAGACCCTCAGCAGTGAATATTACTCCCCCTTTTCACTCTGTGAATCTTGGAGAGGTGATGGAAACAGTGCTTCACAGGACACTAGTACAGTGGGAGGCTCCCTGATAAACCCTTGATACATTTGAACACATAACACAACTAATTTCCAAAAATTTTACATAACCATAAGATCACTGTTAGGCTGATGGATGCCAGTATCTTCATTTGAATATGACTCTTATTTTCAGAGTACATTTGTATGTTATCTCTTTATCAAGGAAGCCAGTAAAACTATTATTAATCCATTGCCTTGTTTTATTCTTGTAGATCATAGTACTGTACCCAGGCTACTTTACAACCACCTGCTTTGCTCCTGTACTTGTATTTAATTAGAAAAAATACAGATATATTTACAAAAGACTTGCAGAGATAGCATAGAGAGATCCTGTGTATCAACGGTCCTCAACCTTGAGGGATTTCTTCCCTCCACTGCTCCTGAGGATATTTCGAACTGTCTGGAGGTACTCTGGTATTACAGTTGGACGTGCTACTGGCCTCGAGCGTGTAGAGGCTGGGGATGTGGTACACATCCTACAAAAGAACAGACAGCCTCCCACAAGCAAGACTTATCCAGTCTGAAATGTTAATAGTGCTGAGTCTGAGAAACTGCTCTAGACTCTTCACTCATTTCCCTAATGCTATTATTTTTTAAAATAATTTTTATTGTTATGTTAATCACCACACATTACATCATTAGTTTTTGATGTGTTCCAGCTAACGCTATTATTTTAAATAATCATGATAGATATATCAAAATTAAGGACCTATCATTATTTCAATATTATTAAGCTAATGGAATTTTTAGATCTACTTCCCCTTTTCACTGTCCCTCTTCTGTTCCAGAATCTGTACCTCCTCGGTGATCATTCCAGTGATGGAGACAGTTTCTCCATCTTCCTTTGGTTTTCATGAACTTGGTCTGCCTTGGTTTTCAGGACCTTGACACTTTGGAGGAGGTTTATAAGTGTTTCTTATGTGGGTACGGTTCTGACCCCATCCAGGTAGCATATGGAAATGTGGTGTGTTTTGGACTACATCTATGCCTGGACAGTGTTGTGGCATTTAGACGGCAGGGCTGAGAGATAATCAACATGGTGCTAAGCTCAGGACAGTCCCATGTAATAAGGAATCTCCTACTCAAAATACCACCAGCACCCTCATGGACACACTAGATCTCAAGCCCTTTCTAGCAACTCACGTAGAGTGAAAGGCCTTGTCTCAAGTCTAGCAAATGGCAGGTAGTAAACTTCAAAACACAAACTTGATTTCTAGAGGTTCAGTCCAGGACATTTTGTATCTAACAGTAACTGTCAACACTGAAAATGTTGAGTTTAATATTTTCAGCAACAATGTGAATCTTCTAGAAATCTTTGTATCTAGGTAGGTAAAATATTTGCAATCCCTTTGCCGAGGTGCTACACGAAAGCATGAGTTGCCACCAATGGAAACCCTGAGTAAAGAACCTGAATTTGTGGTAAAGGATGGTGTAGTTCCACAGTGATGGGGACACCACAGGAAAGTATATGGGGTCACGGTTGTGTTGGTGGACTTTTAAATGTGTCCTTCCTCCTTCTTTATTTTTCCTTATAGCACTTCTCCACACCTGCTAGTGTGTCCATTTATTTATCTTCTCTCTGCACCCCCTTAGAAAGCAAGCTTCATGGGAGAAGAGACTTTGCTTTGTTTATTCTCCGACTCTCTAAAGGGGGATGCCGTGAAATTCATGTTTGAACAGGATTTAAAGAGGCTTTAGATGGAAAGAACAGTGCAGGCAAAGCGTCCAGATGACCTCTTACCCGGTTCCTGGCTTCCCCATTATTCCAGCAATATTACTTTGCATTTGTTTCAATTCTACAAATGGCGTGTGCTACACATAATATACCACTCCCTATCTTTTCCACTCAGCAGTGTATTTTGAGATGTAACCTGTCGTTAAAAATATGGAGTTCAGTGATTTCCAACTGGGGGTGATGTCTGTCCCTCTGGAGATATTTGGCAATGTCTGGAGATGCGTTTGACTGTCACAACTGGAGCTGGTCCTATTGATATGCGGGCGACAGAGGCCCGGTATGCCACTCAACATCCCGCGGTGCACAGAATTATGTGGCCCAGTAGCCCACGAGTGGAGAATCCTTGGGCTCCTTCTTTCCTTCAATTTGTGGAACAGTATTCCCTTGATAGCACGTAGCGTGTCTGCTTTATCCATCCCCCTGTGGGCGGGCATTTAGGTTGTTCCAGTTCTCCGCTCCGACAGAGTGCTGGGAAGAACATCCTCACCACTGTGTGTGCGGTGTGTGTGCATCTGTGTGTGTGCGGTGTGTGTGTGTGTGTGTGTGTGTGTGTCGTGTGGTTTGGGGGGGGTGTGTGTAGTGTTTGTGGTGTGTGTTGGGTATGTATGGTGTGTGTGGGGGGGTCTGTGGGGGGTGTGTGTGGGGGGGTGTATGTGGTGTGTGGTGTATGCGGTGTGTGTGTGTGCGTGTGTGTACACACACGTGGAGGAGAGTTTCTCATAGTCACACTCTGCTCTAGGAAAACTTCCAAGTCCTGCTGCAGATTCACACCCACAGCACCGCCTGGGGTTCCAATCCTCAGCATCTTTACCAGCATTTCATAGTATTTAGCATTTTCATTTGGCAACCTGAGAAGCTTAAAAGAGTAGCTTATTTTTTTTTAAATTTACATTTTCTGATTATTAATATTGCCAAACTATTTGAATCATTCACACTCATCCACAGCATTCTCCAATCCTGGGGGAAATGTTTTCGCCAAACATGTACCACTTCGGTTTATTCGTCTCTGTATCTTTGCTGTTTTAAAATCTTAAAGACCAAGCTTGACTGTTTCTGCCAGTAGAGGTCACTGTCCCTCAGTGGTTTTCCACCAATGTGGTGCTTTGTTTTGGTTTTTTTGGGAGTGCTTCCCGCGCCCCCCCACCCCCTCCACCTCCCTCTGGAATATATGGCAATGTTTGGAAATATTTTTTTGTACTTTCGCAATGCGGGTATGCTGCTGGCCCCTAGAGGATAGAGGCCAGGGATTCTGCTAAAACCCTACAATGCAGAGGACAGCACCCAACGAACAACAAAAGAATTATCTGGTCCCACATGTTTACCGTGCCAGGGTAGAGAATTCATGGTGTAGACGAAATCCTAATATATGTACCTTTGCAAGAAAGACAAAGACACTCTGTATGACAATGAGGTTGTTCGTTATTATTTTAAAAATAAGAACACCAGTTTTCACTCTAGAAACTGGGAATATAGGGGAGAAGCATGCCTTCCTGCTCAGAGTGTTTCCAGGGAAAAGGCAGGAGGAGTGGGTGGGCAGGAGGAAGGCAGAGGTTTTGAAAGCAACGGTGCTTCTTCAGTGTGGACTCTGCAGGGTGAGGGGAGGTGGGTCTGGGTGCTTGGAGGGGCTGCATGCTGGGGTGGTGAGGGCTGACTGGTGGGGTCAGTCACTCATGCAGGGGTCAAGCAGGGGTCAGCAGGGTAAAAGAACTGTGGCTTTGAGTCTCAGGAAGTGGTGGGGGTAGGGCTCTGGCTGAGGAGTCAAGGGGGACCCCAGGCTGCAGGAGGGCCCAGGCCCTGGGGAGTGCTGATCATCAGCTCTTCAGTCGAGGCCTGGGACTCTGCGGTGGTCTGGCAGCAGGTCAGGCCCGGGGTGGGCGTCCGCTCCGTCACCAGGATGCCAGGAGCAGAGGCCCCTTCTCAGAGGCCCCGGCCTGGGCACAAAGGAAGGGACCACTCCATCTTTCCACACAGGCTTGAAGGCAGATGGCCTGGCCCCTGGGCTCGGCCTCCTTCTCTTCGGGGGGGTGGCTTCAAACTGGAGAGGTCTGTGGATCCTCTTTCTTTTCCTGCATGGGCTCCGAGCCCTCAGCCGGGTCTCCTTGGCACAGCAGTCCAGCTGCTCCGGGATGGGTGGACCCCTGCTGAAGCTCCCACTGCGCTCAGGAGGAGTGATTTTGATGGTCACCATGTTGCAGATGCTTAGGAGGTTCTGGGCTTTCCAAAGCCACTGCTTCATGAAACTCTCGCGGTTGCTAGAGAAATCCAACCCCGGGAAGGTGTGGAGGGGTGACTTGCTGTGAAAGCGCCTCCAGGCCTTGGGGACTATCGCCCTCTGGACTCTGGGGTGGTCCAGGTGGGGTGGCAGGGTGGGGCGGGGCCGGCTCCCGATCCAGCGCTCCCGGTGCATGGAAATGATTTGGCTCTGAACCGGGCCCAGGGGGCGGTGGGCCGGCCTGGGCCGCAGGGACTGGCGCCTCCAGGCGTGGCGTGGCAGCGTGGCCTTGGCTCTGCCCAGGTATCTGCCCGGGTATCTGCTCAGGTAGCTGCCCATGTTCGCGGTGCGGCGGGGTTGGGGCCTTTGACGAGGAAATCCGGCCTTCACAAGTGCCCCAAGTGTCGGCGGACGCGGACTCGCAGGTCTAAGAGCGACTGTTGGTATTAGGGCGCGAGGGCGGCACGTGGAGTCTCACATGGGGAACGCTCTGGACACGGGTCTGGCACGAGCCAGGCCAGGGCCCCGCGGATGCGGAGACTGCCCCGGGAGCCCGCCGCTACTGAGGACAGGGGAACCTCCAGCTCCCACTGCAGGTCCCAGACGCTTGGCTTCTAGGCAGGGGGGCCACGAGGGCTTCGGCTTTTGTACCTGACACTGAAAGGGAGAAAATGTAGGCGTTTCGATCAGGTCCTGAAAATTACAGAAAACCGACGGAATGTCACTCTCCTTCATTACTGTAAAAATGAACATAATGCACTTGGATGCTCTTTAAAAGGAAGAGGAATCTACGTTTATTAGTGAAGGGGATGTGTGCTTCCATCTTCCAGAATGGTTGTTAATGTCACTTTTTGCAATTGTGCTCTTAAGAAAATGGTGAATGCCATTCATGATTAATGTTTTAGCCCTGACAACGTTGAGTTATGTGAACTCTCCTATAATTTTCAACCTGTATATCTTTCATACATTCATATATAATTGTCTCCAATCTGAACACTAATGTCATTTCTTTCCTGTCACATCTACTGGTGATGTATGTATACAGAGTGGTGTGGCACATTCTCCATTGACAGTTGGAAAGCAGGTAATTGCAGAAACCGTGTTTAAAGGCTGCTGGTAAATTGGTGATAGCACCTCAGCTTGGAGGTCTCGTGTTGCGTCTGCTCCAGTACTGGAGTGGGAGAGGGACGGCGGTCTGGCCAACACAGCAAGCATGTATTGGAGCAAGGGGTGGCAACGGATTTGTCTGGATCTGAGGTGTGGAAGATGGAATGAGACCAAAAAGAGCTTGATGAGGAAACACCAAGGGCATCTGTGGTTCAGAAAAGAGGCCCAGTGTTGGGGAAGCAGGGGTGCTGTCAGCTAACAGGTGATGGAGAATGAGATCCTTAACACTCTCGACGGTGTACTTTTTGTTATTTTTTCATTTTGGTAGATTCTTATTTTAGGAATGATCCCAAGTATCCGATTTTGAAACAAAGGAAATTTCCTATGATATTTTCTTCTTAATAAGGCATTTCTTAAAATGGTAGAAATGGCTTCATTCATAGCTAAGACACCTTTTAAGATGGTAATAATACCAGAGCGGATATTCTAATGGAATTAGTCATTATTTGCTTATAATATATATATTTTTTTCACCACCATCTGCAGAATTTCCCACGTCCTACTTTGCAATGTAACCCAGCGGGTGTCATTCTGGTTTGTGGTTACAGATCCTTCAAAAAATCACACCCTTCCTGCTGTTGAGATACAGTCAGCCATAAGGTAATCATCACTAAATATGTCTTCTACTGGTATATCAGCTTGTTGATTGATTCGACTGTTTTCATAAATTTTGAGGAATTCTCTCTTTGCTTCACAGTGATTTATTTATTAATATGTGAAAGATTTAATTTTGTTAGCTTGTATTAAGGATTAGTTTGGATCAGTGTTTCTCATCCAGGGACAATTTTGCCTCCAAGGAGACATTTTTGTTGTCACAATTGAGGTGGGGGAGGTGGGGTCTTGAATAGGCAGAAGTTAGGAATGCTACTAAACATCCTACTATGCACAGGACAGCACCTCAGAACAGAACAAAGAACTATTCAACCCCAAATGTCAATTGTGCTGTGGCTGAGAATCCCTGGTTTCAATATTAGCTATGAATGTTCAGTGCTGTCTTCCTTCGGCAAGAACATCTTGTACAGTGCTGTTGTGTGATGGTTTATCACATGGATTCTAGAGCCCAGATGCATAGGTTTTAAATTCTGGTTTTGTTTCTTGATTACAGACAAGTTACTTCCCCTCATTTTGTCTTCCTCTTATAATCTATAAAACGGGAATAGTTATGGTACCTCTCAGAGTTGCTAAGAAGGTTAAATGAGTTAATAAATGTAAGGTGTTTTGAAGGACAAGTCATACCTTTGACTTTTATTTGAAAACCAATAAAAATAGTCTCATTTTTTGGGTCTCTAAGGACTTAGCTTCTTTAGTTAATGTACAGTCTTTGCCTTTAAAAGATACTTTTTAAAAAACAAGGTAAGAGCATGACTCTTATACAAATTAAAAATAAATGCCACTAAAGATTTTATTATCTCATTAATTAATGAGGGAACCAGTAAAACAGTAAAACCAGTTCAAAGGAGACTTCAAGGAACCATGCATCTATGAGAATCAAGGAATGGTGATGACCATTTACAAAAAGATGCACCATTCTATCCATCGGGTAGTGATCAATCATATTCTACCAGACACAATTCACTTGATTTTCTCTGGACAAAAGTCATTTACATTATGTCAGTTTTCTACCACTTACAGATCTGCAAAATAACTGAAAGACAAATAGAAGGTATAAGTTGTCCAGAAAGTTGTATTCACCAGATACTCAGTAATATTTTTTACCCATTTCAAATTTTACACAGTTTTTCCTGAGAGTTCCTCTCTGCCTCTCCTTGTGATCATAACAAACTTTCAAAAGTGAAGTGTATTCTTGACTTCAAAGAAGGATGCAATTTGTTTTTACTTCAATCAATGTGCACTTTATGCATGTAAACTTCCCATCCTTCGAATGATTAATGTTGGGCAAAGATACATTGGAAGAATGAGTTCAGAAAATAAACTATTTCTGGAAAAAGAAAGAATGAAACAAAGTAACTCCCCTCACAACAGACTTACAAGTTACCGAAATACACATTATTCTCTTTACCAAGGAGAAATATCTAGTATAAGAACTCATTTGCTCTCTGTAAAATATTAACATTTAAGATAATGAGTATATAATTAATGCCAAAGGTTTTTGTGTGAACAATAATCAATTTCCCTTGCCGAAGCAAAGGCCTTGAGGATCTATATAGTGGGAAATGATTTAATCTGCTTTAACGAGAAGGTTTGAACTACATTGTTCCTGTGCTTTTGCCACCAAAAAATATTGTTAAGACCCACCACTTAGGGAATAAGAATTAAGAACATTGTATTTCACATGGAAAGGAGTTTTATTCAAGCCCTCCCCCATGATCTGGGAAGGCTACAAGGAAATGAAGACACTGCGGTGAAGGCAGGCTTCCATTAATGTGAGGGAGGAGAGTGAGTGTTGGGGGTAAAGGCGGAGGATACAGGTGAATATGTCCACAACAAAATGTCTCTGTGAAAGGTCCTAGCAGCAGAAGCTACTTAGGGGGTGAGGATGGCCGAGAGAATGAGAATTTATGTTAGGGATAGGTCTCGTCAGTATTGTGTGAAAATAGAGGGAACGATACCAAGAAAGAAGGATAGCATGAAAAGCAAGGGAATGGCATCTAGAGGAGAGGTAATAGGAAATTTCAAGGCTGAAGAATCTGCGGAGTTGGGCAAAATAATGCTAGTTCCACTTAATATTTGCATAACCCTTTCTGCTTCATAAAGTGTGTTCCTGCACATCTGTGGCATTTAATGTCAGCACCAATCACTTTTGAGTAATTATTTTTTAGAGATTTTATTTATTTATTTGAGAGAGAGAGAAAGAGGTGAGGGACAGAGGGAGAAGCAGACTCCCTGCTGAGCAGGGAGCCCTACGTGGGGCTCAATCCCAGGAATCCGGGATCATGACCTAAGCTGAAGGCACACGCTTTACCGACGAAGCCACCCAGGCGCCCCTGAGTGATTATTAGTATCCCTGGTTTATAAATGAGGGAATTGAGACTCAGGGAGACTAATTGATTTGCTGAGGCCACCACACTAGAAAAATGAAGAGTAAGGACTTGAACCCAGGCATGCTGCCATCACATTCAGTGGTGTTTTTTCTCTCCCCCAGAGTGTCCACACCTATGGGATTACTGGAGGGAATGACCCACCAGTTCTAAGATGTCTGTTTTAGCTCTGTTGTGAGGGCCTGGCCTTATCAGGCCAATCTTGGCTGGAAGATATCCATGTGGTTGACACCTATTGGGGATTTCAGTGGTGGTTGGAGATTTAGTCTGTACTGATCTAGAACTTCTAATCATCCCGAGAGGCAAAAGAACAGCAAAATGTTCACTAACCAGGTAGATAGAGTGAGAATACAGAGCAACATCTCATTTTACTCTGAGCTATACCTTAGTAGTGGGGCTCATTATTTTGTAGAGAGGTTTGTGTTCCCAGATTATCAATGATAGGTTGTGGAAAAAGGAAACTTTCCATAGTTTGACAATAGCCAAACTATGGAAAGAGCCCAGATGTCCATCAACCGATGAATGGATAAAGAAGATGTGTGCGCACACATGCGCGCACACACACACGCTGGAATATTACTCAGCCATCAAAAAGAATGAAATCTTGCCATTTGCAATGACATGGATGGAACTGGAGGGTATTATGATAAAAAATTACATTGGAATTATCCCCTGCTATAGATTATCTGGCTGGGATTCTTTTTCACATTTGTGAATAATCATGCCTCATTGATTCTTATTTGCTAAAGGAGATCTCTCCTGATAGCCTAGTGCTGATCTGCAGAGATTCTCAAGCCGTTACTGTCAGGTTCAAGACCTGCACTGTCCAAGATGGTAGTCACCCCCCCATATGTGACTGCTGAGCACTTGAAATATAGCTAGTCCAAGATTAAATACACCCTAAGTGTAAAGTACACATCAAATTTCAAAGATTGGGTACAAAATAAAATGTGAACCAACTCAATATTGATTATGTTGAAATTATATTTTTATGGATATATTGGGCAAAAAAATTATTAAAATAGTTTTGGGGTACCTGGCTGGCTTGGTCAGTAGACCATGTGACTCTTGATCTCAGGGCCGTGAGTTCAAGCCCCATGTTGGGTGTGGAGCCTACTTAAAAAAATTAAAATAATTCCACCTGTTTCTTTCTACTTTTTCTTAAAATGCACCTCCTAGAGAATTTGAAGTCACACATGAAGCTCACATTATGTATGTATTTTCCATTGCTGCTCTAGAGGCAGATGAAGTCAGCTTGTCTAGTGTGAATTCAGTCAAGGCCACACAATATCCCCAAGAAAGCTCCTCATCTAGTTTGCAAATTCCAGTTAGAAATTCACTTATTTCGTTTCAGTCAAGTAAATCTTCACTATCAACCCCTCCCTAATTGCTGCCACCACCAAAAATGCAGATTTTCCCCAGGGAAGAGTACCTGGATATTTTTCTAGAGTTTTGGACTTCTCAAACGCCAGTGACTTTAGTTGTACGAAATTTGTAGTTTCCTGAACAAGTCTACTATACCCTTGTCTCCATTCCTGTGCTCACTACACACTTTGGTCTCAATAATTCCTAAACAAGAATTCCAAAACACAGCTCACAGGTTGCTTTCTCAGGAAAGCAGCCCTGACTTCTCGCTATGATGTTCTTGGCCATCCCCTGTCTCCCATCGTGGCCGTACTGAAGCTCTGTCATGGAACACCTTGCACTGTGCTGGGATTGTGGAGGGACTGAAGTGCCACCCTTCTAGAGTGCACTAGACTGTAAGCGCCTTGGTAGTTTCATTTCACTTCATATCTCTAGCACTTAGCATCATATCTGGTACTTGGTAAGTTTTCAGCAAAGGTTTGTTGAATTAATGAAAAAAAAATCAATTTGTTGGTTTTGCAGCTGCTCCTGGCTTCATGTTTTCTTTTTTACTCCCAGTTTTCTTGTCGTCTTATGTTTCTCACCCACACAATTTTCCCTCTTCTGGCTGTTGGTATTTGTGTGAGCCACCTTAAAGAGAGTTGTGTCATCTTAATCTAGATGCTACTTTTCTGGAAATAAAACATGGTGGACAGAGCTTGAAGCTCAGGAGTTCTGGTTACTTCTAGGACATTCCCAGCTATGGAGGGCAGTAGGCGAGCCTTTCAGTAGCAGCCAGCACTGCCTTGAAAAGGGTACCAAAGCATGATTGCCCCCGTCAAACTGTCTAGTCAACCTGAGGTCTCTTGCTACAGGGATGCTCTGTTTCTAGAGATAATTTTAATCATGGAGAGCTAGGTCTGTACCTTCTGTTTCTAATTTTTTTTCTCTTGTTTGTTTTTAATCATCATATTGTAGAATGAATAGGAACCGGATCAACAATGCCTTCTTTTTGAATGACCAGACCCTGGAATTTTTAAAAATTCCTTCCACTCTTGCACCACCAACTGACCCATCTGTACCCATCTGGATTATTATATTCAGTGTGATATTTTGCATTGTCATAGTGGCAGTCCTGCTCTTGATTTTATCAGGAATCCGGCAACGTAGAAGGTAAGGTATGGAGTGATTTAGGGAGGATTTTCCTATTTCCTCATGACTTGGAAAAATAAGGAGAGGATTTTCCCCAAGCTGAAGATAATGCCTTGAATCTGAAACTTTGAAAATATTGGTGATTATTGGAATATCATTTAGGCTCTTGTGTTTAGAGACTTTTAGAGTCCAGTGTCCCTTACTAACCATGACTCCTTCCATTACTATCTTTTTCTTTATTCTACTCCATATGAATATTTCATATCAAGAATTGATTTTAATATCTGTATTATGCTTTTGTAAGTTGGATATACAAAACTAAGCAGACTTTTTGGGTAGGCAGAGTTAATCTTTAATAGTCCTCTACCTCCAAATGCTAGCAGTTCCACAGTTCTTTCCATGCATCCTCAGCTTGGCTTGCTTTTTCTTGGCCCAGTGCCTATAGCTGCCATCTTGTCCCAGATACTCTCGGGCTTCTATACGTCCCTCCTTTCAACAACTGCTTGCTCCTCTAGTGCCTATAGTATTATATGGAACCATGTTCCTCAAAGTGAACTTTGAATCAACACCTTGCATCAGAATCACCCAGAACACTTGTTTAACATGTAGGTTCCTTTGCCCTACTGCAGACTTTCTAAATTATAATCTGTGATGGGGATGCATTTTAATGAATATCCAGGTTATTCTAATTCACTTAGTTTGAGAGCTTCCAACTTGGAGATTCCTACTACCAGAGTTCCTTTACCTGGATCCTGGGGCACCTACAAACTTTGCTGTCTAAATTATTGCAATTACTTCAAGGGAGAATTTCAGACCAGTGGGAAAGTTACAAAGGCAGTGGGACAGGAGGAGAGGAGAAAATCATTTGTTTATAAGTGCCTCTGATCCAGAGGGGAAGTGGAGAGAGTCCTTAGTCTTCACTAGACAATTTGATTCTTCTAAAAACCTTCTCATCTGATACCAAGGAAGAAGAATTCTGATAAGTGGGAATCACAGGGATGTGCACTGGTTTTCAAAAGGGTCGATGCCCACACAGACATGTGGGATGAGTTTGGCCAAGTGTGGGTTCAACTAAATGTTTCTCAGGCGGTTTACTACTTTCCACATGTCTCACTCTAGTTACTAGCAGAAGGGAATCATTTCAAATGTTGGCCTTTATAACTTTTGTTCACAAATGAGAAGTGAAATGCTCTGGAATAAATGAGATTTATGTCTAGTCCCCAACTTAAACTCAAAGATTAAAATCACGTTGTATTTGCTTGATTTTCTTCATCTTGGCATGACATGCAATGCAGAGAGCCTTGGTACGAGTTTCAGTTTGCTTTGTTTTCAGTTTTTTTAATATTAAGAAAGATTCCCTTGCAATATTTGACTACTTATGTTTAATATTTTTAAGTTCCGTATTAATCCTAGAATTCTGTGATTCTATGATTTCTAACTATCATAACCTCTGTGAATTCACTTCATCTCCTTGGTTCCCAGTTTTCTCACTAGCACAGTATACTGTAGGAGTTAGAAGGATGGACCGTGAGACATACTGCTTAGATTCAAAGTGTTTGTATCCTGGATTCTGCTCTTGTATGTAACCCATTAACTCTGTGCATATCAGGAAGCATAGGCAATGAGTCAGGGAACCCAAGCTCAGAAGATTATGGTTTGTGGTGCTAGTGTCGAATTGGTTAAATCTTTATTTGTTGCCTGTGCAGAGATAACTTTGCTAGAGTGACAGCGAGTTATACCAGAAATAATGAACTTGGTGGGATAAAAAGAGTTAATGCTGTGGCATGCTTAGAGTGGTGCCCGGCTCACGGTGAGTGCTCAATAAGTGTTAGCTGTTACTGTTATTTTATTATCCTGCCATTTACTGGTCTTCCAGCTTGTGCTATCTCTTTCCTGCTGAGCAGGTTCTGCGGTAATATAATAATTGGGTGTGTAGCATCATAATCTGTTGCCCGGGAGAAGTGAGGCTGTTCTCACAACCTTGCCTTCGCAAATTCATTTTGTGTTCAGACTAGGAAAACAGACGGACAAATCTCTTGTGTAAACCTGGAGAGCATCACTAATTGGCAAATAGAGTCAGGACAGTTATGACAACCTTCGGAAGATAAATTGATTTGTTGTGTTTTAAGTTAGATACAAATCTGTGGTGGGCTTCTCTTGAGCAAAGTATTGCTTCGAAGGTGTGGAGAGGGTGCAGTCTAGAGTGGGGAGAGCCCTGGTAATGGTGATGAAAGCCCTTTCTAATCATGGAAAAGGCAGGAATTGCCCCCAGTGCCTTTAGTCCTGAGGAAGACAAAGATTTGCTCAACAATTCAACCCATACATTAGATATTAACAAACATAGTTTGCATTATACAAAATCTTACATTTAGAAGGCCAGGAGAGACTGCAGAGTCATCTCAGTTACCATTTTGCTTCTGTGGAGAAGAGTGCCACTGTCATCTACGACATATGCATATTTAAACTTACTGTTGAGGAAATTTCTCAAGGAAAGCTTTAACAATTCTTTTGCCTGTGTCAGTAACAGCATTACACTGATTTATTCATAGCCGCTGGCTGTAAAGTATACAGTCATTGGGAGCCAAACGAGGTGAACTCAAACACCAGCTGTACCCTTTAGCCAAATGACCTTGGTCGAGTCATCCGATTTCCATGGGACTGTTTCTCCATCTGTAGTAGGAAGATAATATCTCACAGGGCTTCCATGAAGATTGGATGAGATAAATGTGTATAAGGTACCTAGCATGCACTAAATAAACAGTATTATTATCCAAGATCAGCTTAACCTATTTCTGTGACTAAGAGATACTGAAAAGAGATCTCGTTTTCATCCAGAAATTGTCGTGATACTATAAAAAATTTTCCAGTTCAATGGCTCATTGTTTGGGATTTTATTAGTTAACAAACACATATGTTAAAAAGCAAATGATCTTATTAGGGTTACTGTTTACTATAATAGTGGTGAACTGGTTAACCAGCTTTGTAAAAAAAAAAAATCCCAATTTGTAGCATTTGTTGATTTCCTATCAAGTATGAAATTTCTGAATATTTAACAATCACCTATCTCAAGCCTATACCAGCCAGCTTCAGCACACCATTACAAATGCCACCTCCTTGTGAAATAATTTGAGGAAGTTGCTTTGCTATTACCATCTAGTTGAGAATAGCAGTTTGTGGAAATGAGAGACTTGTCAAAGGAAAAAAGTTGGAAAATGGTTTTTGGTTTTTTTGTTTTTTGTTTTTTGTTTTTTACTTTTGGGAAACAATTAGGCAGCTGGGTAGGTGGGCAGGTACCCAAGATGAAATGCATGTACTCCACAATGATGTCCTAGTATGGATCTGTGTCTAGTGCTGGCCCACAAGTAGATGTTTTAGTTCTCTGGTCAGCTTTATGATGATGATAATGATGATGACAGCAATGGTTGTGATGGCCATGGTGATGTGACAATGACAACAGTGATGCAGTTGATGTGATGCATGTTTTAGTAGAAAAAGCACTGGATTGATACTCTTGGTTTTGGGTTCCAGTCTCAGGCTCTGGTGCTTATTATCTGGGGGATCTTGAGCCAGTCACATATGGAAAATGAGGATAATAATATTTTCTTAAACAGTTATGATGATGAGAAGACAAAGTTAGAGAATACACACAGGTGCTTTATACACTGGAAAGTGCTCTAAATTCATCTCTCCAGAAGCCAAGGCCCAAAGAGGTAAAAAATACCTTATTCCTATATTGACCATCCATTCTGTGAGGGGAGCTCTAGTATTTATCAGGGAAGATACATACACAGATAACGTGGATGGTTCCTGCCTACAAGGAGATTATAGTCTTACACTTGGTAACAAAGCCAGGTTAAGGACTCCGGACATAGAATCCTAGCTAATGCTCACAGTTGAGCAGAGTCATTAGTAAATTCACTTGGTTTATTTCTGGTTATATTTCTATTCCCATAAGGTCAGTAGTAAGCAGAAATACATTTAGATTTCTACAAATACTGCTTTTCAAACAAGGGGATGGCGCTCAGCCAACATTTTCATATACTGAAATTTCACATTCTTATAAAGTTTTAATTAAGTCTTAAAAATAGATGTGTAAATAAAATCAGAAATGTTAGAGCTAATAATTGTTTTCCTTTGCTGTTCTTAAATGTAAACACTCAATAGGAATCAAATGTGTGTTTTGAATGAAGCCTGGGGAGATTAAGTAGAGTTCTAGGTCCACTGGTTTCACCAATCATGTTCCATTCTCAAAGATAAGCTGCTCTACATAGTTGAGTCTTAGCTCCTTCATTTGAAAAGCAGGAATAATAAGGGGCACCTGGGTGGCTCAGTTGCTTAAGCATCTGCCTTTGGCTTAGGTCATGATCTCAGGGTCTTCGGATCAAGCCTCCCGGGCTCTCTGCTCAGCCTGGAGTCTGCTTCACCCTCTCACTCTCCCTCTGTGCTCTCTCTCTCAAATAAATAAATAAAGTCTTTAAAAAAAAAAGAAAGAAAAACAGGGATAATAATAAAATCTTTATAATATTGCAATAGGAATTAAATGAGATGATTAAATGAGATAAATAGGAACTAAATGAGAAAAAAAGCACTTAGTCTGGTTTCTGTCGTGTAATAGTTACTAATTATCATTATTATTATTATTATTATTTTTAAAGATTTTATTTATTTATTTGACAGAGAGAGACACAGCTAGAGAGGGAACATAAGCAGGGGGAGTGGCAGAGGGAGAAGCAGGGTTGCCTGCAGAGCAGGGAGCCCGATGCGGGGCTTGATCCCAGGACCCTGGGATCATGACCTGAGCCGAAGGCAGACGCCCAACGACAGAGCCACCCAGGCGCCCCACTAATTACTGTTATTATCACTACCACACAGCAGACATAAAGCAACCTGCCTATAGTCACATGGTCAGAAAGTTAGTAGTAACTGTATTTAGAACCAGATAGGCTGGATCCCAAAGCCCATCAATCTGACTGGACTGCAATGCCCACTGAAATCATTCCAGTAACACTGACATTTTCCCCAGGAATCATCCATACTGATTATGAGGTTAGTTCTCATTCCCCAGTAATTAATTATGTTCTGTTTCAGAATCATATTTGTCTATCCTTTGTTGTTTTTCTGGCTATTCTTGGGCCTTGGCTCTTCAGCCCTATCTAGTTTGAAGGGAGACAGAAATATTCTTTGTGCTTTCAGCCACCACTACTTTATCTTTTTTTTTTAAGATTTTATTTATTTATTTGACAGAGGGAGACACAGCGAGAGAGGGAACACAAGCAGGGGGAGTGGGAGAGGGAAAAGCAGGCTTCCCGAGGAGGAGGGAGCCTGATGGGGGCTCGATCCCAGGACCCTGGGATCATGACCTGAGCTGAAGGCAGACGCTTAATGACTGAGCCACCCAGGTGCCCCTTATCTTTCTTTTAAAAAAAAGATTTTATTTATTTATTTATTTATTTATTTATTTATTTATTTATGTATGTATGTATGTATGTATGTATGTATGTATGTATTTATTTATTAGAGAGTGAGTGAGAGAGCATGAGCAGGGGGAGCAGCAGAGAGAGAAGGAGAAGCAGGCTCCCTGAGCAGGGAGCCCGACTCGGGGCTCAATCCCAGGACCCCTGGGACCACAACCTGAGCAGAAGGCAGACACCTAACCACCTGAACCACCCAGGCGCCCCACCACTACTTTATCTGGAGCAAACCCTGCTCCTCGACACCCCTTAGCTCCGAGGGTAATCCGGTCTTTTTTTTTGGTCCCCATTTTTGCCGCTCTTCTCTCTGGACTTATGATAAGTATGTACTCTGAAGGTTTTTGAGAACTACTTTCAGGTATTTTAGTTACTTTAAAAAAAAAAATCCTCTTCCTGAACCACTGGACATTTCAAGAACAGAGGAAGTCATTAACACTCAATTTTATTTTTCAGGAAAAAGAATTCATGTTTTTAGCAGAACATCAAATCAGAATGATCCAGAAAGATAGTTAAGTTTTATTATCGTTAGTAAGAGCAATGCAGAGGCAGTGAATCAGTTTATTACAGTACACACTATGAAATGTGACCAAGTGCCGTGGTACTGTTAGATAACCTTTGAGCTGCTTATCATGTCGAGCCAGCACGTTACTGACACTGCAGTTTGTGGAGCAATGCCAAGACTCTGAACAACTGGATCTAAGGTCACAAAAGCACAATATGTGCCTGATTTGCCACTGGCACAGCTCCATTAGATGCATTTCCACAGCCATTTTGCTCAGAATCTTTTTGAGAAATCCTTCTTCTAAAGAAGACAAACTTGTCCTCGGCTATTTGCATCTTTCTTTTTAGTTCTTCCCCATTCCTTTGTGAGACCTAATGGATTAGTTTTCCTTTATGGTTGGGAGGGGAAAGTGAGATTCCTTGCCGTGATCTGCATGTGTCCAGCTCCCTGTGATTTTTCATCTAACTTGGTAAAAACACTTTTTTTAAAAAAGATTTTATTTATTTGACAGAGAGAGACAGCAAGAGCAAGAACACAAGCAGGGGGAGTGGGAGAGGGAGAAGCAGGCTTCCTGCTGAGCAGGGAGCCCGATGTGGGGCTCGATGTGGGGCTCGATCCCAGGACCCTGGGATCATGACCTGAGCCGAAGGCAGATGCTTAACGACTGAGCCACCCAGGCGCCCTGGTAAAAATACTTTCTTAACTAAGGGAGCTGGTGTCTATTTCCAAGACTCCCATTGCATTACCACCTGCTTTAGATTATATTCATTAAATTTTATATATATATAATATATATATAAAATCCACTAAGATTTTTGTAATATGAGTTTCATACTTATATACACAATATATATATTTTAGAGTAAGATTTGACTGTTTAAAATCTATTTATTGTTGTGGAGAATTCTTATTCACTCCAAGCCCAGTGAGGAGTGAGTGTGGGGGAAATTGCACGAACTAGACATTTTTTTGATGATAATTTATAAATATCCATTTGTTACTACTGGGGCTTCATCCCTACTGAAACATCACTGCTCTTTTTTATAATCCATAAAAATGGGGAGGGAAGATGAGTGAAATTTGGAGTTTTCCCCTTTTATTAAGTCCTTTCTTTTCACTGTAGGACGAGGATCTATCTGTTTGAACACATAGTAGTAACTCAAAACATAGTTACTCAATGAATGTTGGGTACTATGAATGGAAGTGATATGATTGATGGTTATAGAATGTCAACTGCTTTTGCCTTTTGGAGGACATGGAAAGTAACAATACTCCTGTCCACAAGAGGGGGGGCAAAGTATTCTAGTCCTCTGGTAGGTGATTTCACCTGGCTGTAGGACCTTCTCATCACATGAAACTTTGTGCTCACCCCAACCTGCATTAATTGCTGATGGCTGAAGCTTAGAATGGCCAATACAGTGTTTTCACCCTGAGGATGGAAAAACACAGCAACTTATCCATTCCTAGGTCTCTGGGACTAGGACCCCCCCAACTTCTAACCCAACATTAGGCCTGTAGTGATAAATTGTGACACCTGACAGTGGCATACCTAATGGCAAAATACTTTCAAGCGATGAGAGTGGGATCTACAGTATTGGAATGATACTTTACCTTTCTTTATGAACCTCAGCTGTTTGGAATTATCTAATAAACCATCAGCAAAGCGTGGCAAAATCTATACTAACTCCTAATTTTTAAGGTAGGAAAACAAATATTTTCCTCCATTCGTTTGGAAAAGCAACAATACAAGAGATACAAGAAATATTATGTGTGTATATATTCTCCCTTCCCTTCCCTTCCCTCCCCTTCCCTTCCCTCCCCTTCCCTTCCCTTCCCTTCCCTTCTCTTTTCTTTTCTTCTCTTTCTCTTTCTGTGGTGGATCCCATTCAAGATCTACCTTGGGCTACTGTCTGAGTAACTTTGCCTACAGCATTAGTCCATTAATTTATCTTCCAGCCAACCAGCCATTGATCTACATTTATTGATCCATCCGTCTGTCTAACTAGCTAGCCAACTATCCATGTCCATCCATGTCTGTCCATCCAACTCTAAGCACATCACTTGAGTGCCTACTCTGTGCTAAGTCCATATCGGCTGTTTTATAAAATATTTTAAAATTTATATGGGTGTATTGCCCACCAAAAAAAAAATATTTTAAAATTTGGACTTGTCTGATTACTTCCTCCTGAGAGATTCAGGTAAAAAAAAAAAAATTGGTGCTAAGGCGGGGTAGGAACACAGAACACAGAATTTTATGGATAAAATCTCAGTGCATCTTATCTGGAGGCACTTGTCAATTTGTCTCATTGTTGGTGATGTTCACCAGATTTCTTCCTTGACAAAATACAAATATCTCTATAATCAGTACATTGCTTGTGGGGGTGATAGACTGAGACTGTGTGAATACTCTGTTCCCAAATCATCTCTTACTCAATGGTTGAGTATCCATTGATGAGCCCCATCCATGGAGATTTCTTATCTTGTAGCAACTTTTCACCTCATTAGCTCTTTATGAGCTTTGCAGTTTATTTGAAGTATGGAATGCTATCAATTATTTCACCATTCTAAGTTTCCTCATCCCTCTTTTGCCCTCCATGTTTGTACAGAAGACCAGGCTTTCTTCTTCTAGACCCCAATCATTCTTTTTATGTGCATTTAGGAAGAGCAAAGGACCATCTGAAGTGGATGACACGGAAGATAAGTGTGAAAATATGATCACAATTGAGAATGGCATCCCCTGCGATCCTCTGGACACAAAGGGGGGGCACATTAACGATGCCTTCATGACAGAGGATGAGCGGCTCACCCCTCTCTAAAGGGCTGCTGTTTTGCTTCCCCAAGAAGCTCACCACTTGTTTCTGTGCAACTGCTGCGCATTATAAATGATCAAGGGCAGATCATCGATTTTGTTTCACCACTCTTCTAAGAAATTTTGCATGTGCATGAAAGTAAAAGGCCATCATTTATACCCATGAAGACCATTGGAATCATAAGCTGTTGACCACTCAAAATATTCTAAAATATTTCTCTGACAACATAGTGTGTAAGTGTAGTCATGTGGTGTCTTTAGTTATTGGTTTAAAAGTGCGTTAGTATTAAGTATTTCCGGAAGTATATATTTTTTCACCCTTCGAAGATCTACAGAGAGATATTTTTCCAGTGGAGAATATGCATAATATGGTGTAAAAATCTTTGAAAATGGATCCTTTTTGAATATTGTTTATATCACTCTGTATATGACTAAGGAAGAATAAAATATAATGTTTGTAATGGGATATGAATGATGTACGTGGGAGTGTCAGTACACAAGGTGGAATTTGATCCTGTTATCATACCAATACTTAACTTATTCTCTATTGTTCTCTAATAAGGCAGCCCTATTGGTTGACTATTTCTGCAGTTTGTAAAAGTACAATCTCTGTGAATTTAATAAAAGTGCTAATCATCTCTTTTTAATTATGTGACTGTGGTCTGAGATTTATTTTCATACTGTGGAAATTAGTAAGCCTAATTTTTACTAGTTACGTGTAATCTGTCCTACAACCCTAGAAATGAATTATTTTTGTTGTGTGTATCCTTGCTTGAAGACATCTCATAGTTTGTAGACTTCATTTTATTTCCAGATAGGCCATGACTATTCTAATCTCTAATAATAAATTATTATACATTTATGAATAGAAAGAAAATTTGCTGCTCAGTCTCCTACTGCTATCACCCATAGTTGATGTTACAGCAACAGTTTCTAACTCCCTTTACTGCCCCAGTGTTGCTCCCCAGATACAGACTCCAAGATGGGTAATCGCAGGCAGAAGGTTTATTGGGGAGTGCTCTCAGGAGATACACCTGTAAGAAGTGAGGAAGGTAGGTGTGGCAAATAGACTCTAAGATGTCTGCCATTTCCTAATGTTCACGCCTTTATGTAACCCCTCTCCTTGAGTGAGGATGGGACCTCTGACTTGCTTCTGCATGGAATACAGCAAAGATAAAGAGATGTTACTCCTGCAATTACTTTATATTATGTCTGGGTCTGTCTTGCTAGCAGACTTGTTCTAGAGACTCTCCTCGCTGGCTTGATTAAGTAAATGGCCACGTTTGGAAAGCCTACATGAAAGAGACTGTGAGCAGACTTTAGGTGGCCTCTCAGCACTGAAGACAGCTTCTGCCAACAGCCAGCCAGAAGCTGAGGTCTTTAGTCCTTCAGCCACAAGGAAATGAACTCTGTCAACAACTAAAGTGAGCTCGGAAGTGGATTTTTCCCCAGTCAGACTGTCTCCAGATGAGAATGCCGTCTGGTCAACACTTTGCAGCCTGAGCAGAGGATCCAGTTAAGATGTGCCCAGACTCCTGACCCATGGACACTGTGAGATGATAAATGTGTGCTTTTTTTAAGCCACTGAGTTTGCAGTAAGGTGTTAGCTGCAATAGGAAACTAGTTAAGAGTAGGATTAGGCAGAGGGAGAAGTGACCAGCAACATGATTACAACAGAGGCTTTAGCCAATCCTTCCAGAAGCCTAGGAGCTGAGGTTGTCCCTGATTGAGATAAGGTGGCTGGGCCTTTGTATCTCCACATTAGCCAGTCATGGTCATGGGTGCTCTCTGGGGGAGGGTCTGCCCCTGGGAAAGGTAGTTCCCTGTGGCTGGGGGCAACTCCCATCAAATGAATCAGCTGTGAGCCTTCAAAAGCCAGTGTTTCCAGAAGCTGGGGGTAGGTACATGGATCTTGAAGAAGGGGGCTGGTGGACCCCCAGAATATCCACCATACCCTCTCCAGTCCATTGACTGTAATGTAGCTTGAATGAATATCCAAAATGTAAACTTGATCCTGTTGGTTCCTAACATAGATGCTTTTTTAAAAAAATATTTTATTTATTTATTTGACAGAGAGAGAGAGAGCACAAGCTGGGGGAGTGGCAGGCAGAGGGAGAAGCAGGCTCCCCACAGAGTAGGGGGAGCCTGATGTGGGACTCGATCCTAGGACCCCAGGATCCTGACCTGAGCCGAAGGCAGTCACTTAACCAACTGAGCCACCCAGGCGCCCATAATGTAGATGCTTTTAATTATCTTTAGGATAAAGCCAGACTTCTAAAACATAGGCAGGACCTGCTGAGTTTACCTCCACCTTCCTCTCTATTCTCGCACCCTGCTCCTCTTTCTCTCTCTCTCTCTCTTTCATCTAAGTCATAACAGATCTCTCACTTCCAGGCCTTTGAACAAGCTGTTCTCTCTACACTGTTCCCTGTCTCCCAGCCACTCTTTCAGCTTGTCCTTAGCCTTTCTTTCACTTAAACATCTTGCCCCTCCTGGAGGTCTTTGCTGGACCTCCCAGTTATGGGTTCCTAGACTGCCCGAAAATTATACTCATCTTGTTGTACCACAGTTATGTTATATTTAAATGTGTTTTTATGGAGGAAGGAGACCATACAGGCAAGGGTACCCTAAGGGCCCACAAAAATCCGAATACACTGTCTCCTTGAACATTCTCATAACCTATTTCACTCCCCCCCCACCTCTAACCAGATAGAATTAACCACTAATTTGTAACCTCACCATAGCTGTGTATCTTTTTAATGCAAATTATTATAATATTTTACTTTATTTGTTTTTACATATCTGTATCTTCACACTACATATAATATTCTTGGAGGCAGTATTCAAATCATTAGCATAGTACCCTGTCTTTCTCTTTCCTTCCTTTCTCCCTTCCTTCTTTCTGTCCTTTATTCTACAGTGGTGAGCAAAAATCAAACACAATCCCTGCCCTCACAGAGTTGAAAGTCTACAGAGCTCAATAAATGTGTGCTGATAAATAAGTAAATGAGATGGTAACTGTTGCAAGCTCATAGTCTTATCCTTTCTGAGAGCAAAGCCTGCCCCTCTCCCTGTAGGTGGAGGAGTTTGAAATTGTGGGTGTGAGATTTTTGATTTGGACACCATTTTGACTTGGGAATCATATTGCTCTTTAATATTATCAGGGCTTCCTCCTTTTTAGGAGAGGAAGGAGATTTGTTCTCTCAGTTGATAATATATGATTTGCTAAAGAACCATTTTCTATCTTACATTTTCTTGAGTTGAATATTCCAGAATAGGGTAGCTTTGCATATAGAATTGGTGAAACATCATCAGAATTCAGTGTGTACTAGCAAGCATAATCCAAGACATGCGTTCTCAAGATGATGGAAATTGTTCTTAGTGGGGAGAGAAAAAGTTAAGATGTTACAATGGCTTATACTCCTCCAAAGGACCACTGTCCATAAACAGGTAAAAAATATACCTATGGTATTAACATTTTCTGGATGAGCTATTAGGAAAAGATGTTTAAAAAGTCTCAATAATGGGGCGACAACAGGCTGAGAAACACTCATCCCAGATAGGCTTCTTATTTTGGAAGCATGGGCTGAACCAGCTTGATCACTAGATCATTTTCTTCACTGTCTGTTTATCCTGATGCTGAGGGGATTGATTCCACTTGCAAAGGTCTGCTCCACCAGATAGCCTTATTGGGGAAGTTTTCTATGCTAGCAGAAATGAGCTATAAACTTGACAGTCAATATAACAGCAAAATGGGGTTTATGCCTTCTGCCTACTGCCTTTGACAAACACTCTGGGTAATTAGAGAGCAGTCAGTCATCAACCACACCTTTCATTTTTAATTTACTGATCCCATAATGTGTCACAAGGGAGCACACTGTGAGGTGATATGTACTGGAAATAAAATGGTGTAAAGCAAGTGGAAATACAGCTGTCATTCCACTCTCCAAGTCCTTAACCAAAACTGATGAAACTGGAAAAACAGAAGCATCTGAAAAACAAGTCCCTTAAGAAAAAATTAGGTGGGATGGTGATATCTGGATTTGTTTCATAGAAGAAACATAAATGCAGGTAACTTTTGTGTGGGTTTTTTTTTTTTTTTTTTTTGGTGTCGTTTCACCTTCCATGTTTTCCACAAGGACTAACCAATACAAACATCACTGTATCATTTTTTTAATAATTTTTTATTGTTATGTTAATCACCACTGTATCATTTTTTTTAAGATTTATTTATTTGAGAGAGACTATGAGTGGGAGGAGGAGCAGAGGGAGAGGGACAAGTGGACTCCCCGCTGAGCCTGGAGCCCAATGCGGGGCTCCATTCCATGACCCATGAGATTATGACCTGAGCTGAAACCAAGAGTCAGACACAACAAATTGATCTACCCAGGTGCCCCCAAACATCACTATATTAAAGAATGCAAGGGCGCCTGGGTGGCTTAGTCAGTTGAGTGGCCAACTCTTGGTTTCAGCTCAGGACATGATCTCGGGGTCCTGGGACTGAGCTCCTTGTTAGCCTCCCCTCAACGCGGAGTCTTCTTGGGATTCTTGCTCTCCCTCTCCCTCTGCCCCACCCCTGCTCATGCTCTCTCTCTCTCTTTCAAATAAACAAATCTTAAAAAAAAAAAAAAGAATGCGGTGAGTTCCTGCATTTCAAATGATCCATGATCAGATTCCAGATATGAACGTCATCAAGTGAAATATGCACATTTATCATTCCTGGATAAAGAACAAAGAATGGGAGAGAAAGGTTAAGAACCAAAAAGAGTAAAACCCCCTCAAGAATCCAAATTCCCAGTCCTCATTTCAAATTCATGGGGCCCCTTAACATAATATTTTATTTCCCATTTTACATCTTGTCTTTCTTCATAAAAAATATTGCATGTCTAGTTAACTTCATTACATAAGCAAATGTAAGGAAGATTTTCCCCCTTCTTTCCTACTGTCTTTACGTTGCTCCTTCCTTTCTGCCTCAAGAACTTATTGAATGTCCACTCCATGTAAAATATCATGCTAGGTCCAGGAAATGTAAACAGAGGAATATTTTAGAAGGGACCCATTCATTACTTATGACAAGATTAAGCTTATTTCTAAGAATACCATTATATTTTAGGGAATTTGGGGATGAATGAATGAATGAATGGTTTCTGGTTGTTATTTATTGATACATTTTGCCCTTCATTTTTATAGCATTGTTTGAAAAAGAATTTTATATCAGTTATGGGTACAGAATACGAACCAACTTATAAAGCACAGCATTAGTCTCCTCTTTATTATAACACAGTGGGGGCAGTAGCAGGGTGCAAATGGCTGGTGCCAGTGTACCGGGCAGTAGGGGAGAATTTTGTCAGTAATGAAATGACAACTGTGTCCCTAGATGTAATTTTTCCAGAGTTGCTCTTTGATGTCACGTATATTTTTTGAAAATTAGTGATTATATAATAATATGGGTGTGGGGTGTTGGATGAAGGGAAACATTTATTCAGACCCAGAGAGAATGATCTTAGTTTTTTTTCCCAAGTGTCTGATGTCTGTTGACTCAATCTGAAAGTAGGTTCCCAGAACAACAGGGCTAGGTCGTAACCTAGACCATTGGAAAGGGTGGAACATGAGCTCCTGGGCATGGCATAGAACAAAGGTGAACACTCGCCACCATGGGCAGGCAAGCTAGAAGTGCCACTGTCAGGTGTCTTGGTAGAGTGAACAAGCGGTCCTTATATGCAAAGTTTAGCAGAAGTTCAATTAAGACTAATTAATGTCTTAATCACTCCCTGGACTCCCTGGACTTTGTCATCCTAAACCATTAATTCATAGCCCACCATAATTAGGGAACAATGAATTGTGGCAACGTTCAGTTTGTATCATGGTTGCATTTGAAAACTTATAAAGTTGAATCAGATAAAATTCCTGCTATGTAATCATTTTTGATCTACAAAAATGGCAATTTCCTATGGCTCAAGCTCTTAGTTTTCTAGCCAATTCCTTGGAATTTAGGAAAGATGTTCCCCATAGAAATATATGCCATACAAGGTAAGACAGCCTTCAGGCCAGCTCACAGGACCATATTAACCCATAATATAGCTTAAGTATTATACATTTATGATATAAAATATTAGAAGACAAACTTATAATGCCAGCAATTTAATGAAAACAGAAGATGATTTAATAAGAACTAGCTTTGTCTGTTTTTTATTGTCAGTGCTTGAGGAAAAACAGGTTTTAATGGAAGAATAAGAAAGCACATGGAACTAGTACAAGGAATTCATAGATACTCTGGAGACCTTTAAAGGACATTGATCCTGGCTCATTAAAAATTAGGTCTATATTCAGCATCTTGGCCTTACCACCATCCACTTGCTTCCCAACTCTTTGCGTTCTGGCATCCATTCCCGTAACCTGGAGGAAACTGCTTCCTCAAAGTCACTAGTGAATTTCTGGTTGTTAAAGTCACAGCTTCCTGGTCCTCACCCTCCTGAATTTCTTCTCGTGGGTAAGTTTTGGCTTGCTTGGACTGTTCTTCATAAAAGGCAGACCATTTGGCCCCAGCATCATTCTGAAATGACAAAATATAAAGTTGAAGTCAGAATGGCACTGCTTGAACAGATAGACCAGAAGATACTGTCCAAAAAACATCTGGTGGAATATCTAATATTTTCCTGAGTGGTTTAGTTCTCTGTTTTGCTGAAGGTCAAGGCTTAGGTTATGAGTGACCAGGCCATTCTTGGTCACTCTCTCTTTCTGGCCCAGTGCCTAGGACAAGATCATATCACAGAAAAGTCAGGAAGAAGAAGAAGAAGTTGAGAGAGAAATAAATAAATAAATAAATAAAGAGGGAAAAAATTGAGTGCTTTTGTGTAGTGTATTTGAGCTCTTAGTAGTAAAAGAAAGAAGAGAATTAAATCTTGTGCACAATGAAGGTGATGGAGAACATACTTGGGGTTAATGGTTCTCTCTGCTGACCGCGAGTAGATTGGTTTGCCATCTAGGAGAGGCTTGGAGTAAGAGAAAAAAGGTGTGCATGTAGTCATTGTATATTAATGGTTAGTTGCTTAACATAGTGGCAGAGAGCACTAGGGCTAGAGGAATGCATAACCACAGTCCCTTACCTGCAACTTCCAAATCCAAAACACTCTGAAAACCATTTGTTGGCAACACCTGACCTGAACAGATACAATGCTCTTCATAATCTTTATTTATTGTATTTAATAATATCGAATGCCGAAATATTCAAGTGTTTGGTGATGGGATGCTGCCCCAGATCCCAATGGGAGTAGATTAATACATGGTATATGCACAGTATTACCTGTATGGCCTGGGTTCTAATCCTAATACCACCATTAACTAATTGTGTGGTCCCAGGTGTGTAGGGATTCGTAAGAGTGGAGAGAAGGCAATCCTATGATATAAGTTCTCTCCATTTAGTGTAAATAGACTAGTTTTATTTATATTTTTAAAATATTTTTTTTTTAATTTCCTTGTCAGAGAGAGAGAACACAAGCAGAGGGAGAAGCAAGCCCCTTGCTGAGCGAGGAGCCTATGTGCGACTCGATCCCAGGACCCTGGGATTGTATCCTGAGCTGAAGGCAGACGCTTAAGTGACTGAGCCACCCAGGCGTCCCTAGACTAGTTTTAAAAAGGAACTAATACTTGCCCTATCTGCCCGAAAGGTTATTGAGAGAACAGAATTAAATAAATAATAAAAACAGCAAAATTAATAAAGAAAATGTGCTCTGTGAATGAAATTTTTTATTTATTAAAGTTGATATTGAGACTACCCAACTTGAGGCCATAAAGAGGAATAAAAGTGTTTGTTTAAGGGAAATATTTTACTATATGAATATATATATTTATATTTACAATGGCTGAATCTCAGAAATAGATAACCTACCCATCTGGAAAGACACAACCACACATAGATCAAGTATCTATTCCATTTATATGTGGATTTTTTACAGCATAGTACTATAATGTATTTTCCCCTTATGATTTTCTTAACATTTTCTCTTTTCTAGTTCAGTTGATTGTCATGATGCAGTATATAATACATATAACATACAAAATATGTATTAACTGATTATTTATCTTATTGGCAAGGCTCCCAGTCAACAGTAGGCTGTTAGTAGTTAAGTTTTTGGGGACTCGAAAGTTATACCTGAATTTTCTACTGCCCAGGGGATTGGTGCCTCTAACTCCCACATTGTTCGGGGGTCGACTGTAATTGCAAAGAAAAAACTTCCAAGGACACATTACTTCTAGCCCCAACAATACCTTCATTTTCCCCCAGAGGATATAATCCTGTACAATCCCTGAAGAGAGGAGAGAGACAGAGAGAAACTTGTGTAACTCAACTAATTATCCCATATTAAGTTCAACTCAATTAGGTAATGATCCTGTTTTTAAATGATTATTCTTTTTTTATTCTTTTATTTTATGACTGTCATTGAACTAGTTGACATTTATTGAATCAACTGTCCTCCCAATCAATTCAGTTAAGAAATTCTATCTCACCAGATGGACAAGCTGTTTTGTTGAATTAACTAGTCAATATGGCAGAACTTTGTGCTTTTGGTCAAATTCTAATGATACTTAGACTCTTTTACATTGAAGATTAGTGCCTGTGATTTGTCTGCCAGGTATGTGGATATGAGTCACTCATCCAATTTTTTCATTGCGTGGGGCTGTTACAAGCAAAGACTCAAAGGTCCCTGGGAGAACAGGGCCACAGGCCAGCAGTGGAACAATTCATTCATATGATAAGCTTTTTGGGTTTTCTTTAGCACAATTCCAGGTAATCTAACATGCTCTTTGAAGAACTGAAGAGAATTTAAATCAATGAACGTGAGAACTAAAATCTGCTTGCTCAAAAGTGACAGAGGTTTGCCAATGTTGGTATCTGCCATCATTCCAAGGCCGATCGAGGCTCATGTTGAATTCCCACCACATATTATAGTATTTACTTGCTAGATTATCATCTGCTTAGCTATAAAGGGGAATACCAAGGTTCATTTCGGTAGTCCAATGATTGCAGAAAGCCCCGGGTTACAGTTTCAACTATAGTGCTTTGACACAGCACATTCCAGTAGATCGGCAAATAAAATGCCATTGACAAAACCCCCCCAAAGATAATACTGGAGCCCCTTGGGGGAATCGAAGGTGTTGTGGGGGCTAGAAACCAGTGTACTTGGCAGTTTTTTTCTCAGAGTTTCATAGTTCTTTCTTTGTGTTGAGAATCCAAATAGATGCCTCACATATCTATGTATTCCCTTTTACCACCTCCCTGCCAGATCTGTATTTCTTTCCAGATAGATAGGTTATCTTACTTCTGAGATTTGGTCATTGTGTCAATGACTATTCATCCATGTAGTAAAATGTTTTCCCTAAATAAATCTTTCTTTTCTTTTCTTGGTGAACACAAGTGGAAGTTTTTTTCAATATCACTTTTTATAAAGAATATAAAAGTTTTATTCACAGGATTCATTTTATTAACTGATTTTTAGTGCTTTTCATTATTCACCCAATAGCAGTATTACTAATCCTACCTCACAAAAAAGAAATGGAGGCTAAGTGAATTTAAATATATTGCCCAAAGTCATATAGCGTTTTAAAGTGTTCATACACTGTTAGAGGCTTTATAGCAACTGATTCTTTTAGTTTCCATATTTTAATTATATTGTTCTACTTTTTGTTTATTTTCACTTAAAATGTACTTTGTCATCAACTCCTCTTCCGGGAATAACTTGGATGTGCCAAGGTGTGTATCCAATGGAGGCCAAGAACTGGGACTTGGGTGCCTGAAACCCCATTACTGAGTAACATGCAGGGTGGTTGCCAGAATTATTCTTGGTCCAAGCCGAATACAGTACCATGGGCAGTGGCGTAGAGAGAAATCAGAACTTACACAGATTAGATGCATTTCACAACTGGAAATTTTATTTTATTTTTTTAAGATTTTATTTACTTATTTGACAGAGAGATCACAGGCAGAGGCAGCAGGAGAGGGAGAAGCAGGCTCCCCGTGGAGCAGGGAGCCCGACAGGGGACTCAATCCCAGGACCCTGGGATCATGACCTGAGCCGAAGGCGGACCTGCAAGTGACTGAAATACCCAGGCGCCCCTCACAACTGGAAATTTTATAATTTAATTTTATTTTTTTTAAGATTCTATTTATTTAGTTGAGAGAGAGAGAGAGAGAGAGAAAGAGAGCACATGAGCAGGGGGTACTGGCAGGCAGAGGGAGAGGGAGAAGCAGGCTCCCAGCTGAGCAAGGAGCCCGATGCGGGGCTCGATCCCAGGACCCTGGGACCATGACCTGAGCCGAAGGCAGACGCTTAACCGACTGAGCCACCCCGGTGCCCACAACTGGAAATTTTAAAGATGAGGATTCTTGTTCTGCTTCAGCATTTATATAGCACTTTGGAGAATTGTTGGTCATTCCTGTGCTATACTTGATTTAGGTCATTTGCCATTTATGCTTTGCTTGTAGGTAATGCAGGGCATGTCTTAAAGGCTCTGGTAAAACTACAACCAGAACTGCAACTTCCCTTCTTTTGTACAGAGTCAGACTGAAATGGAGGGATGAAAACCCTGACATATCCCGTGAAAACAGAAAGACCCTATCATTCCTTTACTCAAACCTCTCCTACCAGTCTCTTTCAGGGTAGAACCCTAAATCCCTAAATGACAATAGGGCCCCACATAATCTGTCCTCAGCCCCTGCAAACTCCCCATTTTTTTCTTATAACAATTGTCATACATAAAGAAAGTTGAAGGACTAGTACAATGAATACCCATATATCTACCACCTAGATCTAACCATTCAAAACTGAAATTATAAAGGGCCAGGAGAGATGGGGCCCTGAGGGGGTTGGAAGTGAGAGAAGAGAACCCATTGGATCAGGCTGTTAGAGACGTAATGGAGGACAGACTAGGACGCCTATTAAACCCAGGTCCTTACACAGTGAGTGGGAGTTGGGGGGGGTGGGTGGGGAAGAGGCCTCAGTTGGCCTGTGCTTGGGGCTCATTCCCAGAGCAGCATTTGGTTTTGTTTGTTTTCCAGCTTTATGGAGATATAATTGACATATAACTTTGCGTAAGTTTAAGGTGTACAACGTAATAACTTGGTATATGTATACATTGCAAAAATGATTACCGTGCTAAGGTTAGTTAACACATCAATCACTTCACATAGTTACAATTTGTCTTTTTGTGGTGAGAATTGATAAAATCTACACTCTTAGCAACTTTCAAATATACAATACAGTGTTGTTAATTATAGAAACCATACTGTACATTACATTCCCAGAACTTATACCACATCTTTTTTTATCCATCCATCCGGTGACAAACACTTAGGTTGTTTCCATATCCTGGCTATTGTGAATAATGCTGCAATGAACATGGGAGTGTTGATATCTCTTTGAGATCCTGTTTTCATTTTCTCTGGATATGTACCCAGAAATGGGATTGCTGGATCATATGATATTTATATTTTAATTTTTGGAGGAAACTCCATACTGATTTTCATGGGGACCGCACCAATTTACATTCCCACCAACAGTGACCAAGGGTTCTCTTTTCTCTACATCCTCACAACACGTGTTATCTGTTGTCATTTTTTAAAAATCACAGCCATTCCAGCAGGTGAGAGGTGATACCTCATTGTGGTTTTGGTACCTGGGGGATCATGACCTGAGCCAAAGGCAGACGCTTAACCAACTGAGGCACCCAGGCGCCCTTGGCAGTGTATTGTTTAATTTCTACGTATTTGTGGATTTTCCAGCTTTCCTCCTGTTATTAATTTCTAGTTTCATACCATTGTGGTTGGAAAAGATACTTGGTATAATTTTAGTCTTCTAAAATTTGCAAAGATTTATTTTTCTTGATCCCAGATTTATTTTGTGACCTATCATATCATCTGTCCTGGAGAATGTTCCATGTGCACTTGAGAAGAATATGTATTCTGCTTCTCTTGGATGGAATGTTCTGTGTATGTCTATTAGGTTCATTTGATCTAAAGTATGGTTCAAATCCAATGTTTCCTTGTTGATTTTCTGTCTGGATGATCTATCCATCATTGATATTCGGGGAGTATTAAAATCCCTTGCTTTATTATATTGTTGCCTGTTTCTCCCTTCAGATCTGTATTTGCTTAATATATTTAGGTGCCCCAATGTTGGGGGCATATGTATTTACAACTGTCATATCTTCTTGATGAATTGGTCTCTTCACTGTTCTATAATGACCTTCTTTATCTCTTTTTACCACTTTTTAAAAGATTTTGTTTATTTATTTGACAGAGAGAGACACAGCGAGAGAGGGAACACAAGCAGGGGGAGTGGGAGAGGGAGAAGCAGGCTCCCCGCTGAGCCGGGAGCCCGATGCGGGGCTTGATCCCAGGACCCTGGGATCACGACCTGAGCCGAAGGCAGATGCTTCCTGAATGAGCCACCCAGGCATCCCTCTTTTTACCACTTTTGATTTAAAGTCTATTTTGTCTCATATAAGTATAGCTACCCCAGCTCTGTTGGCTGTCACTTGCATGAATTATCTTTTCCATCCCTTCACTTTGAAACTACGTGTGTCCTTAGTAAAGCGGAAGTGAGTCTCTTGTAGGCAGCAGATAGTTGGGTCTTGGTTTTTAGCCACTGTACATATTTTCATTAGAGAATTCAATCTATTTACATTTGGAGTAATTATCGATAGGTAAGGACTTTCTAATGCCACCTTGTTAGTTACTTTCTGGCTATTTTGTGGTTCCCCTTTTCCTTTCTTCCTCTCTTGCTGCCTTTCTTTATGAATTGATAATTTTTTCACAGTGGTATGCATTCATTCCCTTCTCTTTATCTTTTGTGAATCCACTATAAGTATTTGCTTTGTGGTTACTGTGAGGATTACATAAAACACAGGCTGATAACAACTTCAATTGCATACAAAAACTCTACCCTTTTACTCTCCCCCTTTTATGTTTTTGATGTCTGAATTTACATCTTGTTATATTATGTATCCATTAGCGAATTATTGTAGCTATGGCTATTTTTATTTCTTTAAGATTTTATTTATTTATTTGAGAGAGAGAGAGACAGAACAAGAGCGGAGGGGAGGAGAGGCAGAGAGAGAAGCAGACTCCCTGCTGAGGAAGGAGCCTGACTGGATCCAGGGCTTGATCCCAGGACCTTGGGATCTTGACCTGAGCCGAAGGCAGACGCTTAACCGACTGAGCCACCCAGGTGCCCCCCTATAGCTATTTTTAATATTTTTGTCCTTTAACCTTTATACTAGAGTTAAGTGGTTAACACCCCACCCTCTTACAGTATTAGAGTATTCTGCATCTGACTATATACTTGCTTTTACCAGTGTGCTGTATATTTTCGTATGTTTTCATGTGACTAATCAGAGTCCTTAAGTTTTGGCTTGAAGAACTCCTCTCAACATTTTCTATAAGGCAGGTCTAGTGGTGATGAGCTCCCTCAGCTTTTGTTTCTTAGGGAAAGTCTGTATCTCACCTTCATTTCTGAAGGACAGCTTTGCTGAGTAAACCATTTTTCTCTCAGCACTTCAAATACATCATCTCATTCTCTCCTGACCTGCAAGATTTCTGTTGAGAAATACACTTACAGCCTTATGGGGATTCCCTTGTATGAGAGATTTTTTTTTTTCTCTTGCTATTTTAAAAATTCCCCTTTTTCTTTGATTTTAGACAGTTTTATTATAATGTGTCTTGGAGAAGATCATTTTAGACTGAAATATTGGAGTGACCTATTAGCTTCAATAGGCTCCAGTGATGTTCCATAAGTCCTGTAGGCCTTCTTCATTCCTTTGCATTCTTTTTTTCTTTTTCCCAGAGCGTCATTTGACTGGAGCTCTGGTCATCCATGGTTTCCCACTCAGTCAAGGCCACGTTTAAACCCTCAGCCCATGAAACCCTCCAGAGATAAAGATTACACAACACTCTTCAGTAGTCTGTGTCACTGTTAACAACTATCAAGCGATTCTCCCTTCGGACTAAACATGAGCTTTTGACGGGTTCTTTCAGCCCATTTCCTCCTGTTCTTTTCTTGGTAGAGGGGGAGTTATCTAGAAAATATGTCCTACATATTGACATCAACAAATTTCAAGGCACAAGTACTACATCCTTTTCATTTGTTTTTAAAAATCATAATTATGATACAGAGTCTTACCAGTTCCTTTGAACCTTTGCCAAATCCCACAGAAAGAGTCAGGGGTTGAAATAAAAAACTCACTGACAGGTTAAACCCCTGTCTTACTGAGTGACATTGAGCTAGTTACTAGTCTTGCTGAGGATTCGAAAAGTAACAATTTCCACAAGGGTGGTTGTGAACTCTCAGCAAGCTGATACACATTGGTGCCCTGCACACACAGGAACTACTTTGTGTCAGTTCTCTCCCCTGTGATATTCAAAACAGCTAACTCTTTGGACTGATATTTTATATTTTATTTTTTCTTGCTTTCTCCTATTTGCTATTGAGACCAGTGCATATACACACATATATACATCTAAACAGGATCAGATACTTTGTGTTTGAATGCCTTGGCAGTTTTGCTACTTACTATTCTGCTTGGCCCCGATTGAGATTTGGGGTTGTACAATCATGCATACACGTTAGTTCTTGAGAGTATTATGTTCATAGCATTATCTAGATCAGGGTCCCTGAACCTCAGCACTTGACATTTGGGGCCAAACAATTCTTGTTTGTGGGGACCTGTCCTGTGCCATTGTACAATGTTTAGCAGCCTCCCTGACCTCTAGCCACCCTCCCCCAGTTGGGACAACCAAAAATATCTTCAGACATTGCCAGTTGTCCCCTAGGAGGCAAAATCACCCTGGTGAAGAACCACTGCTTTATATCATTGGCAAAGATTGGCTTTGAAGAGCACGAAATTATTGCCATGCCATCTGAAGTTGTCATCTCTGAATCCATGATCTCTCTCTCTCTCTCTCTCTCTCTCTCTTTTTTTTAAGATTTTACCCATTTATTTGAGAGAGAGAGAATGAGAGCCAGAGAGCACGAGAGGGAAGAGGGTCAGAGGGAGAAGCAGACTCCCTGCTGAGCAGGGAGCCCGATGTGGGACTCGATCCTGGGACTCCAGGATCATGACCTGAGCCGAAGGCAGTTGCTTAACCAACTGAGCCACCCTCATTATTCTCTGTTGCTGAATATACTCACCCTACTGAGAAAAACCTAGCTTTTTATCAAGATAAGGCAGAGCCCCCATGGCCTCCCCTCAGTGAAAATCATGAAAATAAGGAGAGAAACTCTTCGTAACTGATGCAAGTTTGATGTCATCCTGGGGCCATTTTTTGAGCCATCCAGCCACACATTTTATGCTTCTTCATACCTTGACTGTCCCTCTTTTCCATGCCTGTGATAAGAATTCTTTCAAAAAGCCCTTTCTGACTCTAAAGAGTCTGATCTTGAAGCCAGACTGCTGAGGCTCAAATTCTAGTTTCATTGCTTTTGAGCTTTGTGATCTTAATTCTCTTTGTGATCAAATTCTAGTTTCATTGCTTTTGAGCTTTGTGATCTTAATTCCTCAGTTTCATCTAGGAAATGAGGATGGTCCAATTACTTACCTCTTGGGTCATCGTGAGGATTAAATGAGGGAGCACATGTAAAGCAGTTAAACCCTGGGTGGCACACAATAAGCATTCAGCAAAGGTTGGAGCCACTCTGACCCCCAATTTCTCTGAAATCATGAAAGGTCTTATAATCTTACAAATCAGTTTATTCACATCATCTTTTATCTGAATAAATTTCCCAACAGCACAGGATGTATGAGCCAGAAATTACGTGTTCTTCGTGATTTTCATTCACTTATTGAGCAAATAGTTGTTAACGCTGTTGCGGGGGGGTCTATATCCCTGGAAAAAATTGTGGTAGTGGTTTAGATAGATATCTTTCCTCTCCTCTCAGGACTTTCTCCACCTCTTGTCCACTCTTACCTGGTTATGTCATATATAGTCAGTGGGTAGGGGCAGCAGCATGATATTGAAACTTAAGATGGAAACTCCATCCAGACCAAGGCATCATTTAGGAAGATTTTTACGAGTTCTGTCTTCTGTGCCTAAAATTCATTAAGAACCCAAACTCATGGGCGCCTGGGTAGCTCAGTCGTTAAGCGGCTGCCGTCGGCTCAGGTCATGATCCCAGGGTCCTGGGATCGAGCCCCACATCGGGCTCCCTGCTCAGCGGGAAGCCTGCTTCTCCCTCTCCCACGCCCCCTGCTTGTGTTCCTGCTCTCGCTGTCTCTGTCTCTGTCAAATAAATAAAATCTTTAAAAAAAAAAAAAAAAAGAACCCGAACTCATGGCTGGAATGAAATCTCTATGGAAAATGTCCCCACAAATATCCCCTTCTGCAGTGGGTGAAACAAACACTATGTACATTACCTATATGAAAGACATTCCCTGCTTCCTTAAGGCAGAGACAACTTTAGGTGGATGTCTACCATTCTCCAACATGAATCAGATGCAAATCTTGATTAGTCTAAGCCAATTATCCTAGTTCCCTAGGGATGGAGTCCGTAACTAGCCCTACTAATGGCACAGACCAAACAAATCTCTTAGAAGATGTGGAGGGAGGGGAACATTGTCTCCAAAATGAGCCTGATAGACCTCAACAAGAGAACAACTATTGGACATTTCTTGTTGGATTAGAAAATGTGGCTTTAATACTCAATCTGGAGACTGAGGTAGAGCCCAAAGCAGATGAAAGTTTCTTCTAAGATAGTTAGACAGTTAGGAAGTATTAAGCAAAGTGTAAAAGTCTTCATTCACCCTTAGACTCTAGTTGAGAGGAAGGAGCTAACTCCAAAAGGAGTCTTCTATGCTTTGAATGACGATCAATGTTTCAGCCTCGACCTGGTTGGGCGTAAGCCGCTTGACTTTGACTATCTCTCACGTCAGCTGCCTTCTCTGAACCTGTACCTTGCTTCAACTCACCACCTTGTGCTCCTGAGATGTGTCTACTTTTCTTTTCTTTTCTTTTTTTTTAAGATTTTATTTATTTGACAGAGAGACACAGCGAGAGAGGGAACACAAGCAGGGGGAGTGGGAGAGGGAGAAGCAGGCTCCCCGCAGAGCAGGGAGCCCGATGCGGGGCTCGATCCCAGGACCCTGGGATCACGACCTGAGCCGAAGGCAGACGCTTAACAACTGAGCCACCCAGGCACCCCAATGTGTCTACTTTTCTAAACCAGTGAAGAAATGTGATGCTCTGGCCAAGTTCCTGAAACTCCCTTTTTAAAAAAATTTTTTATTTTTATGTTTTTATTAACATATAATATATTATTTGTTTCAGGGGTACAGATCTGTGATTCATCAGTCTTACACAATTCACAGCGCTCACCATAGCACATACCCTCCCCAGTATCTATCACCCAGCCACCCCATCCCTCCCACCTCCCTCCACTCCAGCAACCCTCAGTTTGTTTCCTGGGATTAAGAGTCTCTTATGGTTTGTCTCCCTCTCTGGTTTCATCTTGTTTCATTTTCCCCTCCCTTCCCCTATGATCCTCTGTCTTGTTTCTCAAATTCCCCACATCAGTGAGATCATATGATACTTGTCTTTCTCTGATTGACTTATTTCGCTTAGCATAATACCCTCTAGTTCCATCCATGTCATTGCAAGGGGCAGGATTTCAATTTTTTGATGGGTGCATAATATTCATTCCATTGTATATATATATATATATACCACATCTTCTTTACATTCATCTGTTGATAGACATCTGGGCTCTTTCCATAGTTTGGCTATTGTGGACATTGCTGCTATAAACACTGGGGTGCAGGTGCCCCTTCGGATCACTATGTTTGTATCCTTTGGGTAAATACCTAGTATTGCAATTGCTGGGTTGTAGGGTAGCTCTATTTTTAACTTTTTGAGGAACCTCCGTACTATTTTCCAGAGTGTCTGTACCAGCTTGCATTCCCAGCAGCAGTGTAAGAGGGTTCCCCTTTCTCCACATCCTTGCCAACATCTGCCGCTTCCTGACTTGTTAATTTTAGCCATTCTGACTGGTGTGAGGTGGTATCTCATTGAGGTTTTGATTTGTATTTCCCTGATGCCGAATAAGAAAAATATGCAGCCAAGCATACTTTATCCAGCAAGGCTGTCATTCAGAATAGAAGGAGAGATAAAGACCTTCCAGGACAAACAGAAACTAAAAAAATTTGGGATCACTAAACCAACCCTGCAAGAAATATTAAAGGAGATCCTTGGAGTGAAGAGAGAGCCCAAAAATAACAAAGACCAGAAAGGAACAGAGACAATATCCAGAAACAATGACTTTACAGGTAATACAATGGCAGCAAATTCATATCTTTCAATAATTACTCTGAATGTAAATGGACTAAATGCTCCAATCAAAAGACACAGGGTATCAGATTGGATAAAAAAAAAAAAAAAGCAAGACCCGTCAATATGGTGTCTACAAGAGACTCATTTCAGACCCAAAGACACCTCCAGATTGAAAGTGAGGGGATGGAGAACCACTTATCATCGCTAATGGACATTGAGAGAAAGCTGGGGTAGCAATCCTTATATCATACAGATTAGATTTTAAACCAAAGACTGAAACTCCCTTGTATCATTTCTCTGTTCAGTCCACAGATGGCTCCTTTTGGGGGGGTTGTTTCAAGTAACTTTTTTCCTTATTTATCCATCCTATTTTCCTCCTCAGGTCTGAAGTAATGCTTTCCAGCACACTGGGATTCCGAAGTAAGGTCTTTTCCTCTTAGTCTTAACTGAAAAGACATATTTGACCAACCATCTCTAGATGATAACTCTCAAATTCATATCTTCACCACCGGCCTCTCTGTCAAACCACAGATTTATATATCTAACTGCCTTCTCAACATCTGCACTTGAATTTCTGTGAGATATCACACACTTGACTGGACTCCTAGTCTTCCTTCCAAACTGTCGTACCTGCAACCTTCCCCATATAAACTGATGTCAACCTTGTTCTCCCAGTTGTTCAATCCAAAAACCCTGGAGTGATCCTTGACTCTTTCTTTCACAGCCTATACCCAATTCGTTAGCAAATCCTGTTGGCTTTACTCTCAAAACGTGTTCAAAATCCAGCTACCTTCTCATGAACTCTGCTGCTACCACCAAGCCACCATCATATCTCAGCTGGATTCTTGTAATGACCTCCTCACTGGTCTCTGTCTGTGGTCTTGCCCCTGTGGATTCTCTTCTGCACAGAGCAGCCAGTGATTCTTTTCAAATGTGAGTGAGATCATGTTACTGCTCTGCTCAAACTCTACCATGGATTCCCATTTCACTCAGGATAAAGGCTCAAGTTTTGCTTCTAAGGCCCTAGAAGTAAATGTATACCAATGGCTCTAGTGTTGCAGTCTGGGTGTGGAAATAAATTTGAGTGACACAGCAAGCACCGTACAATTATAAATTCAGACCAGTAATAATTAGTACAACCCTCTTGGAATCCACAGCTTGTCCTCACAAATTTGAACTCTGTTGAAAATATTTGTCAATTTCGTTAATGGGGATTATCTCTGCTCTATCTGTAAGGAAAAGGGACTTCTAGGCAGCTAGAAATGTAAACAGGAAAGAGCTTTAGCTTTCCCTTGGGCTAAAAAGTCAAGTTGTTATTTATTTTCTGTAAAGGACTTATAAATCTACTTTGTTTGATAAGTATGTGGCCAAAACCAATTGCCCTAAATGCAAATAATTTTGGCCACGTGGAGTTTTAAATTTCTCTATGCTTTATGTTCGAGATGCCCTTCCTTCTTTCTGTTGGGGAGCATTACTCTATCAATGTTAAGACATGAAATTGCATGAAACATCCTTTTTTTTTTTCTCTGAAGTGAACTAAAGTTTTCTTCTCAGCTTGGGGAACTAGAAGACATTTTCGCCATAGCCAGTTGGCAACCTCACCATTGATGACTCAGTTGGCAGTATAGGAAAAGTACAGCAGTAAGGGAAATACGGATCTCAAAGTCTACGCACTTTGCGCCGGTAGAGTGCAGACACACCCTCAGCTCTGAGCCTATGGAGAAGGGGCTTTCTGATTGAACTCCGTGGTTATCTGGTTTCCATTTAGGTTTTAGCAGACAGCAGTTCAAACGGAGGGGATTTGTAGTGGGCAGGGCTACCAGAAGTAGATTCTTCAAGAAGTGACAGCTGATTCAGAACCTGCAGAGGCAGCAGAGTTAAGAGCAATAAAGCTCTTCGGAGCCATTAATGGAAAGCCCTAAAGACATTGTCACGTTATAGCCTAGTCAGTTAACAATATTCAAGATTATGACACTGAGTCATCCGAAAAAAAAAAAAAAGACACATTAAAAAAAAGCTCAGGCAACATCCTAATTAGGATGGAATATATTTTAGAAAAAAATTCTGTCTTCAATGGTTTAAAAATGCACACTGGTATAACGAAAGCAGTACATTTTCATTTTGCTTATGTGGGCCTGCTCATTCTCAGAATATGACAGTTTTCCTATAGACAAAAATTGTACTCTGGGCAGTTTTCTCTTTTCCCTTACTTCTCAAAGTGGCCGAGTTATTACACAGCTCCTCTCGTTTTGGGTGGCTTTTATTGCTAGGTTCCCAGCATTCTTCTCTGTGTTCTCATGTACTAATTCATATAATATTCACAATATGCTATGAGATGGGTATGATATTATCATCAGCTTTGAAATAAGGAAATGAGGTGCAGGGGTGTTATTACCTGCTTCAAGTAACACAGCTGGCGAGGGACAGAGTAAGTCCATTACGCTCCCTGGCTTCTTGTAAATGGCAGGCCCATAATGGAGGAGAGCTGTCCATCCCGCCTTCTCCTCTGAGTCTGAACTGTGCTTCCAATTACATTATTTTAGACCATCTACTCTCTTGTTTATTTTCCTCTGGATACTCTCCTGTGTCTCTCTACACTTGTGTTCCTCTGACATGAACTTGATGCTCTAAATTATTTTGCATCTAATATTTCTATTAACACAGTCTAACATAGTGTGAGGTGAATTTTCCTTTTGTTTGGCAGCCAAATTGGAGTTACAGTTCGTCTTAAGTTTTTTATTCACCCAGCTTGTCTGGGCTGCTGTGGTAGCAATCTGACTGGTCTCCCTGCCCCCGCCCTTACCCCCTTGGTGTCTGCTCTCTTATTGGCAACGAGAGTAAATCACTTCTTGGCTGGAAGCCCTCCAGTGTCTTCCCACATTACTCAGAGTAAAAGCCAAAGTTCTACAATCATCTGTATAGCCCTCCTGCTGTGGCCCCCAGCTTCATCTCCATCTTCACCTCCTGCCACTTTCCTTAGGCACAAGGCTCCAGACACAAAGGCCTCTGATGTTCTTGAGACCTGCCTACACCCTTTGCACTCACTGCTCCCTCTGCCTGGAACAGTCTTCCCCAGATATCCACATGGTTTTCATCCCTTCCTTCAGGTCTTTGCTCAGAGGTCCACCCTCTCATCCCCACCCCGTCGCTCACCACCCTCCTTTCCTGCTTATTGTGAAGTCATAGCATTGATCATCGGCTGTTTGTTTCTTTCTTCTACCCCATCTCATATCACATGATATCCACAAGAGCTCTTCCTGTCTTATTAGTGTATATCCAATAACTAGGACGGCGCCTAGCATATAGTAGGTAGCCAATAAATAATCGTCGAAGCAAGATTCTTATTTTGGACGCGAACTGTTATTAATCAGAGGACTGCTTCATCCTGTACTTGTGTGGTTGTTTTGGGGACATTTATTTTTTATTTTTATTTTTTGAGTTTCAGTTTTTTATTTAAATTATAGTTAGTTAATATATAGTGTAGTATTGGTTTCAGGAGTAGAATTTAGTGATTTATCGTTTACATATAACACCCAGTGCTCATCCCAACAAGTGCCAACCTTAATACCCATCACCCATTTAGCCTATCTGCCACCCACCTCCCCTCCAGCAACGCTCAGTTTGCTCTCTATAGTTAAGAGTCTGTTTTATGGTTTGCCTCTTCTCTCCCCCCCATGTTCATCTGTTTCATAAATTCTGCATATGAGTGAAATCATATGATATTTGTCTTTCTCTGACTTATGTCACTTTGCATAATACACTCTAGCTCCATCCATGTTGTTGCAAATGGCAAGATTTCATTCTTTTTTGGGTTGAGTAACATTCCATTGTATATATACCACATCTTCTTTATCCACTCATCAATTGATGAACATCTGGGCTCTCTCCATAGTTTGGCTACTGTTGATAATGCTGCTATAAACATCAGGGTGCATGTGCCCCTTCGAATCAGTGTTTTTGTATCCTTTGGGTAAATACCTAGTAGTGCAACTGCTGGGTCATAGGGTAATTCTGTTTTTAACTTTTTGAGGAAACTCCATCGTGTTTTCCAGAGTGGCTGCACCAGCTTGCCTTCTCACCAGCAGATTTTTTCGGGGACATTTAAATCTAGTTGTATAACTTTACATTTTGTTAAATCCCTTACTGAAGTGGAAGATACACTGTATCTTTCTATTTGTTTTTTTACTATTGTATTCTTTTATCAGAAAGGAAATGAGGCAGTTAACATGTGACTTGTTCCTAGTAAATCCCTAGATATGTATTTAGGACCAGAGACCTATATATTTCCCAAATGCAAACCATATCCTAAAAAATTACATTTTACGGTTTTATCGGGTGTCAAGATCAAAGTCTTCCCTCTACCACTTACGAAATTCACCCTCCAACCCTTTTGAAAAAGTAGAACAGGTTTCCTGCATCTCCAATTTTCTAATTTTTTTTCTGGGTCTCTGTTCTTTCTCAAAGACAACCCATTCCTTTGAGCCAGTTGTGTTTCTGGGTCCCATCCCCTGGGTCTTTAGTGGAGTCCTTCCATTCTCAGCATGGGCTTGGACCGAACACTGTCAGAACAACAGCAGTATCCTCTCAGTGGAGAGTGAACAAAAATTCCAGTGATCCAGTTTCTGCTTGCCATGATGAGCTAGTTCGACAGAATTATTGTGACAGTTCTTCTCTGTCTGACTTTTCCAACTTTCTTGGCTTCCAGAATTTTCCTGCCTCACTGTTATCCCAGGCTCCTTGTCCATCTATTTTTAGCTCTCAGATTTCATATCCTGCTTTCTCCATTTCAATTTGATCATGTTAATCTTATTTGCTGCCTCAGTGAATTGAAACTGGACTACTTCCATTTTTCCCCCCCAAACCCAAGAGCTTCATTCAGGAAGTGACCTGAGTAGAGTTTTGTTTCGGCTTTTATTAAAGTAACATTCCAACTCTTTGTTCAGAGCCTCACCTGCTGCTCCCCTTTCTCTTGACTGATTTTTCTCCTAATGCCTATGAGAAGCGAGTGGCTCCCAGCTTCCTCAAATGTGGGAAGTGCTGTACTTGCCTGAAACTCAGAAGATTCACTGATTCTCCCCAACCCTTGCCCCCTGTCAGCTTTCTTTTAACATTCTTTATCATAATTGCTTAAATTTGTCAATTACTTTACTTCTTAGAAGGATCGCATATTTTGATTCACATTAAGGAGAGTAAGAAGCCACCTCTTTTGGGGGCACCTGAGTGGCTCAGTCGTTAAGCGTCTGCCTTTAGCTGAGGTCATGATCACGGGGTCCTGGGATCGAGCCCCGCATCGGGCTCCCCGCTCCGCGGGAAGCCTGCTTCTCCCTCTCCCACTCCCCCTGCTTGTGTTCCCTCTCTCGCTGTCTCTCTGTCAAATAAATAAAGTCTTTTTAAAAAAAAAAAAAGAATCCACCTCTTTTTGGTGTGGCAAAAGCAAATCTGTCATCTTCACTGAAGGCACACGTCCTTCTGCTGCTATTTATTTATACCTCTGTTATTGCTCTTAGACTACTGACTAAAACGGAGAGGTCTGTACTCTAGAATCACATGGCATTTCCGGCTCTACCACTTACTAGCTGAATGAGGTTCGGCAATTTATTTAAGTTCTCTGAGCCTCAATTTCATAATCTGTATAATAGCGATTTAAAAAAGAAGATTTACCTCTAGGAGCACCTGGGTGGCACCGTCAGTTAAGTGTATAACTCTTGGTTTCGTCTCAGGTCATGTCTCAGGGTAGTGAGATCCAGCCCGCTTCGGGCTCCACACTCAGCACAGAGTCTGCTGGAGATTCTCTCTCTCCTTCTCCCTCTGCTCCTCCTGCTTGTGCTCTCTCTCTGAAATAAATAAATAAATCTTTTTTTAAAAAAAAATTTTGCCTCTAGGTTTGTTGTAACGCTTAAATGAGATATAATGCAAAGCGCCTTGAGCAGTTACTTAGAATTATTTTTTCCTGTTCTATAATAGCACTAATTTAACAACTGTGGAATAAGGGAAAGTCGTGAAAACTTTTTTTTAAAAGCTTGGTTACTGCACCTGGACCTGGAAGACTTGTTTTTCTGGGTGAAGAAATATTTTCCCTGGGTGAAGGTTTCATAATCACAGTCAAGCTGGCCCATGAGCGCTGCCGTTTAAAGTGGCTCCTCTCTTTTATCTCTAATATACCTGCACCCTGGGAATGAGGACACAGATCCAGCTCCTGAGACACTACAGGATAATCGCCGAAGTCTCTTTGAATTCTGTGTTGCCATGATCCCATGGTTTTGGATGCCCAGAGCGTGACATTGACAGTCTTTGAGTTTCATACCATGCAGAGTCATTTTTACTTCCCTGGGACCTCGACTGAGTTTAGAACAGGTAAGTGAAAGGGAAGGAGGCACACAGTGAAGTCGGCCATAGAGCCAGTGTTCAACATGGTCATCTGAGAAGTAGAAAGTGAGCCTTTTTAAGTTTACCCAAGCGAGATCAGGTGAGTTAACCTGTGGAGTGGAGTGGAGGGTAGCCTTATACTTTTAAAAAATGGCCAGGGAAATTAAAATTTATCAGAAAAAAAATGAATTCCATCAAGACAAGGGCAAAGCCGTTTATTTAGGAGGGGAAAATGTTACCCAAGTAGGGAGAGACTTTCTGTGAATATGAGCTTGAAATAAAAAGAAAGGAGAGATAACTGACTTTCAATGAAATCCTGTCTGGAAAACACATAAGTACCACTAATACCCCCAAGATCCCTAAATCTAGGCTTCTTTGGTCCCTGTAAAATTATAACACCTTCAGTGTATCTTTAACAGCTTTTTAGGAACATATTAACTAAATGTGCAAGTTCTGATCTGGCCATAAAATACTAGGAGAGCTGTGATTCTCTAGGATTAATGAATAACATTTGTTTATTTGATTTACTTTAAAAAATCATTCTAAAATCTGTTTATATATCTGTCCTCTCCAGGATGAACTTTATAGTGGTTCAGCAGACTGTTTACTGTTTCTTCTTCTTCTACTACTTCTTCTTCTTCTTCTTTTTTTTTTTTTTTTCATCTTTCCTGTTCAGTGCCCAACCCAAGTTCAAAGGCTGATGAGAGAGGAAAAAGTCATGAAGAGGTTTTACTCTAGGGAAAGTTGTTCAGTGGATGGGATCTTGGTGCATAGGGAAAGATGTTAGGCTCTTCCTGGCTCCTTCTCAGCCTTGCTGCTCTAACTGCTGCTCGATCCACCACTGAGGATCTGGTCAAGACATTTTTGGAGAAGTTTAACTCTGAAGCTGAAGAGCTGTCTTATCAAAGTTCACTTGCTTCTTGGAATTATAACACCAATATTACCGACGAGAATGTCCAAAAGATGGTGAGTTTTCATGGCTACCTAGGGGTATTTGTTGCTTCTTAAGGGTTAGATTACTGCCTGTACAACTGAAAAGGGAAATCAAAGAAATGCTCCGAGTTGTGAGATTGGATGTTTGCTTCAGTATTTCTGATTCTGGAGTCCCAGATGACTAAACTTAATTGACCTTGGGGCTCATTTGGAATCTGTTACAAAGTAATTCACTGGTCTCAGTCCAGATTCTTAGAAACCAGTGAACATGCTTTGTAAAGTTGCCACCATAATTCTCATCATAATCAGGGTTTCAAAGCATTTCACAGAAATGCCATAAGTTATTGAGTTAATAATTTTCTCAAGCCTACAATGTCAACAGGAATATCTAAAGACTCTCTGAAATGATACATTAACTGGAAAATGCAATTGGAGGCTTAGTGAAAAAGCTAGCTAGTAATTAAAGTAACCATGGGTCTGGAGACTGGATTTGGGTGTTCCTTCCTTCACTGTCACGGAGCTCTAAGGGACTTCCAAAGGTCACAGAATCCATCCAGAGCCCTCGCAGAAAAACCATAATTAAGCCAGTTTTGACAAATCTCAGAATGCTCTGAGAAAGCAAGATGCTTTGACAAGGGCAAGGATTTAGGAATTTCTTCTCTCACCGATCCCAAAGCAGTGTCCTTACACATTTGTGCTGGAAATTGAGCAACATTACTTAAGAAAAGATTTTGTGACACTTGTATAGCAATACATTCCTTCAAAAATGTAGTTCAGATATTTTTTCAAATGTTGAGTAGGTTGTGTGTTTAAATTACTGCCACTCACGGGACAGATCCAACCTGAGACCTACCACCTCATTTGAAATACCCCAAGAGAAGGTTTTCCATTTTTCTAATGCTCAAGGAAATCCTGGAGATTTTGACAGCCCGGTGTGGTCATAGGAGGTCATTTGTTTCTTATCTCCTATTTTTTGGTCTTACCTTTCCTCATCTCTTTATTGTTGCTTTTTCCTCACTTCTTATTTGATCTCTGTTGGAGGTGCCTATAGTGTACCGTGTATTTGTTTTCATTCTCAGCTGAATGGTCCCATAGGTGCTGGTGAAGTTGTACCAGCTTCATGCCTCAGGACTCTGGAGCCAGACTGCCAAGGTCCGGATCCTGGCTCCAGCACTTTCCAGCTGGGTGAGCTTCAGCTGGTCGATTAACCTCTCTGCACCTTCATTATCTCACCTGTGCAAAAGAGCATCCCTCTCCTGTCTGCCTTGGAGGGTGGCTGTGAAGCCCGAATTCATACCCAAGGCCCCCAGAACGGTGCTCGATGCTTGTGAGCATGGGAGAACAGCACAGTCTTACTGCTCTGAGTGTGGGAGGGAGTTATAACTGCTGAAGAGACATGTAACAGTTCTGCTGAGTGCCCTTTGCTGAGAAGGCATGTTATCGAATGAGACGGAGTGATGGTTGTTGATAGCATCTCTGGATCATTAAGTGTTATTACTTTTGAATTGCAGTGGTTGACGAGAGCCAAGGCCAGAGAGGAAAGGGCATAAATCACAAAGTGTGGCCAAGCTGCAGAAAGCATGGACCCTTTAAAGGAAAGTGAAAATATTAGAATGCAAAAAGGAAGCAGGAGGCCACCGGCTACGCGCAGGGAGGGTAGTCCAGTGGTCAGGAGCTGCTGCTGCTGCTTGGCGTGGGCCAGGCACCCGGGTAAAAGAGCATGAAGCTAATTTTGGCTAACTCCTTTGGTTTGGAGCAGTTTCGTGGGGTTTCAGACCCAGTTATAGGATCTGGGGGATAAGGTGAGGTTTTTTTTTTCTTTGCTTTTACTATAGAGAGCTTTTAATGACCGCTTTACTGAGATATAATTTATGCACCATGAACTTCTCCAATTTCAAGTATACGATTCAATGCTTCTTAGTATATTTACAGAATTGTACAACCTTCACCACCATCTAATTTTAGAACATTTTCATCACTCCAGAAAGAAACCACATGCCTGTCAGTCATCACTCTTCCTCCCAGCTCCTAGCCCTAAGCAACCCCTAGTCTACTTCCTGTCTCCATAGGTTTGCCTACTTTGAACATTTCATATAAATGCAATCATACAGTACATGGTCTCTTGTGATTGGCTTCTTTCACTCTGCACATTGTAGCATGTAGCATTACTTCATTCCATTCTGTTGCCAAATAGTATTCCGTCGTATGATTTTTCTTTATTTTTTATCATAAACATTTTCAAACATGTATAAAAGAAGAGAGATAAATATATTGAATTTCCTCATATCCATCGCCCAGTTTACAAATTATTAACACTTTGGCCAATCTTGTTTTAGTTTTCTACTCAACCCCACGCTTCCTGGAATATTTTGAAGGAAATCCAAAATATGATGTACTTTTATGTGTGTATTTCACCTTGTAGCTCTCAAAGTACTTTTAAAACAACCTTAATAACAGTACTGTGCCAAAAACTTAACAAAAACTTCTCAGTATCATCAAATATCTAGTCAGCATTCAAATGCACCCTATTTCTTTTTCAACTTCAGCTGTTTTGTTTGAATCAGGATCTAACAAGGTCCTCTCCTTCCAATTGTTTTGGATGATGTACTTTAGCTCTCTTTTGATCTACAGAGTCCCTCCCTCACTTTTCTTTTCTTTTCTTTTTTTTTTTTTTTGCAATTTATTTGCCAAAGAATTAAATTTTGGGTGCTGTAGAAACTCCCACTTTTTGGACTTGCTGATTGTGCCCCCTAAATATTGCTTAACATGCTCTTTTGTCCCCTGCATTTCCTGTAAATGTATAGATCTAGGGCAGAGGGCAGAGCACTTTTTCTGTAAAAGGCCAGACAGTGAGTGTTTCAGGCTTTGTGGGCTCTGTGGCCTCTGTCCAACTCTGCCGTTGCAGTGCGAAGGCAGCCATAGACAATACATAAATGAGTTTGATTATATTGTAATAAAACTTGATTTACAAAATCAGATGGTGGACAGAGTCCTGATCTAGAGATTTGATCAAGCCCAGGTTTCACCCCTGAGTTATTTAATAGGTGTGGAAATTGAATTTCCACTACTAGCATGGTGCAGGAATATTGAGCCAAGAAATTAACAAAAAACTAGTTCAGGTCCCTAGAGCTCTGGAAAAAAGAATAGCTTGGGACGGAACGCTATGTCCTAGGGGGTCAAAATTCAAGGCAGCATCATGTAATTTTGGGGGCGATTTAAAGTATAACACTTATAGTATGGTAGTAATAAATAAAACAGATGTCTTCAAAGTATCTATATGCAGTATAATTAAAAAATGTTCTAAGACTGGGCCCTTTTGGGGATTGTGAGTTGTTTCCAGAGGAGGTTGAGAACAAAATTATTCTTATAATTTTGTATCAAAGTTTTACCAGAAATTTTGCTTAACAGTAAGTCATCCTGGATTGGGTGAAGAAGGACAGGGATTATAGAGGTAAGTGGTGGGTTGCATAGATGAGTCTGTGCCATAGACCAAACTCCTCTTTCTATAGCTCACTACTTCCCATTTGTGTGTTACAGAGAAGAACAGAATGTGTTGAATACCATCTATTGTCAATGGTTAGGAGCGTTAGCTTTGGAGGTAAACATATCTGGGTTGGCACTCTGGTTCTTTCAAATTACTAGCTGTGTGACCTAGGAAAAGCTACTTACCCTCTCCGTGCCTCAGTTCCCTCATTTGTGAAGTGGAGACAATCACAGCTACCTCACAAGATTGTGAAGATTGATTGAGAAGTAGTTCCTGAGGGGTTGTATGTGCTCAATAAAGAGAGAAATCATTTTCCATTTTTCCTGCCACTATTTTCATCTCTTGTCTGATCCATTGTTGTCATGTCCACACACCATTCCCATCATATCATGTGCCTGCTTGGAGCCCCTAAGTGATTCCCTAGAATTCAAATAATAGTCAAATTCCTTGGCCTGGAAAATGCAGTCATGCCCGAAGTCCCGCCTTTGGGATTGGTACTAATTATCTGTTGTGTTAAAAATTACCACAAGCTTAACCACAGCTTAAAATAACACACATTTATTATCCCACAGCTTCTGTGGGTCAGGAGTCCAGGTACAGCTTAGCTGCATCTTCCATTTCTGAGTCTTATAAAGTTGCAGTCAAGGTCCTGGCCAGCACTGTGGTCTCAGCTGAGGCTTGACTGGGGATGAATCCACTTCCAAGCTAATGTGGTTAGTGGTAAGCATTCAGATCCTTGTGTGCTGCTGGACTGAGGTCCTTAGTTTCTTGCAGGATATCACCCAGAGGCCATCCTCAATTCCTCAACACGTGACCCTTTCCAAAGGGTCATTCACAACATGGCATCTTGCTGCATCAAAGTCAGCAAGGGAGACAGAGTTTTAGCAAGATAAAAATAAGATTCTTTTATAACATAAATATGTACATCCTGTCACCTTTGGTATATGCTACTGGCTAGAAGTGAATCATGGCTCCTGCTCACACTCAAGGGGGAGGAGGTCATACAAATGTGTACCACCCGGAGGTAGGGATCATGGGATCCATCTTAGAGTTTGTCTACCACAGGATCCAGGATCCAGATGCTGTCAGTTGATTGCCATAACCACTATTTCTCTCAGCCCCTTTATGCAGATATGAATAATGGAGACAGAATGATTTTCTATCTCATGGGAGTAGGAAGATCAAATGAAGTAAATTATTCTACAAAGTACTCTGCATCCATCCAACTCCTACCTGCTTTAGGGTCTTCTCCATGAGGGCTTGGCCAAATCTAGTTGCCTGCATGAGTCTTTTCTTTTTTTTTTTTTTTAAGATTTTATTTATTTATTTGAGAGATAGAGAGAGAGAGAGAAACAGCATGAGAGGGGAGAAGGTCAGAGGGAGAAGCAGACTCGCTGCTGAGCAGGGAGCCCGATGCAGGACCCGATGGATCATGACCTGAGCTGAAGGCAGTCGCTTAACCAACTGAGCCACCCAGGCACCCTGCATGAGTCTTTTCTTATAGGAGAAACTGCTTGACCACTCAAAGTTTATACATTATCATATGGTCTTATATTTCATTAATGAAACTTTTATGATGCATACCTTCTCTGTCTGATAAAACTGTAAGCAACTTAAGGACAAAGAACTTTTTTCTATAAATTATAAAATAGCTAACTTTTTTGAATGTTTAGGATGTATCAGATACTGTGATAAACATTTTATTATTTGTTAATTCTTCTCATCCTTACAACAACCCTTTGAGGTAAGTCCTATTATTACTCTCATTTTACAGATAAGGTAACTGACTCAGAAGGTAAGTAATTTGTCTAAAGTCACACAGCTAGTCAGAGGTATCTGACTATAAGAATGGAGTTCTTTTTTGTTTTTAAGATTTTATTTATTTGTCAGAGAGAGTGCACAAGCAGGGGGAGTGGCAGGCAGAGGGAGAGGAAGATGCAGGCTCCCCGCTGAACACGGAGCCCCATGTGAGACTCTATCCCAGGACCCTGGGATCATGACTTGAGCCAAAGGCAGACACTGAACTTACTGAGCCACCCAGGCATCCCAAGAATGGAGTTCTTACTTGTCTCATATGCTACCTCTTTTATATAGTCTAGAGAAGTACAGTGTACAAAGTAATAGCTCATTTTCATCTTTGATAAATGGAAATGAGTTTGTACATTGAGAAAAGACTGTACTAGAGGAGTCTGGAGAAGTCCGCTTGCCTATACTGATGTTCAAGATGGGGGGGCAAGTGAATCCTGGCATCATCACCCGTTTGTTGGTTTCTTTTGCTGTTAGAAAATCACCATGGCTACCAAGTGGCCATATTCTGGGCAACCTTCTTTGGGGAACATAATTTAAGATCAGAATCTCTGGTAAGTCATGGCACTATGGAGCTCACTGCAAACTGTTTCTCATTTCTTATGGTTCCAATTGTCATGAGGGGCTGTATCCCCTTTAAGTTTGCTCTGAGCTTTACTGGGCCCTCCCTTTAGAGCATTCATCCTCAAATCCTTGATTAACTCACCCACGTCATAGTGCTAAGGCCATAAATTCCAGGGCCCCACAATGTGAATTATCTGTGAGAATTCATTTCCAGTTCAGGGGATAGGACCCTTGGGAAAACTAGGCACTGGGCCAGAAAGAGAGAGTGACCAAGAATGGCCTGGTCACTCATAACCTAAGCCTTGACCTTCAGCAAAGTAGAGAACTAAACCACTCAGGAAATATTAGATATTCCACCAGATGTTTTTTGGACAGTATCTTCTGTTCTGTCTGTTCAAGCAGTGCCATTCTGACTTCAACTTTATATTTTGTCATTTCAGAATGATGCTGGGGCCAAATGGTCTGCCTTTTATGAAGAACAGTCCAAGCAAGCCAAAACTTACCCACTAGAAGAAATTCAGGATTCTACAGTCAAGCGTCAATTGCAAGCCCTTCAGCACAGTGGGTCATCAGTGCTCTCAGCAGACAAGAGCCAACGAGTATGTGAACATTCTAGCACTGACCCCAAGAGCTGAAATATTTGGGAAACATTAAACATTAATATCCCCATGGCTGCTTCCTTTATCTGCAAAGATAGTGATGCTGACATTAGAAAGAGCTCTGTGCCTAGGTAGGGTGACCACAGAATTTGTCATCCAAACTGGAACCCTTTCGCAAGTGAAAGAAGTCACTGGTAATAATTATGTTAGGACACAGAGTTAAACTGGTGTTGTCTGGGCACTGTGTTATATATGCATACCATATACAGAAGTCACCTTCCTGAGGACAGGCAGCCTGAAGAATATGCTTAGTCTATGTCAGTCGTGATCAACCGGGGGTGATTTTGCCCCCCAGGGACATTTGATGATATCTGGAGACATTTTTGGTTGTCATAACTGGGGGGGGGGGGGCAGCTATTAGCATCTAGTGGGTAGAGGCCAGGGATGGTGCTAACCATTCTACAACGCACAAGACAGCCCCCAATGGCAAAAAATTATGTGGTGCAAAATGTTAATAGTGCCAAGCTTGGGAAGTCCCGTATGTGGTCCAATTCTTTCCCCCTTTCATTTTTGACTCTTCTCTGCAACGTCTTTAACAAGTGGCTAAGAACCTCAGATCAGACTGCTTTAGATGTGGGTGATTCATCTCTTTCCAAGACATCCATTCCATAGGTGGGCCCCCCCTAATTGATGGAGATACCTCCTCCGTTGAGCATTAAGTGCTTTACCTCCACTTTGTTCTGCCTCCTGGTCCAAATTGCTCTTTCCTACAATAGTTTTTAAATAAATGAAGGCAGCTCTATTTTTTTAAACTAGTTGAGTCCTTTTATTTTAATCTAGGCTAACTATCCTTCACTCTGTCAATTTTCCTCTATACAGTGGTTTCAAGTTTCCGAACCAGTCCTGGCTGCTGTCTTCATTATGTCAGTAACCTTGAACTAAACACCACACTCTGAGTTGGTTCCGGTCTGCATGAAAGTGTGCAGGAATATGACATTCTGCTTCCTGTGCCCTACATCTATTAAGACAGTCTAGGACTATATTAGGTTTTTGTTTGTGTGGGTTGGGTTTTTTGACAGTCAAATTCCATGTTGGCTCATATCAACATCGCTGTCAATGAAGTCTCCAAATCTCTTCCACCAATGTTGCTCTGAAATGATAGCTTTCAAAATTCTATTCTTAAGTAGGTTGTTTGTTCAAATTTAAGAAAGCCTGTATTCGCCCTGTTAAAATAACATCTCTCATCCCATCTCTCTAGCCTGGGAGCGAGCAAATGTTTTTCTGTAAAAGAAAAGATAGTAAATATCTTGGGTTTTGTGGGCCATATAGTCTCTGTCACGATGAGTTAACTCTGCTGTTGCAGCAGGAAATCAGCATAGCTAATACATAAACAAATGAGTGTGGCTGTGTTCCGATAAAACTTTACAAAAACAGGCAGCAGACGGTATTTGGTCTGCAGATCATAGTTTACAGACCCCTGATCTAACCTATTAAAACATTTTTATCTAAAACATTTGACTATTTAACATCAAAGTCTCCTTTCTCAGTTGCTTGTCCTCTGGAACTCTGTTGTAATCCCCATCTATAAAAAGAAAAAATTCACGATAAGGGCAAAGATAAAACCATATGGCACATATCTTCCTACCAGTTGATATTTATTATTCCACATTCTTTGGATCCAATTCTCCAACTCCTTGTTAAGCCACTGTATCTTATCCATTCCATGCTTCCCCATGTTTTTCACAAAGACACTGTGTAAAACCTTGCCCGTTGGTCTTTTAGAGTCTAGACAGCTAGATGGAACCTGGACACTGTATTTTTATAAGATCCCAGGTAATTCTAATGTGCAGCTAAAGTTGGAAACCGCTGAAATGCCTGTAAAAGCTTGGAGTGTTTGGGAAGAGAGGAGACTCAAGGATGCATGAGTTCGATGGAGAGGAAGGAGGAGAGATTGAAAAAGCAGGTAGACAAAGAGACCATGAGGAATTTTGTGCCATGGTAAGGAATTTGGATTGATTCCTTTGGACTATGGGATCTTGTTGAAGTTTTAAGCATGGGATCTATTTCATGTTCTAGGATAATGACTCTTGTAGCAGAGTGAAAGCATAATGGAAGAGGGAACAGGAGAAGGGAAACGGAGTCTTCCATGCAGTGCTTCTTAAACCAAATGTGGAAGAGAACCATTTCCTCCCCTCCCCTCCCCTTCCCTTCCCTTCCTTTCCGTTCCCTAGCCTACCCTTCCCTTCCCCCCTCCCTCCCTCCTTTTCTCCCTCTCTTATTCCCTTTCTTCTTTTATTACCAATCCATTGCAGATCAATACTTGGTTTACTTCATTGCTCTCATGCCTAGATGTCATGGAAATATCAAATGGTTTTTAAAAGTTTATAAACATTTATTCTCTTTAACAAAAACATTTATTCTCTTGATTCCTGTACTTATCACAGAATAGAAACAAACCATTTACTGTCTTCCACTGGTCCACAGACCATACTTTGAGTAGCACTGCTTAACTCTACTACCTTTACTCTCCTTTACCTACAGGGTAAAGTTTAAACTCTTTAGTGTGTCACAGATGGCCCCTCACGACCTGGCTCCTGCTGACCTCTCCATACTTACATCCCCCACTTCCCTCAGTCAGCATCACTATGCCAGTTTCCTTCAACGTGTCATCACTTCTGGAAAATGCCTGCTCTTTCCCAACCTCCATCCACCTTTTAGCCTCTGCCTTCTCTCTCCTTTTTCTACTTGGCTAATTCCTACCTCTCTTTCAAGACACAGCGCTAATGTCCCCTCCTCTCTGAAGCCATCCCTGAATCTCCAAGTTCTTCATTTATCTGCTCCCTGCCAGGCTGCCACATGACTTTTTCATGACAGTTATATCACTTATCACTTGGGCTATGTAATTATTGATTTCACGGCTGTCCCACTGTCCCATGACTTGAGGACCAGTGACTTGTTCATGTCAGAGTTATCCGAGTGTAGGACATAGTAGATGTTCAGTAAATGTGTACTCAGAGAATGCTGGACAAGACAACAAATGCCCGTCTCCATGCATGTGTACCTGAGCACCGTCCCCAGAATTTTGGTAGATTTGTTTATTTCAGTCACTCTACATATATTTATTATGTGTGTCTATCTAAGTTTCTGCGTTAGTTAATACAGGGGAATTTAACAGAGATATTCCTACCCTACATAAAGGAGGATTCTTGGCAAAGATGGGAACTGCTGTATTTTGAGGGCATAAAAAAATCACATGGCCAAAAGGACATCTTTACCTTAGCATTCCATACAGCACATTTCCCAGTTTAAACATTGTTTATTATGTTTAATTTGCAGTTGAACACAATCCTAAATGCAATGAGCACTATCTACAGTACTGGAAAAGCTTGTAACCCAAATAATCCACAGGAGTGCTTATTACTTGAACCAGGTAGGTTATAAATTTTGAGCAATGATTATGAAATTTAATTTTTTTACTCTAAGTTTTAAGGATTTTATTTGTTTACTTGAGGGAGAGAGAGAGAGAGAGCATGTGCCTGTGCATGGGGTTTGGGGCAGCAAGAGAGAGGGAGAATCTCAAGCAGACTCCGTGCTCAGCCCAGAGCCCTACGCGGGGCTCGATCCCATGACCCCAACATCATGACCTGAGCCGAAATCAAGAGGTGGATGCTTAATGCTTACCTGACTGAGCCAGGCACCCCTTTTCACTCTAAGTTTTAAAACTGAGATTGGCACTGGATGATAACATTGTGCCTTTCAAATGGATAATCCAAAGATGATAAGATTCCAGATAGGTGTTTCAACATATAGATGAACTTTTAACTTATAACAAAACTTCATGGTAAATTTTGTCACATTCCAAGGAATTTAATTAAGTTAGTAGCTAAATGATTTCAATGGTTTATTTTCTCTGCAGTAATATTTTGAAACTATAACAAGGATGAAGAAATTGATAAATCATGAGATTTCATTTAATAACCTTATGACCTTGATGTCTGCCAGCCTTACTTTTAATTATTTAAAGCTCATATAATTGTTTGCGAATAAAGATATTACAAATGCATGTTTATTTCCTATTGGGTGCTTTGCAATGACAGGTTTGGATGACATAATGGCAAACAGCAGAGACTACAACGAGAGGCTCTGGGCCTGGGAAGGCTGGAGGTCTGAGGTTGGCAAGCAGCTGAGGCCATTATATGAAGAGTACGTGGCCCTGAAAAATGAGATGGCAAGAGCCAACAGTAAGTTTGCTGGTCTAAAGAGGTCCTGAAGCCCTCTATGGCGCTGTGGGCTATTTCTCATGAATTACCAAGGCTGCCCTTTGATAGAAGAAGTATCCCTAAATTAATGATCATCTGCTGAACAAATTCCGGTTATGTGTCTCAAAGAAGCAACTACTAGGGAATAAGGAATGGTGCACTGACATTCTACAGTTTAGAGAGTTCAGAAATGAGACTGAACTGCAGGGTGTCAAACAAATCAGTTGTCTGGGAATGTATCAGGGACCTGAGGTAGCCTGGGGATTGAGTAGGGATTCTGGTTCTTAGACAGGATGGGAGACAGAGACACTGTCTCTCACCTAAACTCCTATCTGGCCACAGTTTATTCTCAAAGGCCATTTGTGTGTTTAACTCAAGATGGTGTCCCAGAAAGAAAACAGAATCAGATTAATTTAGGCTGGAAATCCATTCTGTTCTGCAGTTGTAATTATAACTCAGATCGTGTGGTCATAAAACTCTCAACATGGGGCAGAATTTCCATATCTCCTAACTTATTCTCCTGCCTGAATAATGAGCTGAAGCTATGGCATTATGAGTAACTTTATGCTTTGGTGATTCACTGCCCCCTGGGGTTGAGTAAGGAAGAATTTTTTTTCATCTGTTGTTTCTAAATGTCTTTCACCGCCACTTAAACTGATATTCTCAAGCCACAGGCAAACTGGAGACAGTAGCTCATCACCATATCCTTCCATCCAAAGAGGTCTTTCTCTCTTCTTTCTGATCATCCATTGCCAATGTGCATGTAAAAGTAAAAATTTTCAGAACACATTTGCAAACGTTATTGGCTAACATCCTAATGCAAGCTTGTGTTTGCTGATGCCGAGATACTACACGAAGCACAGAGAGATGTTTTGTGCCGACATGTAATTTGCAAACAAACACAGGCCCCCTGCGGCAAAGTCTAAGATGAGTTAGATGTGAAAATATAAGGCCCTGAACAAAAGGAGAATTTAAAAACTCAAATCCAATCACATGGTGGAAAGCCAAAGATACAAACTGAAGTCTGGAGAGGGTAGAGACCGAGGGTTAGGGGCCTCGCAGTGTGCCTTTGCCCCGTACCAGTGCGGTAACCCTGGACAAATGATTTCACTGTCTAAGAACAGCCTGCTAATCTGCATGGTGGGGACTTTAATAATGTCAATCTTGTAGACTTTTTGTGCTTATTAGATGAGATAATGCGTTAAAATTTCTGGCAGAGAGCAAGTGCTCCGCAGACACTAGCTAGCATTATTATTCATTTCATCCCTTTGAGGGATATGGCCCTATCACTTAGAAGGGCAGTAAAAATGTGACAGATCTTTGGATTTTTTTAACCTCCCGGCAAGGTTATTTGATGTATACAAGCGCCTCATCTCTTTCTTTCCCTTACGTTCTCTTACTTCTCCTTTTTAAAAACAGATTATGAGGACTATGGGGATTATTGGAGAGGAGATTATGAAGAGGAGTGGACAAATGGTTATAACTATAGCCGTGACCAGTTGATTAAAGATGTGGAACAGACCTTCACCCAGGTAACCAGGGAACCGATGTGGGGCAGTGCACGGGAGGAAGGGGCAATGACCAGAAGCATTCTGGCTTGTTCTTACACACTCGTCAGCCATTCCCAGGCCTCAGAGTTATGGAATATTAGAGCTTGAAAGGATTTTAAAGAATAATAGGGCAACCCCTATGGATGATCAGAACTGCTCTGCTTTCCTCCCCATTTCAGCCACTGAACTCACCAGCAATTACCAAGAGCAAGATTATAAGAAGGAAAGATCACAGGGAGGAATGGTCTTTTAGATTATAAGTAGGAATAGTCTTCGTGAACTACCTGGGACCCACGCTGTCTTACTTTGTTGGCAGAGCTGTAGGTTTTGCTTCCTTCCTCAGGACAACTGATACTGTTGTTTCCTTACCTTCGACTAAGGAAGTCTTTATAAGGAAGGGAGAGTATCCCATGGACACTTCTCAGTGTCTCCCTGTTTCTTCATTTTGATTCCCACATCTCCCGCTTATCCCTGTGCCTTCAAACTTCTTATGTAGACCGACTCTGTCATAGCCTTAGTTAGGCAGAGCCATCAAAAATGGAAGTTGGAGAGGGGCGCCTGGGTGGCTCAGTCGTTAAGCGTCTGCCTTCGGCTCAGGTCATGATCCCAGGGTCGCGGGATGGAGCCCCGCATCGGGCTCCCCGCTCAGCGGGAAGCCTGCTTCTCCCTCTCCCTCTGCCCCCCCCCCCGCAGCCGCTCATGCTCTGTCTCTCTCAAATAAATAAATAAATAATCTTAAAACAAAAACAAAAACAAAAACAACTCACCACACACACGCCAGAATGGTTTTGGTTCAAAAAGACTGGCATAGCAGGTGCTGGTGTGGGTGTGGAGACACTGCCGACAGAAATGCAAAATGGCGCAGCTGCTGGGGAAAGCGGTTTGGTGGTTTCTTAACAAGTTAAACACGCATTTATCATATGACTAAGGTATCCCACTCTTAGGTGTCTATATGAGAGAAATGAAAATATAGGTCCATACAAAGACTTACACGTGCAAGTTCATAGAAGCATTATTCATAATAGCCCCAAACTGGGAACAACCTAGCTGTCCTTCAACTGGTGAGTTGTATCCATGAGATACTAAATGAAGCAAACTCGGATGTATTCATACAGTGAAACACTACTCAGTAATAAAAAGAATGAACTACTGATACATCAGTAACATGGATGAACCTAAAAATCAGGCTGAGTGAATAAAGCCAGACAAAAGGTCACATACTTTATGATTTCATTTATGTGAAATTTCCAGGATAGACAAAATTGTAGAAATAGAAATCAGTTCAGTGATGACCTGGGGCTGGGGGTGGGACTGGAATTGATTGCAAATGGAGACAAGAGGAGTTTTTGAGGTGTTGGAAATATTGCAAAAGTGGGTGGTAGTGAAGGTTGTCCAACAGTATAAATTTACTAAAACTCATGAAACTGTACATTTAAAAATGGGCGAATTTTATGGGATGTAAATGTACTTCAATTTAAAGACAAAGGAAGTAGGTAACATCTTTAAAATGAATATTTTTTGCATCTGCTTTCATTTTGGGACCTGTATTCCTCCAGGTGTGTTAATTGTTTTATGCAGTAAAGCTAGTCATCGTTAATATCTGGGAAGAAGAGATGCTTTCAAACTCTCCAGAGTATTTGAGAGGAGAAGAAATTAGAATTTAGGGAAATTCTACTTGTCTAAAGAGGCTCCTATCTTTAGTGTTGGGGATTGGAAATTGGAGTAGACTACTCTTGGTCTTAAATTTTCTTCCTGGGCTTTTCAGATTCAACCATTGTATGAACATCTTCATGCTTATGTGAGGGCAAAGCTGATGGACACCTACCCTTCCCATATGAGCCCAACTGGATGCCTTCCGGCCCATTTGCTCGGTAAGAAACTCCAGGAACTCTTTGTGTAGTTTGTTCTCTGTTGTTTCCACCAATAAAGGTTTTTGTTTTGTTTTGTTTTGTTTTGTTTTGTTTTGTTTTGAATGAAGCCCAACATAAAACTTGGAAAATTTTGTGAATGAAGTTAGTAACATTATTGAAATCACATTTTGCCAGCACTTTCTTCAACATAGAAGCCATTTAAAATTGTTCTTTATTGCATTACTTTATTTTACACATAAAGGGTTATTATGCTGGCCACAGTCCAAAGGATAAAGGGGTTATTTAAGATAACTAGAGAAAGAACTCCAAGTTCAAATGAGAGTGGAAATGGGGAAAATAAGTTTTATAATTTAAGTTGATTGGCTAAGTTCTTGAGGTGGAGTTTGGCATTTTAGTATCATATTGTCAGAGGAATGAAGCTTGGTAGTCTGGGGGTGGTCAGGGGTGAGAGAAAGGCTTTCTAGAATTAAGGTATAGCTTGAGTGAAAGTTTCATAAGTTTATTCTAAACTGCACCAATTACTTTCACTGCAAAGTATGTGCTTTGGAATTATATGGGTTTCGAATGAAGTCTTTGCCCTGAAGACAAATGCCTAGCTTAAGAGGAGACTCAATCTTCCAAGAACTTTCTATCCTGCCACAGAGCCTTTATAGACCATGAAAGACCTGAGGCCCTTTACTGAATTGCCTAATTCCCTTCCAGAGAGTGGCCATCCTTCCCTCCCCTCTACCACTCCCTAGAAGCTGAGGCCAAATAAGATATACGTGTTTGGAATGTTCCTGTCATGCGTACATAGCATTCCTACCAAGCTAGGTTGCTGGTGGCTAATTCTTCTCAAGAGCCAAAGCTCTCTCTCAGCAGGAGAGGAATATGGACAAAGGACCTGTGGAGACTTTTACTCCAAGGCAATACACAAATACTCTCTACAATGTCTTTGGTAGGCATTCTTTAGTAATTCAGTTTCTGCTTAAACCTATCTGGTGTGATGTGGCTCTTTCTTCCTTCCAAGGTAGGCTAATCTATCGCTATGTGGCACCAATTATAAGCAAGTTCTACCTTATGTGGGACTGAATCAACACCCCTCTAATGCCTTGCATTCATTACATCTAATTCCATGATATGAGGTTACCCAGAATATGTCCATTCTTCTTCTGTAAAATGGCCTTCTGGATCTTTTAAGCAACCATTGTATAAGGCACAGCATAGTACCTGGCACAAGAGTATGTAATCAATATATTTCAGAGGGTATTATTGTTACCATCATGTATACCCTCTTCGCTTCTTTCCAGTGAAATATCCTACACGGATTTTTAGCCATTCCTTAAAATCTCAATTTTCTAATTGTTCTCCTTTGGACAAGCTAGGCTTTGTTGATGTCTCTCTTCAAAATCATGCTCAGAACTGAATCATTACTCCAGATGAGGTTTGGCCAATATAGAGCAAAAATGGTACCATGCCTTCCTTTGTTCTAGACACTATAATTCTATTTATTTACCTTAAGATCACATTTGTGTTTTGGAAGCCATGTCACACTGTTTCTTGGGTCCCTTTTGGTCTTTTACATGTAGGCTATGTTTCAGCCTGAAGTCACTTATCACATATTTTTATAGTGGATACATCTTTCTTTAAAATTTAAGCAGAGGGGCACTCAGTCAGTTAAGTGTCTGCCTTCGGCTCAGGTCATGATCCCAGGGCTCCCTGCTCAGTGAGGAGTCTGCTTCTCCTTTTCCCTCTGCCCCTCCTCCCTGCTTGTGCTCATTCTCTCTCAAATAAATAAATAAAATCTTTAAAAATAAATAAATAAAATTTAAGCATAGGCCTCTATTAGGCCTTACCTCTACTGAATTTTATTGTTTAAAACATGAGTTCATTGGAATATTCTTCATGTAGTTATGTTGCCCCGTTCCTTTGGTGCCAACATTCTGGTCTTGCTATTAGATCGACTTTTTCTAGATCCATCTTGCCTTTTAGGGTCTCTGGCCTTGGAATCCAATTTAGCATTTGTTTGAGATGCTTGAAAAATTACCCAGTTAAGTGTATTACTTTGGTATACTGATAAAGGTGGAACTTTGTTACTAGTTAGTAGAGATTCCTGGATGGTGATCCTATATGATCTCTCTTGAGTCCAAGATTAGGAATTACTAATAGTCTAATTGGCAATATTTTGTTCCATGGATGGTAGATTATATCAATCTGTTTCTAATCTATAGTAGCTATGATGTTCCATATATTTAATAAACTGTGCCTTTGAATTGTAATTCAAAATGGGAGAAACAGGGATAATCTCCAGCCATTTTAACCTTTTAGAGGAGATAGTAAAAGAAGGGAGTGTTGAAAATTGTAAATAAGAGAACAGAAAAGGAGGTAATGAAAAGAAACTAGATTAAATTTAGAATACTGTATGGCCTATTTACCGATCCTCACTTAGGCACTGTGTAAAATCGGGTCTATGCTTCTGCTGCCTTTGCTATGTATTAACAAAATCTTTTTTTTTTTTTTTAAATAGGCGATATGTGGGGTAGATTTTGGACAAACCTGTACCCTCTGACAGTCCCCTTCGGACAGAAACCAAACATAGATGTTACTGATACAATGGTGAACCAGGTAGGAAGAGGCCTTAAAAACCAAATCTAAATCCTCGACTTCATTTCTTTTTCTGCCACTCTTCTTTCCTTATCTTTTGCATGTAAAACCATGTAAATAAAAAAATGTTAAACTAATTTAAATGTATTTCTTGGGGGGGCCTGTGTGACTCAGTGGGTTAAGCATCCGACTCTTGGTTTCAGCTCAGGTTATGATCTCAGGGTCGTGAGATCGAATCCCAGGTCCGTGCTCAGCACAGAGTCTGAGATTCTTTCCTCCTCCCTCTCCGTTGCCTTCTGGCCCTTTCCACGCTGGTGCTTGTGCACACAAACACACTCTCTCTCTCTCAAATAAATAAATAAAATCTTAAAAAAATAATATATTTCTGATGTAGCTCTCTTTTCATGGAAAAGTAATTTACAATGTCAGTGACATCAAGTACCTTGAATGATAAGTATGGTATTGATCTTGCTGAGAGATATTAAAAATGGAGATGACCTGAGTTTTCCATCAAGCAGGAAGATGTGGAATTATCGACTGGTTGGCATTACTCTTTCCAGAGTTAGTCGCTGCTAAGTAATCAGTCTGTAGTCTCTACGAACAGAAAAAATGATATCATTAGAAGATTTTTAAAAAATCATTATTGTTAAAAATACTATAGGAGTCTTTAAAATAATTTTTAGATTACTTTTTGTTACCATCCTTGCGTAATTATTTAAAATTCACCATGTTCCCTACCATGGGTGAAGTCATATTATAATTATATGTTTTTCTTTATTCAGCTGATAGTCTACATTTTTCGGGTACAATGTACGGTCATACTTCTCTTGGCTGTATAAAATGTCTTCAGAGAGTTGCACCATGATTTCCTTTCCTATAAGCAGCCATGCAGTGAACATCTTCACATATATAACATGCTCCTGGGAAAAGGTCACAGCAAAATAAAAATGTGAAGCTGCAAGGGCCTCCAAACTCCCGAAGCTGTGCTCGGCCTGGTTTCACAGTTGAGGAGCAGCAGAAGTTCATCTGCACATAGCTCCTCAGCCTGTCTCCGGTGTTGGTACACGCACCATCTCTCCTAAGGTCGTCTTGACAACACGCTTACGAGACTGTCAGGATGGGGATGGTGATGGATCCGTGTTGTAGATGAGGAAACTGAGGCCCGGGTAAATGTCTTGCCCAAAGTCACAAAGACGATCAGTGGCAACGAAGGTTTGACCTCAAAACTCCTAATATTTCCAGTCTCGTTTTCCATTCGTTCCTTCTGCGTTTAACAGACGTTAACTGTGCTTACTAGCCTGCGCTGTTTTGGTATACAGACATTCTTTCTGCTTGAGAATGCCATACCTACTAATACCAATATTGCCTTTAAAGGGCAATAATAAAAAACATCCCCAGTGTCATATCCTGTTTCATATCCCTGAGGCGATAGAGGAGAAAAACCAGACTTGACTGGTCTTTGAGATCAGAGGAAGTTTTCTGTGTCACCAGAAGTGATTCATGAATTATCTGCCACCTGCACAAACTTAGCTTTGTGGGCCTTTTCCCCAAAGAAGCCCTGATCAGCTCCCAGAAGAGTTTGCTGGATGGCAGACACCTACTGCTGCCCCTCTCCGGTTCCAGAACATTCTGAAACTTTAGATTCCCATACGGACTATGAAGCCAAGGCCCAGCTACTTACTGGCTACTGGGTCTCACACAGACCTTTTGGGTTCCAAAAGTCCATGACTTTGTCTGCACCTTATGGTTTGTGTCTTCCACTGAGCCTAACACCAGGGCCTCCCCCCTTGAAGGAGCTTGGTCAAGGATTGTTGGCTTGAGTTGAATAGTTTTTTAGGAAAGAGAAGGTCATTGTTGTTTGCTTATACTTGGAATATAAAGCATAAAAACAAAAACATCACACATAATCTCACACAGTCTACTGTTAATTTTTCGTGTATTTCCTCATTAATATCACATTATATAAGTGGTTTATATATTCTACTTTTTCACTTAATATTAAATTACAAAAAACATCAATAAAAAGTCTTTATGAATTGAATTTATTTAGATTTTCCATTCCACGAAGACATCATTATGTATTTAATCATTCTGGTGGTGGCTTCCACTTTTTTTCTCTATTAAAAATCATTTTACATGTTGTATACCTTAAATTTACACAATGTGATGTGTCAAATATGTTTCAATATTTAAAAATAATAAATAAAAACCCCACTTTAAATGTAATTCTTTGACCTAACTTCCGAGAATTTCCTAGGTTAGTTCCCTAGAGACCGGATTACTGAGACAAAGAGTGTAAACACTTTGAAAGCTTGACATGTCCGTACATGTCGCCAAATTGCCTTCCAGAAAGGTTATGCCTCTGTACATAGCCGACAGAAAGAATGCTGTTATTTTAATGCTAGAATGAAATGCTGTTCTTTTTTTTTTTTTTTTTTTTTCTTTCAGAGCTGGGATGCAAGGAGGATATTCGAGGAGGCTGAGAAATTCTTTGTGTCTGTTGGCCTTCCCAACATGACTCAAGGATTCTGGGAAAACTCCATGCTAACAGAGCCAGGCGACAGCCGGAAAGTGGTCTGCCACCCCACAGCTTGGGACCTAGGGAAGCATGACTTCAGGTAGTGAGGATGATCCTTACAAAGCTGATACTAAACTGGGAGACAATGGAGGCAGGAATGAGTATGGATTTGGACTTCTTCTCTGCTTCTCTGAGCACAGAAGAGATGTGTGAACTCTCCTTAAATGAGGACTCAGGAGTCCACGAGAGCACATCTGGCCTTTTCCAGGAAAAGGGGATTGTCAGCAGGCCCTAACTTGAACTTTAGCCTGTCTGCCTCATTTGAAATAATATGCACCCATTAGATTTGCCTGGTCATGGGAAGGGTGGTGTCCCCGTGAGAAAGATTTGGTGCTAAGATTTATGGAAGATGGCTGGGTGGATCAGGCATTGTTCTTCCCCTCCATGTTTCCCTCTTATGAGTGAGACAGGACAGGTGAATAAATAAGCTGCGATAAAAGAGAGAAGGTGGTATGTGTTAGAAGAGAACCACAGAGAACACTCTACAGGGAATTGGAAGAGAACTGACTACACCCGGAATAGGATGTAGGCTCAGACAGGGCTTTTCAGGTGACATTTGAATTAGGCTTGAAAGACGAGAAGGGTTTGGACAGACAGGGCTGGGAGAAAAGCAGGATCAAATGCAGAGAGGCAGGGCCTGGCATTGTGTACCAGAACCAGCAAGTTAGGCTAGAATAAAAGTCATGTGAAGAAGGGTCTGTGATACAGCAGGATGAGCACCGGCTTTCGAATCCCAGGTGTGTCACTTAATGACTAGATAGCACTGGGCAAGGTATTTAACCTTCTTGGGTTTCATTTTTCTTATCTCAAAAAGGGAGTGGTAATCCCCAGGTAGCAGCTTTGTGAGTGTCTTAGGTTGGGTTCCCCAGGTTGAGAAGAAGATTCTGGTACAAATGCTTCATTGAGGGACAGATGTCAGGCAAAAGGGGGTGAGGGAAGGGGGGTGGGCAGGGGAAAGAGTTAAGTAAGGATGTGGCCTCTGTTGGAGACTTGGCCTCAGCCTGATCCCACAGGGCTCTCTGGACCCCGATTTGTACCACGGTTGGTCACACCTTGAGAAAAAAGGACTGGCCTTTTGTATCCCCACATTAGTTAGTCACTGGCTGCGGCCTGCCCCAGAGTGTGGGAGGACACACTCTCCTGGTTGAGGCACCTCTCACTTAGCCAAAGGCAGTGCACAAGGAAGCAGCTGTTGGCTTTTAAGGGCTATGATGCAGTCAGATGGGGGATGGGTGGATCTGCCTGGGAGAGCTGGTCTGGGCAGGCCCCCAGCAGCGTCCACTAGAGTAGGGCCTGACAGTCCTGTTCTGTAAAGGGCCGGATAGTAAATAGTCCAGGCTTTGCAGGTCTCTGCTGCAACGATTCAGTTCTGCCCGTGTGGCATCAAAGCAGCCACGTACCATACGTAAACAAATGGCGCCTGTGTTCCAACAAAGCCTCATTTATCAAAACACTTCACTGACTCCCATACTAGAGAGAGCCTTAAAAATGAGGGAATACACGTAAGTTTCCTAGCCCAGGCTCTTAGGTACTGTAGACACTAAACACACAATAGCTTTTCTTGTGATTGTTTCAAAAGAGAATAGAGAAAAACCAGGTTAGAAAGGCAGGTCTTACCTGGGCTGTATTAAGGAAGCTGAGTTTCTTCTTGAGCACTGGGGGAGACTTACAGGGTATTTATCAGGGGGATGACATGGTCAGAGGGGAAAGAAAATTAATTTGGGAACCTACCGAAATATGCCCCCTGCATTCACCGGAATGGAACTGCTCTTGCCAAGCTGAACAGGACCACTGTCAATTGCCGAATGCAGTCCTTATTGAATTGGGCCACTGCAGCCTTAGACGGTGTTTACAAGTTTTCTTCGAAATGCTATTTTTCACTGGCTTCTGCATTGTCATGCTCTTCTGGACTTCTTTGACTCCTCTATCTCTCTCTCTCTCTCGCTCTCCCTCCATCTTCTCTGAATCATCTTTCTCCACTCCGTACGTACTGGGACCTCCTAGGGCTCTGTTTTTGGCCCTCTTTCCTTGCCATTCTATGCCTGCTTCATGGGCCATCACATCGACTCCCTGATATTACAATGCTAATGACTCCCGAATATCAATTTCCAGCCCCTTCTCCTCCTACTTCTCTATCTTGGCTCTACCAAACCGCCTGCTGTGTCCTGAATGCTACACCCTTTTCTCAAGCCTTTTTCACTGAGCACTTCCGGGAATGTCAACGTCTTGTCCCTCCCCGCCATCTGCCCGGCAAACTTCTACATGTTGATCAAGGTCCGGCTTGCTCATTGCGTCCTCAGTTATGCCCTTCCCGGTGCTTCTAGGAGACTGTGCCTGCATTCACTTGTTGTTATGCCCAAGGCCATGTCTACTGATCACTTACAGAGTACTTGCCTGAGAGTTTTTGTAGTAGAAGACTCTGCTTATCTTTCTATTAGTTTGTGAGCAATAGGATTCAGCCCTGCCCATCGCTTTATATTGAGCACTTTGTACCGTTTCTAGGACATAAAAGGTAAGTTCTCAAGATTCATCGGTGAACAAATCTTGGAATGATGAACCATGCTATCAAAATCCTATACTGCTCTTACTGTGATGATTAAATCAAATTCATTGAGATCTCATTTTAATCTTGCCCGTTTTTGTGCAGGATCAAGATGTGCACAAAGGTGACGATGGATGACTTCCTGACAGCCCATCATGAGATGGGACACATCCAGTATGACATGGCATATGCCGCACAACCCTTCCTGCTAAGAAATGGAGCTAATGAAGGGTTCCATGAAGCTGTTGGGGAAATCATGTCACTTTCTGCAGCTACACCCAAGCATTTGAAAAACATTGGTCTTTTGCCACCTGGTTTTTCTGAAGACAATGGTATGGACATTTTTCTTCATGGCTTGTTTTGGGGATTCTTTAGTTAGTTGTGGGCAAAGGCATTTATTACCACATGTGGGATATATTTAATTTTTGCCACATAAAGTATATGATATTTATGGGTAACTGGGAATTGCTACTGGTAAAAACATTTTTTAAGGAATATATCATAACAAGGGGCGCCTGGGCAGCTCAGTTGGTTAAGTGTCTGCCTTCAGCTCAGGTCATGATCCGGATGGAGCTCCATGTCAGACTCCCTCCTCAGTGGGGAGCCTGCTTCTCCCTCTCCCACTCCCCATGCTCATGCTCTCTCTCTCTGTCAAATAAATGAATAAAATCTTTTTTCTGACAGAGAGAGAGAGAGCACAAGTGGACAGAGCAGGCAGAGGGAGAGGGAGAAGCAGACTCTCCCGTCGAGAAGGGAGCCCGACGCGGGGCTTGATCCCAGGACACGGGGCTTGATCCCAGGAGTCTGGGATCATGGCCTGAGCTGAGGGCAGCTGCTTAACCGACTGACCCACTCAGGCACCCCAATAAATAAAATCTTTAGAAAAAAAGAAAAAAAGAAAAAGGCATAAGAGAGCTGACTGAATGGTCTTGGAACTTTAAGAAACATCTAACAGGGAATAAAAGTTGCTAAAACAGGCCCACAGAACTGAAATGGCTTATCCAAGGTCACCCAGCTAATTAATATTAGAGTTCTGACTAGATCCCCCTGGTCCAAAATGTGAGAGGTGGAACATTCTAAAAACTATTTTACAGAGGCAGCAAACTGAAGACAAGAGAGGAAAAGTAACTAGTCCAAGGTCAAAAAGCAACATGGCAGAACCCAAACCAGAGCCCTAATCTAAAGCTTTTCCCATAATATTATACAAAACAAAGTGTGACTTGAAACTTGAGAGTTCTTAAAGAATGGGTGGTGGAATATCAAGATTGGATGGGACTGAAACGTTTTCTTCATCCAGCTGAAGCATGAATTTGCCCCTGTGACATCCCCTCAGATCCATGCTATCCGTCAACATCTTTGCCCAAGGCAGCCTGTTTCTCTTTGGCTGGCTGGGACTTGATGGCACATGACGAATGTTCGCGAGATCCAGATTCTTCGGTGAAGATGCCATGACGTTTGATTCTTCCTTGTAAAAGGAGGATACTTAGAGCCAAATATGTTCTCTTCTGTATATTTCTCTCCCCTTGTTTTAGTTATGTGGTTCAAAACATCAGCTCCACTGGCTGGAACGTTTGGTCAGTGAGGTCAAGGTCATGAGCTCCATCCTTGTGGGGGCAATTCACTGCTTGTTTCTGGTTCCAGACTTTGGTGATCTCATGAAGGCCTGGGAGTAGGTCAGTGTAAAGTCTTCATCATGTCTGAAAAAGTTACTGTAAGCATAGACCCAGTGGGTAATAGATGAGTAACAGCATCCTCCCATGAAGGGAGCAACAGAGGAAAGGGAGTTCACGGCAACCACATCTGTTGCCTAATTTTAAAATATAATTCTTGAGTCAATTAACAGACAATTAGTTGTTTTTATCACTTTTTTAAATATTCCCTGACAGCAGGCAAAGATGATTGAATCACTAGGATAGTACTAGACATGGTTAAACAACTGGTTTGAAAAATTCTTGTTTCCTTCCTTGGCTCTGCCCCTGATCTGTGAATGATGTCAAATGAACCCCTTCCTTCCTTCTCTCCCTCCCTCCCTCCTCCCCTTTCCTTGCCTCCTTTCTTCTTCCAAAACTATTTACTTGAGCATATACTATGTGCAAGGCATTTTTCTCAACACTAGAGGTATCCCCCTGCTTACAGTTCGTTGAGCTTCCCTAGTACACAAGGGATGAGCTCTACTGCTTTTTTACATCACTAAATAAAGGATAGATGAGATCACATAATTGTGTTAAAGCATTTTAAACTGAGGTGAAGAAGATGTCAGTACATTTCAAGTGTACTGTACTTCTGATTACCCAGTGGATAGTGTCTTCTGGGGAGGCTCTTTTTTGCTTGTGTTTTTCCTCCCTGGTTTGCTGGCTTTTGGCCACATCTGTTTAAAATTTGTTTTTTAACAAAGACTCAGAGAGGGTGTCATGTAGGAGACACCAGGTTAGGTGTACAGTCTTGAATGAGACATTTGCAGTCACCGCCCTCATGGAGCTTACAAAAATAAATAGTATGACAGTAGACGAAATAGCCCTAATTGGCTCTGATAAGAGGTATTTAAGGAAGGCAATTGACACTAATGAAAAGATGAGGATTAGCGGTTACTTGCCGATTCATTTTACCTGTTCTTTCCAAGTCTTCACCCTCCTCGAAGTCCCTTAGCTAAGAAAATGAATAGATACATATTATTATGTCCATTGTCAGTATTTCCCACGTAATCATCCTTACTGTAAGTATATCTTGAGGAATAATATCTTGAGATTGGGAAATTAATACAACACATCCACTGTCGTCCTCATGTTAATATTTATCCTTTTCCATGTTACTTTCAGAAACAGACATAAACTTCCTATTCAAACAAGCACTTACAATTGTTGGAACTCTACCGTTTACTTACATGTTAGAAAAGTGGAGATGGATGGTCTTTAAGGGTGAAATTCCCAAAGAGCAGTGGATGAAAAAATGGTGGGAGATGAAGTAAGTCAATGAATATGGAATCAGCAAAATGTTTTGTCTCATGAGTTTACCACTTATCTAAAGGCATTTTCCTGGCCTGTGTACACACACACACACACACACACACACACACACACACACAAACATGCACGCATGCATGCACACACTGCCTCCTTTTTATTTTTCAAGTCTTCATTTGGGTGCTATCTCCTCAGATAATATGTCCTTGGTTCCGCCTTCCCCAAGCAGGATCCGATGACACAACTTCTCATGGTCTATCTTCTTAAGTGCTGGGTCACCCATTAAACTGTGATATTTTAGGCAAAGCACTGGGAATCCAATGCTGATCATTTCAGATGTTTTCCTTGACTTCAAAGAACTTTTAGTCTATGGAGGGATGTGGAAAATGAAACCATGGCAATGTGTTCTGTTATGGGAGTGTATGGGGATCCACGAGCATCCAAGGCAAGATCGAAAGCCCAATGTGGTGGGTCAGATGAGGAGAAGCATCCAAATTAAGCTCTGAGAGAGAGGTGAGAGTTAGCCAGATGTATGTAGAGGGAAACAGAGAATTCCAGGCTAGTGAGAGGCTGGCACTTTTGGGCAACAGATGGTGACACTTTCAATAGTTTCAGCACTACATTCTTCATGCCTGGGACACACAGGTTTGAAATAAATGGGTTTGGGATGAAAGAATTATAAAAGAAGACAGGAAGGAAGGGAGGGAGGGAGGGAGGGAGGGAGGAAGGAAGGAAGGAAGGAAGGAAGGAAGAGTCTTTTCCCCTCCCTCTATTAGTCAGACTCCTGTCAATTATTTTCCTTTTTTTTCTTATTTTTCCTTTTTGTGATGAAGATCTACCTATATAACATTCAGCCCTGTATCCATGAATTTAAGTCAGTGCCACTGTTCTGCCAAGATTCTCTGTTGACATAAATTCTACTTGGGAGGAAGGAGACAGCAGTGAAAATAACTGTTCCTAGCATTTGAGTATTACTGAATTTGTCTCTAATGATCCCACAATCAGAAAGGACAAATGTCTGAAGTTTAAATAATGCCAAGTACATGGTTTCCCTGTGTTTTTTTCTGATTGAATTAATTTTTGATCCCCTCTAAAGGTTTATTTTGAAAGGTAAATGGTACCAGACCCTTAAAATCATTCATTATGCATTAATCACTCCATTAGTTCAACAAACGTACATGCAGTCTTTCCTTAGCTTTTGGCAACACGTTTGACGCTGGAACCACAAGGGTAACTGAGACAGCCCCGCCCTCTAGGAGCTCCAGGACCAAGAGGAAGATGTGTATGAATAATTGTAAAACAGAGAGAGAAATGCCAAAAGAGTACAACTAGGGAAGGCTAAGGGCGCTGGAGGGGCTCACTGTGCTGGCAGGTGGGTGGGATTAGGGGCAGGCCCCACAGAGGAGGGGGCACTCCAGCTAGCTTTGAAGAATAAGATGTCAATATTACAAAATTCTGTCTGCCAGGAACACATGGAATGTGGTGCCAAAGAGGGATTATTAAGATTTTCACTGTATATTTTTGGCCATGGGATGCACTTTATTAAATTAGTGTTTTGAAGCTGCAGCTGTTTTCCAGTGGTATATTTTGGATGAATTAAAAAAGGAAGAGATAACTACAGAAGGGCTCTATTCTATAATTTTTTTACACTGTTTCTGTTTCACCCGGACAACTTGTTCCAGTAAAATGCCATTGGCTGACAAAACCACGCTAACTGCCTCTAACTGTACTTTCCCATGATGAGCTCCTGTGGCTAACGTATCTGCTTTTTTCCCCAAAGGCGAGACTTAGTCGGGGTGGTGGAACCCTTGCCCCATGATGAAACATACTGTGACCCTGCATCTCTGTTCCATGTTGCTAATGATTACTCATTCATCAGGTAAATGACAGTTGTCTTTTCACTGTTTAACCCCCAGGGTTTGTGGACAGCTGTGCTAATGGCAAAGAAATAGGGATCTATGAAGTGATGACCGTAATTTCTCTTTCTCTTTCTACCCTCTTTCCCCCTACAACCTCAAAACAGATCATCGATTTTAATTCAATTTAACTCAACACGATTTATTGGGTCCAATAAAACTTACGTGAGATCTTTTCTCTACCATGAAGGAATTTATAGAATCCTTGGGGGGAATAAAATTATCTTTGTCTTCTTGTTACTGGCAGTGCTCAGAGTGATGGTAATAGAGTATTTTTAACTTGAAGGCCAAAAACCTATGTTCTTCATCTATTAGCCCCAGATCTTGAGTTTGCTGAACCTCAGTTTCTTTATTTGGAAGGTGGAAATAACACTGTTGGCCTGCCATAGGGATCAATTGGCATTATTTATATGAAAGGGCCATAAATATGGAAAACACAATACAAATGTGAACTAACATTTAACAAAGCAATACTGCCTTTTTAATCAGCTGATACATAAATACAAGTAGGTTATGATGAGTCTGCAGGATTCATATTTGGGTCTTTCTGGAGAAAGAGGCTGGACTAGTATCTCTTTGGTTACTAGAGCCTCAGCATTTAAACATATGCCCCAATCTGTGAGTCTAGCACAGTAACCAAACACGGGACTGCTCTCTTGTTTGTCTACTTTACAGATACTATACAAGGACCATTTATCAATTCCAGTTTCAAGAAGCCCTTTGTCAAATAGCTAAACATGAAGGTCCCCTACACAAATGTGATATCTCCAATTCCAGCGAAGCCGGACAGACGCTGCTGTAAGAAATACTTCAAGGGGCACCTGGGTGGCTCAGTCGGTTGAGCGTCCCACTCTTGGTTTTGGCTCGGGTTGTGATCTCAGGGTAGTGGGTTGAGCCCTGCTTCGGGCTCAGGTTCAACAGGGAGTCTGCTTAAAGATTCTCTCCCTCTGCCCCTCCTCCCACTCTCTCTCTCTCAGATAAATAGGTGAATCTTAAAAAAAAAAAAATTCAAAAAAGAAATATTTCAAAGATGTTGAATATTTCAAAATGTTGAACCTCTCCTGCTATCCAATATTACTCATTTCCATGCCTAGATTTCCTTGTTCTAAAAAGAAATTTCTAGGGGCCCCTGGGTGGCTCAGTCGTTAAGCGTCTGCCTTCGGCTCGGGTCATGATCCCGGGGTCCTGGGATTGAGCCCTGCATCGGGCTCCCTGCTCGGTGGGAAGCCTGCTTCTCCCTCTCTTGCTCCCCCTGCTTGTGTTCCCTCTCTCGCTGTGTCTTTCTGTCAAATAAATAAATAAAATCTTTTTTTAAAAGAAATTTCTATAAAATTTGATTTCCTTGTTCTAAAAGGAAAAATTTTGAACTCAAAATGTTCTCATCCACAAATTAAATGTTTATTTTATGGTCACACAGGAACCTAGACCATGTGATGGCTGGACAGTCTATCTCCTCTCCATGTCATAACTACAGAGCTCCCTTTATAGTCGTTAGAAGGAAAGGGATTGAAGGATGAATACATCCATTAACCCACCTGATTTTCTTATCTGCCAGGAGCAAACTTAGCTAAGCCAAAGAGGAGAAACCATAGATCATAGTGTAAATATGTGTACATCTGGAATTCCTCAAAAAGCCCTGAACCCACCCTCCCCTTTTTTCATGTAGCCAAATGCTGAAACTTGGAAGATCAAAACCCTGGACCTTAGCATTGTATCGTGTTGTAGGAGCAAAGAATATGGATGTAAGACCACTGCTCAACTACTTTGATCCTTTGTTTACCTGGCTGAAAGAGCAAAACAGGAATTCTTTTGTGGGTTGGAACACTGACTGGAGTCCATGTGAGTACACTGAGTTGACACATTTCAAATGCCTCCCTTTCTGCTTCCCCTAGTCTCCTCTGGCCCGTCTCATGGAGCTATGACACAGCTGAATATATTTTCCCTCTGTGTAGACCCTGCTTCTGACTGGCTATGGTGACTGCTGCCATTTTATTGGGAAGGAAACACATTTGTTAAGCACCTACTATGTATCAAGCATGATGAAAACTACACACACACACACACACACACACACACACACACACATTTTCTCTCTCAAGTCTGCTTTATTAGCCCCATATTTAAAAATAAAAGTGTATAACACTCCCCACCCCACTGCACTCAAATCCTGCTCTTCAAAGACAATTTTTTAAATCAATTTTAATGCTATTACCTCTTCTTTCTGGCAGTCACATATTTCTGAACATTTTGTTTATACAATTTCTTTATTGGTCAGTTTTAAGGATGCACTTCTGCCTACTCTCCCACCTCCCTTCCTCATCTCTCAATAATGTTTTAATATTTTTATAAGAAATTAACAGTATTTATATCATAATGCCCGAAGAGCCAAGTAATACACTATTTTAAACCCTTTCCTATGTGGCTCTTTGTTTGTCCCGGAGTTTCTACTGCCTTATTTCTTTAATGTCTAATTTGCTATTATTGTTGCATTTATCTTTTCCAGGTATTCCAACATACCTATTCTTTTCAGCCTCATTTTTTCCTAAAGACTTCCTTCTTAGAGTCCTACATTCTTCCATCTCCATCTGGCCACAGTTTTCATCCTGAGTCATCCATCTTTTTGCTGCTTTCCTGGGTTGAGCCCATTGCTTCCTGGATTCCATGCCTTCTTTCTTGGATCACCTCTTGTTTTGCTGCAGCAGAGACTCCAAGTGACTTTCTAAGCAAGAGCATGTGGGGTAGGAGGGTCAACTGTGCCCCACAGTGGCTTTAACCATACCTTAACTTTCATTCCCCTTATTTTCAGTCTGATATCTTCTTCCCACCCCTAGCTATACTCAAATCCCAAGCCTCTCCGGGACTCTCTGGGACTTTTGGGGTCTGTACTGCCTCTGCATACACATTAGGCCATGGCTTTCTGACCCTTGAGAATGCACTTACCCCCCTCCCGCCCGGCTCCGTTACTTCTCATTTTCCAAAAGTGTATGTATTTATACCTGTTAAAAAAATTCCTTTACTATCACTTCGGTGGGATCTTGGGAGGGGAAGGAAATAAATGCACATGATCAATCTGTCATCTGTAACCAATAGTCTACGATTTCTCTTTAATCAGATGCTGACCAAAGCATTAAAGTGAGGATAAGCCTAAAATCAGCTCTTGGAGAAAAAGCAGTGAGTATTCTGGACAGTGTGTCCATTACTTCTTTTTTTTTTAAGTTTTATTTATTTATTTATTTGAGAGAGAGCACATGCAGAGGGACAGAGGGAGAGGGAGAAAGAGAGAAGCTGATTCCCTGCTGAGCATGGAGTCTGCCACTGGGGCTCGATCTCATGACCCTGAGATCATGACCTGAGCCGGATGCTTAACCTACTGAACCGCCCAGGCGCCCCCCGTCCTTTACTTCTTAATGCACTCCCTTAAATGGGACAAACAAGCCCATTCCAGTGTGTTCTAAAAGAAGACAGGCCACATGTTTCTCTTAAAAACTACAAGCTCCAGATTCTGGCTCTTGGGCTTTTTTTTTTTTTTTTTTTTTTTAGTAACACATTCTTTATTGGATTGGTGATGTCTACTTTTTCCTTGTTACTTTCAAGTGCTATGAAGATCAATGAGAAAACATCCAATCTTAAATATCAAGTGTCCACCCTTTTTAAAAAATAATTTTTAAAAAAATTTTATTTATTTGAGAGAGAGCCAGAGAGCACAAGCAGGGGGAGTGGCAGAGGGAGAGGGAGAAGCAGGCTCCCCGCTGAGCAGGGATGCTGGCTCAATCCCAGGACCCCGGGATCATGACCTGAACTGAAGTCGGAAGCTTAATGGACTGAGCCACCCAGGTGCCCCAAGTGTCCATCCTCTTAATTCACTCTTATCACCATTACTTGTATTTGAGGAAGAGGACAAGGTTATGTTTTGAGAGATTGTTTTTAGAAGTACTGTAGATAGTTTTGCTCTGTTTTGTTTTAGTCAATCATCCATATCCTGGAAGCTTGTTAAAAATGCAGAATCTTAGGCCCCAGCCCTGGAACCTGCTTAAGCCAAATCTGCATTTTCACAAGCCCCCAGCTGGTTTGTGTATACCAGACTGGGAAGCTCTGATTTACAACAAGATTTCTCAAACCTGGCTGCACCCTGGAGTCTGGAGTCGGATGGGATGTTTAAAAAATATTAAAGCTCAAGTCCCACTTCCAGAGATTCTGACTCAATTGTTCTGAGGTGTAGCATCAAGAGTTGAGCATCAAGAGTTTTAAAATCTCCCCCAGGTGATTCTAATTACAGCCAAAGTTGAGAACTACTCATGTCCATCTGCATTTGGGGGAGAACCGAATGTTGTTTCGCGGCAAAGCAGATCACTCACACCTGCGTGTGAATCCCTCTCAGCCGCTATTGCTCTACTAGACGCCTGTCTCAGGCTAGCCAGGCTGAAGAAGCAGTGGCTTTGGGAAAGAGGAGAGGACCGGGCAGCCCCAGGCAGATGGGGAGCACAGGAGGCCATGGAGGATGAGAGCACAGCCTGGGACTGTTGGATGGAGCGGCCCAGGGCGCAATAGAAAATTGTGATTTGCATTGGAGAGAGCCCAAGATTACATTTTGACCCCCTTCCGTTTCCTACCAAGTTAAATATTGCCTAAGGCTCCACGGTAGTTACGGCGTCATTTTCCTAGCTAAGTAAGACAGCTAAACATAGATGACACAGTAGGAGTGAAAAATGAAACTTTAAGAAAGAAATAATAAAAACGAAGGCGCATCCCTTTCCAAACCTTAAGCGTTCAGATTTCCAGTTCTTCACCATCATTGAATGTCTGTGGGATTATTTCTCTTACCTTTATATTAGTGCTTCCTTGGCCCAGTACATTTTAGTTCCTTTAAAGGATCCAACAGATCAGGATCCTTTTCAGTTATATCTTGTTTTCTTGACGTCTGTCCCCATGTTCTCGTTCCCTGCAGTGAGGGATTGGTACATGGTCTTCAGAGGGGCTGGTGGTGTGCCGCTCTGAGGCCCCTTAGCAGAGTAGCAGCTGCTTTGCTGGGGCCGGCCACCTGCTTCAGCAACCCCCCACCCCCCCACCCCCACCCCCCCACCCCCCGCGCATCCCGGCCAGAATCTACGCCCAGGTCAAGCTGTTGTATGGCAAAGTCCACCCGGATCTTTGGCATGGTTTTGCGAACTCAACCTTTACTTTTATTTTATTTTATTTTACTATGTTATGTTAATCACCATACATTACATCATTAGTTTTTGATGTAGTGTTCCATGATTCATTGTTCGCCTTACTTTTTTTTTTTTAATATGGAAATAGTAACCGGAACATTCACAGTAGTGATATTAATAACATTATTAGTACTCTTAAAGCAGCTTTTTTTTTTTTTTTTGCCAAACCTGAGTGGTATCAAGCTGAGGTTAATGTAACCAATCTTCTGTGAAACCTTGTCATTGTTTTTTCTAAAAGGGAAAGGAGAGAGGCAAAATTTGTGCCATTCATTGATTTCTACTGCCAGCTACTGGAGGAAAGAGTGAATGCTTTTTTACTCTTTTAGCAAATGTTCAGACTATGCAAATACGCCAGCTGTTTGTTTAGCACCGAAAAACAAGAACAAATTACCTTGTCGACAAACAGTTATTTTTTCCTTCGAACCTCAAGTTTCTTTTTCTTGTATACTTGTACATATCTGAGAACTTACTGTATACACAGTAAAAGCTCTGCATCTTTGCCTACGGTACATGGACTTTTTTTTTAAGTTATTTTTTTCTTTCCACTATAATTAACATACAGTGTTATATTCGTCTCAGGTGTACAATACATGGACATTTTACCTAAAACCCACGACCCGCACGGCTCCCATCCATAAAGCTGTCCTCAGGATGTTTATTTAGGCTCCTCCCAAACCGAAAAGGATCCATGAACAGGGTCCTTAAGGCACAGGTGCCTGAGAGCATTAGTGCCCCCTGAGAGCTTGTTACACATGCAAACCCTCCGGTCCCATGCCAGACCTTCTGAATTAAAAACTCAGGCGGGTAGGGCCCACTCTTCAGTGGTTTAACCAGCCCTCCGGGGGATGCTAGTGCCCATACAAGTTGGAGGTCACTGACCTAATGAATAGCAAGATTCTCCAGAGTATTAGAAAATGTAAAAAAAAAAAAAAAAAATGCTTCTGGAATATCAGGTTTTGAATGTATCCCATGATCCCTACTGAGCAGTGTTTTCCTTTTGAATTTGCAGTACGAATGGAATGACAATGAGATGTACTTGTTCCGCTCCTCTATTGCATATGCCATGAGAGAGTATTTTTCAAAAGTGAAAAACCAGATGATCCCTTTTGTGTGAGTTACTCTAAACAGTATTTCTCTTTCTCTTGGGTCTGAAAAGATATTGTCCTTAAACTTTTATGCAAGTAAAATTAAGAAAAACCTCCTAATGACTCTGGAACTACTCTGATATCCTGGAATTGGGGCCATTCTCTTTAGGGAGGACTGTGACTTACGTGACTTACGGATTGCAAGAGCACTGTTCTCTTTCCTCCTCTCCTCCCTTCTCCTCTCCCTCCTCTATTCCTCTCCCTTTCCCTCCACCAAATGCTTCCTCTACCCTCAGCACTGAAAGGAAAAGACAGACATCTCTGCCTTCACCGAACTTGCCTTTAATGTGTATTTCATGTGTGGATTACAATCAGCAAAATATGTTAAGTGAAATATACTAGAATGAGATGGTGACAAGTTCAAGGGAGAAAAATACCACAGATAGGGGGCTAGGGAGTGCTGTGTCTAGAGTTCAGCTCGAACTGCAATGGTCAGAAAAGGCCTCATGAATCCTTGAGCAAACATCTGAAGCAAGGAGAGCACCAGCAAAGCAGACAGGGGGAAGGCAGGTAGCAGTTGGAAAGATTCTGAGGAACGAAGATCCTCCACTTGTTGAAGGAACAGCAAGGAGGCCAGTGGGGCTGGAGCAGTGAGCTCATAGAAGACAAATAGGAGGTGTGGTGTGGTCAGGGCGGTAGTGGGGCATGGGGGAGCGAGGGGGAGAAGAATGTTCTCCTGGGCCTCGCAAACCATTCCAAGGACGTCGGCTTTCTTCTGAGTGAGAAGGGCGGGGAGCCACAGGATCTGCCTTAGGTTTTGTCCGGATCCCTGTGGCAGCTGGGAGAGGCCAGTCTTGTCACCTTGTTAGTAAAGCCCACTCCTTCTCCCCCGGCTGTGGGGGTAACGTGACGGGTTTTGCAGCGTGTGACTGGGGTGGAGGAACGCACCACCTCTGTCCGTGGTACTGAGCCATCACCGCCCGCCACGGTGTTCGTCACAATCCTGGGGCACCCGTGGTTCCTCGCTGGTTCTTCGGCTGCCTTCAGTTCGAAATTTTTCTATCATTGAAAGAAAATGGGGTTCATCTAGGGGGCAGAACGGAAAGCACCAAGAGTGTGTTATTCCAACTTGCGTCCTTGAGTTCATGTCCTTTGGGAAGTGTCGAGGATGTGGGGACAATCACATCCTTCCGTTGTTCGCCCTATCCCATGTCTCTCGCCTTCACCCTGTGACTCCTCCCCCCCCCGGCCCTACCCCCTTTTCATTGGCAGGGGGAGCCCCCATTCTCTTTGCTGTGTCGTCCGTGCCACAAGGGAAGATGTTTCCTTTGTTTCTCTGCAGGGAGGATAACGTGTGGGTGAACAATTTGAAACCCAGAATCTCCTTCACCTTCTTTGTCACTTCACCTGGAAATATGTCTGACATCATTCCGAGAGCTGACGTGGAAGAGGCCATCAGGTGATTTTACTTTCAAACAAGCTGTCTAAGGGGGAGGGAGGCTGACGAATGCAACCACGACAAGGGCTTTTGGTTTAGTGTGCTCTGTGTGCCGGGCACTGTTCTGAGTCCTTTTTCAGCTTAAAGACTGGGATTTTAATTCCAGAAGGATCTCTCTTGCTTGGGCTCCTCTGTACACAGGCCCTTAAACAGTATTGGAGTGTAAGTGGATTTGGGAGGCGATCTCCAGGAGCTCTGAGAAAGAAAAGTGCGCAGGGGCAGAGGATGGAAGGAAGATCATAAATGACATGTTATCGAGCCAGGGACCGCGGTGGGCAACTAGAGCTCCATGGTGCCGGGAATTCCGGGACACTGAGCAGTCATGCACCTGAACTGTCCCATCTGCGCTGGGGTATTTATCCACCACCTCCCACCAGCCATTGTTGCAAAGTGCTGGCCAATGCCATGGCTTCCCCGGCAGTTCTGGCTTGCAGGCCGGGCAGCCCCTTGTGGCCTGAGAAAGCTCTCAGGCAAAGGCAGCACGTACTGGCTGAAGAAGGTCTGGCCTGCACGCGTGCAGAATGGTAAATGAAGAAGGGACATGGACACGAATTGCCAGCATTTGTTGTAGGGACTCGGATGAAGGAATCATTTCAGTAATCAGAGTCAGGAACGAGGTGGGCAAGAAGAGGATTCCTTAGCCGTCACTTGGCCTCCGCACTAGGAGAGGGACTTACTGTGGGCAGTGAGCATCTAGAAGGAACGATTGGCCCAAGGTGCTTCGTCCGTTTCCCCAAACAGCAAGGAAGAACAGATCCGATGACACTTAAAAAAAAGGCTTAAGATACCTGCTGCTATGGGGGAGCCCGCTAGGTGGCTCTCTTGAGCTGCTGTTCATCTCTGGAAGCACATCCAAGACCTGCCGGGCACAGTGGGCCTGGAAAATCTGGCTTAGTTGGGGTGTACCACCCACCCACATCCAGAGACATCACCATCGGCCTCCAAATGACTTGTTTCTGTCCTGGGGAAAAGTGCCAGCTGAGATCATCATTAAAGAGCCCAGCCGTCCTTGTGAGCTGCGGGGGATCTCAAATCTCCCGTTTCCAGAAGGACCGGAGACACATTCAGGCTGAGGTTACATGGGCTAATTCTGCTCCGACAGATCTCCCTCTCTCCTTTTGACCTCCTGACCTGTACTGCACCCAAGGGTAGGAGGATGGGCTGCCAGACTCTTGGGCTTTCAATTCAGAATATTCTCAATTTCCCCAGTTTTGGTTTTTAAAAATCACCTCCGTCCTTTTTTGCTCTCTGAAGTTTAGCCATATCCCATCCCCAGTGCTGGAGAAATTGGTGAAGGCCCCTCTCCTGCATTCTTCCCCTGCCTCCAAAGGTCAATCCCTTTTATTTGGAAACTACAACCGTCAAGACTGGGGTGTAGGACCCGGTTGATGTGTAGAAGAGATGGACCCAGTTGTCCTTTTCTGTTATCTGATATAAAGTCATTGTACACCTACTCTGACAGAAGAGAAATTCTTGCCAAGCACGCTGACTTTGCCTTTACAACACAGCAGTCACGGACGAACAAACACCAGCCAGTTGCACGTTTCCACACTTGCAACCCAATTTTCCAAGGAAGCCGTTGCCAGACCTAATCTAGGCTACAAGGTATGAAAGGTGCCTAATTGTCAGATCTCGTACCGTTCATGGGACCTGGCTATCGCCAGTGATTTCATCGCGATTTGAGGTGTACAGTCTTAGGCTAAGGCTTATCAAATCCTTTCAGGAGCAATGAGGTAAGAAGTAAATAATTACACACAATTCTGTTTTGCCTAAGTGTTTTTGCTTTTGGGAATAGGATGTCCCGGGGCCGTATCAATGATGCTTTCCGCCTGGATGACAATAGCCTGGAGTTTCTGGGGATTCAGCCAACACTGGAACCCCCTTACCAGCCACCTGTCACCATATGGCTGATTGTTTTTGGGGTCGTGATGGCAGTGGTGGTGGTTGGCATCGTCCTGCTCATCTTCTCCGGGATCAGAAGTCGAAGGAAGTAAGTGACCCTTCCTAGACTTACGTTATCTTAAAACAGAAAGGTTTAGGGAAAACTAGCTGGAAAATTTGCAGCAAGTGGTAGGTTGTATAAGCCAATTACTTTTTTGGACAACTTTGCACCTAAATATTCTGATGCATCCCCTAGAAATTTCCCAGATTTCGTCAGCACTTTGCCTTCGTAGCTGGCGTGCAATGTTCAGCCTGCGCTTTCGAGCGAGCCTGCGGAACCTCCATCCTGGCCACACTGTCCGTTCCCTACTGCCGGGAGGTCCCACAAACTCGGGGAGGGGGGGGCAGGCAGGCTCAGGGGGTTATCCGCACTCCTAGTCTTCCTTGGTCTAGAAATGACCCCGGAGACTGGCTCAGTGATGGTTGGCACTGTAAAACCGTTCTAGCGTGAGCTCTGCGATTCGCCTCAAACTGCCACCCTTCCATCATCTTCCTTCCCCCTCAGGTGGCCATGCTCCCTGTCATCCCCGTGGCTCAGGGGCCACAGTACCCTCTCATGTGTCCTTGAATGGAAGATCCAAGTCCAGTGAGGATTTAAATCGCCAGAGACCTGATTTATAATCTTGCTCTGCCACTAGATGGTTTTTCTGACCTTGAGAAATCACTGGGTTTCACTGGGCTTATGTAATTAAGGTTAATAATATTTTATAGCACCTACCAAAACTCTGTGCACACTGCAGATTGCCTAAACGTGTTCACGATGGAATTTTGACATGCCCTGGTCTATTTTGCTCAGTTCTTCACTGTGGAGATTTTTAGTTCCCTAAAATAGTTTCAGTTAAGAAAATTAGGCCTTGAATAGAATACATTCACATGGTTAGAATTTTTAAAACTCGAAAGGATACCCAGAATCTTCTTGCCACCCTTTGCCTCCAAGTTCCCTTTCCAAAGCCAACAACAATTATCAGTTTCTCAGAGACCTGTCCGTGGTCGGAGGGTCTGCGTTTTTAGTAAGGCCATCCCCCAGGTGATTTGTATGCACATGATGGTTTGAGAGGCATTCTTACTTTGCACATGAGCTACTTGGGGAACCTCCTTCATGCCACATGCTGTGTTAATAGAAGGTATACAGAATAATCGGACTGGCTACCCTGCTCAGTACTTTGACGCATTAACAGTCTCAGCAAACATATGATGTCAATATGTAATTATCTAATTATCTTCACGTACATATCAAGCTGAGATTCGGAGAGACCAAGTCACTCTCTCAAACTGACACGGCTTGTCTGTAACAGATTGGGATCCACAGCCGGTCTGCAAACCTGGTGGTTGTGTGACAGAGCTGGTCCTGCTCTGGTCTGGACACTCGGGAAGCTGATCATTTAGTAGGGAAGCTCTTTAAAAAAGGAGGCACTTGGCTAAATGACCACTTCGTTTCTAAGTGACGACTTGGTTTCTATAAAGAATAATCCCGGCTACTATTTGTGGAGGCTTGAGCGCCAGGTACCGTGAGCGCTCTGCCAGCACCATCTCCTGGACTTGGCAGAACCACCATCGTTTTCCAAATAGGCAAACTGAGGAACAGAGGTGCGCTCTCTCTGACCCTGGAGCACATGCCCTAAGCAGCCTCCCACGCTCTGCCAGCCTTCCCGCCATCCAATCATGGGGCAAAAGGAGGGAATCTCATGCTCTCTAGGGGTTCCCAGTCCATCGGGAGGGGATGGATTCGCCAACGAGCGATTTGATGCTGAGGTGTCAGAAGCCTGGGCCAGTGGGGTCCAAGGGAGGCCGGGTCCTTCGGCAGCACTATACCAAGGTGACTTTGCTTTATTTAACAGGAACGATCAAGCCACAAGTGAAGAAAATCCTTATGCCTCCGTGAACTTGAGTAAAGGAGAAAATAATCCAGGATTCCAAAATGTTGATGATGTTCAGACTTCTTCATTTTAGGAAAACCTGTTTGATTTCCTCTTGAGGTGATTTTATTGCATGCAAATGTTAATTTATGGTACAGACAATAGGAGATTATAAAGCTGTCATTAGATATCAAAACTGTGGCTCTGGTCAGGAAAAGTTATCCCAAGAAGACATGCCTGAGGAGAGGGCATCTTCACTGGCTTTCAGTATTTATTTCTGCCTCGAGATTTCACTTCTGTTCATGTTTGAGAGTAATAGAGAAAAATGTGTCTTTGGCCTCACCGGCCGTTTGGGGGTAATGGAAGTGGGAATGTCTGTTGCCTGGCTGGCGTGGGAAGAGAAAAGAGGGAGATATGGTGGGAGCAAGTGGGGCCTTCTATGTTCACTTCACTTAAAGTCAAGTGTAAAGGATGGCACGCTCTTTCACATTAAGTTAATCTAAGTACTATAGTGATTTGCCCACAGCGGTGAGTGGATTGGATCATGCCTTCTTCGGCATGACAGGTCTCAGGAAGAGAGAAGAATCCAGAGAGCTGTTCACAGATGTTGCCTTTTCACTTCCATCTGTGCTTGATGATCATCTCCCCGACAACGTAAGACCAGCCCCAGGGGCCTCCTGGACACCACCCCCCCCCCGTCCCCCCAGAGCACACCTGATGGAAACTCACTTCTCTTGTTCTCTGTGGAGTGACTAGAAACCGCAACTGAATGTCCTCCCCGGAAGTGGGTACCCAGTCTCTTAAATCTTGCATTCACCCACAATGCCTGAGTAGTGCTGAGCACAAAGCAGACAGTCAATAAATACTGATACTAGATTCACCCTCCTGAGGTCTCACGTGTACTTACATGCTGGGGCTTCCGGGGATTCTGTCTGCTTGTCACTTCCACGGACAAAGTTGCCATCTGAATGCCTGGGACACTTGACCTCTCAAATGTCTTGGAATGTGTCCCAATTTCTTAAATTGCCTTAGTGTACAAAGTGGCTCTAGGATCAGTCTAAAGAGGGGTGTGTAAGATTGTTGACACTGTCAGGTTAGGAACCAAGCCTAACACTCCTCAGGAAAATAGACCTCAGAATCCAGCCCGCTTCTGAGCACAGCATCCACTACATACCTGAAGACGGATTCAAAATGATGAAAACATCCCAACTTAACCCTGCAACTCACTCTCTTTGGTGACCAGCATAATGTTAGAGTAACTCTGTACTTAATAGTCTATGGAGAGGGGCGCCTGGGTGGCTCGGTCGGTTAAACATCCGACTCTTGGTTTTGGCTCAGGTCATGATCTCAGGGTTGTGGGATCGAGCCCCACATCAGGCTCCACGCTCAGTGGGGAGTCTGAGATTCTCTGTCCCTCTCCCCTGCCCCTCCCTCCCTCTCTCACTCTCTCACATGCGCGCTCTCTCTAAAATAAATAAATCTTTTTTAAAAATAAAATAAATTCTATGGAGATAATGGTCATGGTGAATCAGTTAGCCAAGTCAGGGGAGGATGACCTTTTCTTCACTTCCAAGAGCATGTAGGCAGTCCCCTGGCTTAAAACAATAGTAGTAAATGCTAGATATCACTGCTAAACATGGTTAAACAGCGTTTTCAAAACTATGCATGTTTTACGTGGTATGAGTATTGTTCCTTTCCTTGGCTCCTCCTAGCATCGCTGGGCTGCTTTTCTTATAAACCTCTACTGGTATCTTAAAATCTTACTTGACTTGATGTCGGGAGCCAGGCTTCTAAGCACTGCTTCGGTTCTTTTCATAGCAGACGATTCTGTACTGTTTGAATTTTTGCAATAAGTGTATATTACTTTTGTTACAAAGAGGATCGTTTTTAAAAAACCAAATACAAAGAAATAAGGAGAAGAAAGGAAAGCAAACTTCACGAGGGCCTGTTGAGGAGAAGAGGAGTTGAGTTACTGGTTCCTTCTTTTCCCTTGGGTAGGAAAGAACCCTGTCAGACAGTACTTGCTCAAGAAATGTTCGCTGAGTGTTATTCATGCCCTAGTGGTTATTTTAAAGTTCCATTTCATTGTAAGTTGAGATTTGTGCACCTCTGTAAAAAAAAAAATAGAAAACTATCAAAAGTCCATTCTTCTGAAAATACAGGAATCTGCATGTGTGTGTTAAGAAACAACCAAGAGAGATCATTGGAAATAGCTGGGACGTGATGGAGTCAGGGGGATGAGACAGAACATGAGGGTCTCTTAAGGGAGATGGTTAACTTCCATCCAGAGATGAGGAGCAGCACTTAGTGTCTTTTCAGTATAATTGTGCCTCCAGTGGCCCTTCTCTCTCCCTCCTTGACGTTACAGAAAAGACTGTGAAGCGCTTCAGAAGACATGAAAGCCCAGGGGCTCAGCAGTGGCCCGTGAAGGAGAGGAGTCCCGGGAATAGTTTAAAAGCAGAAGTACCTCTTAGTAATCACCAGGAGAAACTGAAATAATACTTCTGCACCTTTGTGTCAAGATAGAAGACTGAAATAGAAATGTCAGTCACCAAACTAGCCAGACGCCCCAGAGCCCCAGACTCAAGGATTGAAAATGATTAGAAGGCAGGGCGCCTGGGTGGCTCAGATGGTTAAGCGTCTGCCTTCGGCTCAGGTCGTGATCCCAGGGTCCTGGGATCGAGCCCCACATCGGGCTCCCTGCTCGGCGGGGAGCCTGCTCCTCCCTCTGCCTCTCTCTCTCTCTCTCTCTCTCTCTCATGAATAAATAAATAAAATCTTTATTAAAAAAAAGAAAATGATTAGAAGGCAGCAATCAATTCTAGAAATAAGACTGTGGTTACACCATATCCAAACTGATAAGGATTAAGGTTAAAAAAAGGCATCAAGTTTACCTTAGCATCTTTAAGAATTTGCTCTATGTGGAAATACATTTAATATCTTCTTGAATGATATTATTTAACTGTAGTTTTATATTTGCACGGCATACATATATGACCCAAAGAGTCTTTGTTCTAATCTGGAAGTCAAATGAGAGTTGAGGCATTTAGATTGAATTACGGACCACCTAATGCTGCCCCACTATATAAGGAGGTCCTCTAGGGCAGGGGTGACTGCGAGGAACATCTGGAAACTTAATTCCTTAGGAATCTCTGTGTGTGTTTAAGGATTTTATTTGTTTATTTGAGAGAGAGAGGAAAAAAAATGAGCAGGGTGGTGGAGTCAAGGGAGAGGGAGAAGCAGGGAGCCCGACGCAGGACTCGATCCCAGGACCCGGAGATCATGACCTGAGTCGAAGGCAGATGCTTAACCTACTGAGCCACCCAGGCGCCCCAGGAGTATATTTTAATGAACTCTCCTTTTGATTTGCATACATGCTAAAGTTTGACAGCATTGAAACATGAAGGCCAATGTCCACATTTTGGTACTTGTTAATAGCATATTTAATTATCAGGATAGTGACAATATAAGGAAAAGAACAAATACCCAACAAAGAATTTTTTAGTTCGATGCAATCTTTACAAATGGTACACCCTCTGTCTACCACAATCAGAAAATGTGCTTCTGCTATAGGCTGGGAAGTGTAATAATATTAAGAGCAGCATACACAGAATTACTAATTTGACCTAAATTTCAAGGAAATCTTTTGTTTCTTACCTTGTTCAATTTCGAGATAATACAACAGGCGAACAGCACACAGAATGCTATTAAGAAGAACTAGCTAAATTACATTGTCTGCGTCTTGCTACTTTCCTTAAAAGGAATGAAGATGTTGGCCAGCATTTACATTCGTTCTCATCAGATCTCCTAATTTCTTTTTCACGGTTTGTCTTTTTCCCGAAGTGGTTCAATGGAAGCTAGGAGTTGCTGAAATGTGGGACGCTTTTCTGGAAGCTAAATAAAAGAAAAACCCAATGGCTTAGTTTATGAAAGTTAGGATTAAAAATAAAATATAGAAGATATGTATACCTCAATCCTAAAGCTAGTGACTGTTTAAGTGTGGAAACACTATGGACATTTCCACTAAAGACAAAACAACTAGAGCCCTAAGAACTGGAAAAGAAACAGTAAAAATACCTTTATTTGTGTAAGATATGGTTGTATGCCTGGAAAAAACAGAAGAATGAACGATAGAACCGACCCAAATGATAAGGAATTCGGCAGGAGAGCAGTATGCAAAACTAACATATAAAATCAATAGCCTTCAGGTACATGTACAAGAAATGACACCAAAATAAAATACAAACAAAAACGTACCTCCCACCCCAAAATGAGGACAGCTTTAAACACTGCTGAAAAATACAAATGTAGACTTGGGCACACAGAAAACCGTTGCTTGTTCTTGAAGAGGACAAATCAATATCACAAGGATGTCCAATTTCCCTAGTTAAAATATGAACTACAGTCTCCTCCAAAACATGAACAGCTTGTTTCAAGCTGAACAAATTGATTCTCTAGTTCATAGATTTTTAAAATACGCAGAAATAATGCCCAAAACGAATATAACACTGTAGGTTAGGTACGCTGGAGCTAAAATTTAAAAAATTTAAAAATTAAACTCGATTTATAAAAATGTATGTAAAAATAGCCAGGAAAGGTATAAAAAAAAAAGGTGAGCAATGAGGGAGTGCTAGCCTACCTAGGATTAACACATATTATAAAGTCTCTATAATTAGAACAATGCAGTGCTAGCACATGAATAGAGACCAGAGAACAGAAGAGGGAGTCCCCAAATAACACCAAATACATATGGAAATTTCCCATGTTAGATATTTCGGCACCATTAGATGGTATCTTGCCCCTGGGAATGACATGGTCTTCTGATGATGCTGCAGCAAGCAGGTAGTCAATTAGAAAACGAGATCTTTGGATCCATACTTCGTACCATATACGATAACAAACACAAACTAGATCAGAGATCTAAATATGAAAGAATGAAACCATAGAAGTACTAGAGGAGAGTCTGAGTGAATACTATCATAATCAGGGTCTGGGGAAACCTATCTAACTTTAACTCAGTTTCCAGAAGCAATAAAAGCAAATATTAATAGAGTCAATCATATTTAAAAAAATATTTTGCATGGCAAAAACCACCATAAATTAAGAGATAAGTGACAAACTGGGAGAAAATATTTACAACTATCACAGATAAAATACTAATCTCTTTCATTTATAAAGGGGACTTCAAAATCAAGGTGAGGGAAACAAAAAACTTGATAGAACAAAGGGAAAAGATATGCCATTTAACTCTCAGAAAGAGATACCAGTGCCCTTGAAAGTAAACCTGAATTGTAATGAAAGATGTACATGTAAAAGCTGCAGTAAAATGCCATTTCTCATCTATCAGATTGGCAGAAATCCAGGAGCTTGACAATGGTCTGTGTTGGTAAAATAGGCGCATTGATGGAGGGGCAACTCCTGCGGAGGGGATTTGTATGCTCCTTTTTTCATAAGAAAGATACGGAAACACACACACACACACACACACACACACACACGTACATTCTCACTTTTGTGCAAAGAAGTATGGGAAAGATAAATTGGAATCTAATGAAAATCGTGAATGTTCTTCTAAAAGTTGTGAAACAGAATATTTTAAAAGTGGGGGACCAAAATGTGCAAAACACTCACTATATGCAGAACCTTCAACTGGGGATTGTCTCTGTGCAGACCCATAGTGTTGTGATTAAGAGCAGGGACTCGGAGACTAGGCAGCCTACCTCTTACTAGCTGTGTGACCTTGGGCAAGTCACTTAACCTCTCTGGGTCCCTGTTTCTCTTAGTTTTGGTCATGCTAGTACCTACTTCATACAGTGTGTTGCCTGATGAATAAATGGGTTAATATTTGTGAAGTTCTTAGAACAGTGCTGGATGTAAGTTGTTTGTTAAACCATTAGCACCTACATTGTTGCTCTGTTGCTGGTTTTAAATTACAGACACTTGAGGGAAGGGGCTCGGGGCCATTGCACCCGCTGTGTAGCAGGTGTTTTCCCTCATAAATGACTCGCCCAGTGGTGTCCTAGGCAACTGCCATGGATGCACCTGACGCCCCTTCCAGCCCCTCCTCCCCCCGCGGTGCACTTGCCTCGTGCCAGCAGCTGTACATGATCTGGTAGATGGTGTCCGATGCCAGTTGGGGCCGGTAGAGTCTGTGGCCCTGGGAGACCTTCACAACCACCTGGGAGTTGTCATACAAGTCATACGGCTGCTTCCCTAGGCTGAACACTTCCCACATCAGGATCCCTGCGCCACACGAAGGGCGAATGGCAGACAAAAGGGAAAGAGAGCCCATGTCAGAAGGTACAGAGTTTGTTGAACAAGCCTCACGCACCAGATCAGGAAGGCTGTGGGTCAGAGCGAGGGATCCCTGGGAAATGAGTCCTAGCAAAAGGACAGGGTATAGACGGTGGGACTGTACCATCACTTCTGGAGCCCAGGGTGCCCTTCTCCATGTTCCCGGAGACCCGGGTGCCTGTTCTGGTAAACGGGTCAATGGCAAAGGCAGCCGCAGCGGAAGCTACTCGGGGTCAAGATTCTTGGGCTGTTTCAAGAGAGGCGGCTGGGGCCTCGTCCACCCTCAGAGTCAACCCCCAGCTCCCACCCGGAGGAGTGATCGGCTGAAGTCCTCGCCCTTTCTTTCTCTCTGACTTGGCGGTTGTGTGCAACAATTTCAGTGCACCGTCAAATTGCCTTCCCGTGGAAATTTACAGATAAAATCATTGACAAAATTCCTCCGTTTTGCCTCGGTGGTTCCTAATATTTTGTGGGTCAGGTGTCCTTTTGAGAATCTGATAAAAACCATTGGCTGTCTCTCGGGAAAGTGAACGCACAGCATTTTTGTGTTCGGTTTCTGGATGTTCGCGGTGTCCTGAAGCCCATCCAAGGCCATTGCAGACTCCAGGTTTAAAAACCGGGTTCTGGTCATGGTGGTTGAGGGTGGCACTGGGGTCAGTTAGATGTGGCCTTTGAGGCTCGGTTCTGCCGCTTAGAGGCTGGGCAAGTTTCTCAGCCCTTCTCGGAGCAGGTTCCCTGTCTATAATAAGCCGATATTTGCACGTCAGAGAGTTGTTGTGAGCATGAACCAGGATAAGACATGCAGAGCACAAAAAGACCACCAGGACACTTTAAACGCTCTCTAAATGGTGGCCAGTGTGCTGTAGTCCTGACCAAGCCAGAGAATTTCAACAGTCAGCCAGCTTTGAAGCTTTGGCAAGCCAGAAATATGTAAGAAGGAAGAAAACTATTCCAGAACCGTAACTGAAGTACTAACTTCAAAATTTCTTTGACTCTTAGGGCTACAGATTTTATGTAAAATATTTACAATAAGGCACTATTACAAGTTGCTGGGGCTGTATTTTTTTTTTTTTTTTGTAACAACCTTCTAAAACAACCATCCAAAAGTTCTGTCTTTGGAAGGCTATCCACTTATCTCAAAAATAATATCATTGCTTCAAATACCTGTGGGGCTCCCTCTTTGAGAATTGCTTTCAGAGGCCCTGGTTCATTTTGAATATCCTCACTGGGGACAAATTACTTAAGAACGGATTTAGTTTTGGGAAATAGCCAGAAAATACCTGGAGCCAACTTCTAGTGCATAGGGTGAGTAATCAAGCTGGGCAATGCCATTTTGGGGTCAAAAACAAGCTGTAACTCTTGAGTAAGTAAGGATACTGATTTTTAAAAGCATCTTTCATAAGGCATATCAACACAAGGAGACTGAAACTAGTTTTGACAAGTTAATCAGCCCGAAAGGATATCAAGTATTCACCACAATGCTATCTTTGTGGTTTTTATTTTCTTTTTCTGGGTATGTTGGATTATTATTTTTTTAAGTGAACGATACTACTTTTCCAAAAGTAATAGTTATTTAAAAAAAACGTGTGTCGGGGCACCTGGGTAACTCAGTTGGTTAAGCGTCTGCCTTCAGCTCAGGTCATGATCCTGGGGTCCTGGGATCAAGCCCCGCTTCGGGCTCCCTGCTCCGCGGGGAGCCTGCTTCTCCCTCTCCCTCTGCCTGCCAATCCCCCTGCTTATGCACTCTCTCTCTGTCAAATAAGTGAATGAAATCTTAAAAAAAAAAATGTGTGTCATATAAAAAAAAGGTTAAATTTTCTTTTCTTCATGCAGTCTTTTGGATGTCATATAAAAAGTCAAATTATGCTTATGGACCAAGACAGACATGAAATAGGTCTCAGTTGCATTTAATATATCCATAACTTTGTGATAATTTGGATTATTTATCCTGGATCCATCTGACAGTGATTGTAAACAGGCCTGACATTCTTCATAGTGTAGAAAGATATCAGAAAATCTATCACATCTTAAAATCAAATCACAACTTAATTATTTCCGTTTTCTAATGACCTTTACTAAATTTCAGTATAGATCTTTAATAAAATAGGGGCCAGCAAACCTCTTCTGTGAAGGGTCACATAGTAAGTATTTTAAACGTTGTAGGTCATACAGCATCTGGCACCTGCCCCACTCTGCCGTTCCAATACTACATCTGACACAATACAGGAACGAATGGGCATGGCTTGCTCCAGTGAAAATTTATGTACAGAAACAGGCCACCAGACTTGGTCCTGAGCCAGGGTTTGCTGACCCTTGATCTAGCGATGAATTTTAATGAGGACCCTAGTTGAAATTAGTACGGGCTAAAGACAGCACTGAGTTGTGTTTGGGGTTTGCACCAGGCATACCCAGAGGGCTGGTCACTTCCAAAGGGAATGGTGGTCACGGCTGCTTTCACGCCGAAAGTCCATGACTATATCTCAAGCCCTTCAACGTTTTGGACTTCATGCAAACTCAGCTCTAGTTCTCAATGACTCCTTTAAAACTGTTAGCATTCTTCAGTGGAAGAGTTTTTATCTCCTATGGTTTGATACAAAGGAGCTAGCAGGATGCGGATTTTGTACAATACGAGGCAGACATCCTGATACTGGCCCGAGCATAGGTCACCATCATCTTCAATCTCTTGCTTATCTCAGGCCATGAAGGTCATTTCGCAAGTGCTCGGGGCTTTTGCTAAAAATGGATGTTGCTGCTCTTGTGGTTTCCTGTTGTGGAAGCGAGCTTACGAAATGGGGCTGGGGCCCGTGTGGCCACATTCTTACCGAACGCCCACACATCTGACTTGCTGCTGTACTTGAAGTAGTGAAACACCTCTGGGGCTGACCACTTGACCGGAAACTTGGTTCCTACCGAGCTGACATACTGGTCATCAAGAACATACCTGTGGGGGAAAAAACATCAACACAGACCTCAAGTCACTTGGCTGTGCAGCATGAGAAGCCCTCTGTGGCAGGTTGATTAAGGACACAGAGCCCTGCAGTCTCAGGGGAATGCCTCAGTTTTCTAGATCTTTTGCTCCTTTCAATGTGTAGCTTAGCCAAAGGCTGCTTATGACTTGCAAACCTTAAAAAATTATACCTAACTTTGCAAATACCAAAATCGGAATGCAAAACATTTGGGAAAATAGAAAAACACAAAAATGTCAAAATCAAATGACTCAGTCTCACCCTGAAGATAATTTGTAATTCTGCCATTCAAGATACAACTTTGCTTGTACTTTACAATCTTTTGTTCTACATATAATATGCACGAAATTGGGTTTCTGTCGTACTGAGGTTTGCTTTTTCCTTTAACGACACAGCAAGAACACTTTCCCCATGTGGTTACATTTTCTTCTGCGGCATCATGTTTAATGACTGAATAGCATTCCCTCTTGTGGATTAACATCATCTGGTTTCACCTTGTAAGTTGCTTCTAGTCTGCTGTTTACAAACAATGATGAATGACAATATCCTCTGGAGATACCGAGACCATCAAAATATATATTCAAGTATATGCACTATATAATAATGATAAAAATAGAAGCAACCTCAATGTCCACATGTTGAAGAACAATTAAATACGCTATAGCACATTGACACAGTAGAACAGTATGTGCCCATTATGAAACAAGATAGCTCTATATTTACCAAAATAAAAAAAATACCCATGGAAAATGGGTATGTGCAAAAGTAGGTATAGTGTACTGCCATTAAAAAAATTTTTAATTCCAGTATAGTTAACATACGGTGTTACATTAGTTTCAGGTGTACAATATAGTGATTTAACACTTCCATATATTACTCAGTGCTCCTCAAGGTAAGTGTACTCTTAATCCCCTTCAGCTGTTTCACCATTTTTGTGGGAACAAACAATAAATGTACATATTTGCATATATGATTGGGTATACTTAGAAATGAGGTATGAAAGGACATCTATGAAACGTGTTAGCAGTAGTTACTCCTAGTGCTGAGAATAAGGCAAAGGGGTGGGGGCAGATTCTACTTTATACGCTATTGCTATATTTCTTACAATAAGCATATATTATTTCTATAACTACTAGAGGGGGAACCCCATATGTTTGCCTAGAAAAAAAGCAAATAAATAATGACTCTTAAGAAAAAAGGAAAATGAGGGGCGCCTGGGTGGCTCAGTCAGTCAAGTGCCCGACTCTTGGTTTCAGCTCAGGTTGTGATCTTTATGGGAAAACCTTACACGCCAAAAATGTGTTAGAGATATTTACTGTAATTTAAAATGTCAGAAAAATCTGGTTTTGAAAATCATCCTTTGAAATATTAATATTAATATGCGAATAATATATTAACATTTAATATATGAATATGTTATGAATAGAATAGGAATATTAATAGCAATAATAAATTACACTTTCACAGGATTACATAAAATACCTTCCACACTGCCCTCCCTCAGACCCCCTCAGCTCCTCTAGACACCACGAGATACCCAGAAACTACCCTGGCACTGGGGCCTGTTCATGGCTTAAACCTTCCTTCAAATCATCGGGATCGAGTGAAGTCACAGGCTTCTTAATGGTGGCACCACAGGACTTCATGAGCAGCAGGGCCTGGGGCATGGCTCCAGGATTCCTTATTCAGAGCAAGACTTTGTGTCTCCCTTTTCCTAAGCTATAAAGAACCTGATGGTATATTCCCTGGATGCCGGCATAACAGCCGGTTTTCCCACCTGGAGAACAAGGTGGGGATCAGTCTCCCTGTCCCGGGAGCTCGTTCTCCCACATCAGGGAGCTACGCATCTGCCGTGTTGGCAGAGGGGCCTCGGTGTGTGCTGGTCGCAGCGATGGGAGACAGCACACAGCTCAAGGGACATCTTGACGATGTTGAGGTGTCCCAGAAGAGGAGCGCTTCCCAATACTGAATTTGGGAGAAGACTTAAAAAGCAGATCCTCCTGGGGCACCTGGCCGGCTCAGTTGGAGGAGCCTCCGAGTCCTGACCTTGGGGTAGTGAGTTTGAGCCTCACACTGGGTGTAGAGCTTACTAAAAAAAATACATACATAAACTTAAAAAAACTAGATCCTCCTATGGTGTTTTAGGGCTATGGATGCTGAATATACAGCTAGCCTTAGTCAACTCTTCAGACCTCTTTGAAACTACACTATTCCTCCTCCGAATTTTGTCAGTTTATGTTGAACTGACACAACTTTATAGCTGTATTTAGTCTCCGTGTCGACATCTACTTGCTCTCTGGATGAAGCTGATCATTTTGAGGGCAGGGACTATCCCATTCATATCAGTGTCTCCCCCAAGGCCTCGGTGTTATGTGGGTACTCAGTAAATGTCTGCTGAGGGCGCCTGGGTGGCTCAGTTGTTAAGCGTCTGCCTTTGGCTGGGGTCGTGACCCCAGGGTCCTGGGATCGAGCCCCGCGTCGGGCTCCCTGCTCCGCGGGAAGCCTGCTTCTCCCTCTCTCACTCCCCCTGCTTGTGTTCCTGCTCTCGCTGTCTCTCTCTCTCTCTGTCAAATAAATAAAAGCTTTAAAAAAAAAAAAAGTAAATGTTTGCTGAATGCAAAGGCCGACGTGTGCATCTTCGTTTCCCATGTAAAACCGTGAACGCTAGCTCTGAGGCTTACATGGTAGGAAGATTCAGAATAGAGAAAATTGAAGACTCTTTTAAACCGCTATCATAAAATAATTTCTCTAAATCATAAAGTGGTGATAGAATGCCAGCTAAGAGAATCTCAAAGTCTACTCTCACGCCTTAGTTGGTGATAAAGAAAATTTAATGATGTGACAACAAAAGCTTTCCTAGTGTTAATGCTATGCCTATTTGAATGAATATTAAGAGAGAAACAGAGCGAAAGGAGTCTTGAGTTAAGAAAATATATATAAAACATATTTATCCCAATAATCTGACTAGAACATGTTAAAGTGAATATTTATTTTTATTTAATATATAATTTATAATTATATAGTTTTTATGTATAAATTTTATATATAAATTTTGTATATAATTATACACCATCTATAATTATATATGATATATGTTATTGATATATATTTTAATATAATTATAGTTAGTTATAATTATACATAATTTATAATTATGTAATTTATTAATATTTAAATATAAATTATTAATATTATTCTTTCATGGAATTATAAGTTTAAAAAATATTTATTAGAGTTTTGAAAGAAGGAAAAGGGACTTTGGATAATTTCCGAAGAACAATCCCATCTTCCAGGTGAAGAAATGAGTCAAAACATGTTTCCTAGGTGGTCGGAAGTAGTACGGGGAGGGAATCCAGGTTTCGAACGCCCCAGTGCAGAGCACGTTCCCTATCGCCACAAGGCCTACAATTCTGCTGGCATGTAGATGTGAATGGAAGTCCCTCTTCCACAGCTTGCCCCTTGGGAGCTGGAGCTGGAGCTGGCTTACCTTGTCATTCCAAAGTCAGACACTTTCACGGAGAGATCACTGTCTACCAAGCAGTTCCGAGCCGCCTTTGGGGGAGAAACAAAATTACCAAGTAGTAAAAGTGGCCAAGAATCTCCCCACATGAGAATCCAAGATCTTCCTTCTCTCTGGGAGAGTACTCACAAAATCTAAGATCGCCTATCAAAACTGCAAATGTTGAGAAGTTGTCTTTTTTCCCTTTGCAATTCTCAAATTGTCAAAATGAAACTCTGCTCCCATCTGTATTTTTACCCAAGCATCCACCCTTGTCAAACAGCATGAAGGGTATTACACATTAAACACAGAACCTCAGCTCATCAGCAAGGAGGGAAAAGCTATTTCTAGGGGTTCCTTCTCCACCACCGGGGTGCCACGCGTTAACGGGCGCTTTGAAGGCATAAATGCTGGCCTAGCACGCACGGCATGTTTGCTGTTCGGCACAAGAAAATCTCTAAAGGTAAATAGCAGTGCATAGTAAGTAGAACGCTCCCCACTCCCAGCCTGAGCCAAAGATACACACAAATTTCATTTCCTTCTGGTTTTGTTTTTCTCAGTGCTGGTATTCATTGACTGCTTTAGCGCTAAGCCCTTCCGGGAGCAAAGGTCAGCCTGGGTTTCATGATTGTGACATGCACTAAAACGACCAAAGTCTTCCCTTTTTATCTGTTTTCCTCCATACCACAACCCAGCTGCATAAGTCGTGACGGCTTCTTCTTCTCTTTCTGTACCGCAAATATTTTATTTTGAAACTGTGGTTCTTAATACAAAAGTGTCATGTGCTTGGGCAAGTCACACGGGAGCAAAGCACAAGTGGAGACGCCCTCCTTGCCGGCCAAGGGCGCCAGCTCTGGAGGTGCGGGCTGTGGATCCCTTGCTTGCTTTGAGGGCCCGCGGCTTTGCTTACCAAGTCCCTGTGTATAAACTGATGGCTTTCCAAGAAGGCCATGCCTTCACACACATCATAGCACATTTCTAAGAGCTGGGAGGTTTCAAGTCCTTTTCCATGACTCTTCAGATAATTAAGCAAGCAGCCATTGGTGATATATTCAGTCACTATGTATATAGGGTATTTCTTCGAACACACTCCGTAGAATTTCACCAGCTTGGGATGGCTGAGTTTCCTGGAAAGCACAGATTTTCAAAGATTAGTACTAAACTTGCAAACTCCACTTTGCAGATGTCCTGAACATGAATCACTTCCCTTATTTTTGCTGGTGTTAATGTCCCCCCCTTCTACTTGAACAGAGGAAGAGCGGGAAAAGTTGTGGATTTTATTCTGGAGCATCAGCCTTTGAAGGCAAAAGAAAAAAAAAAAAGCTGCCTCCTAGTAAACACTGACAACCACAACAGCAACTGGGCAGTTGCCGGTGCCGGGTTCGCCTGTCCTACAGAGAATCAGTGAAGCAATGGACTGTTGTCTCATAAATCCTGTTTAGTCCCCTGGCATCTAGAGAACTTCCGTGACTGATTTGGAGGAGGCTACACACTAAGGGCAATCACTTCCATTTCACTTTCTCAGTTTTGAAGTCCAAACACTTCATTCTCAAAAAATAATTGTATCAGAATATGTAGGGTGCAGTAAAAATGAAAATAGTTGCCATGTTACGGAAATGAGATTACCCGTGATTTTTCTTTCTTTTTTAAAGAAATTCATTTTACATTATTGTTACATTATCTTTCTTTTTTTCTTTTTTTCTTGAGATTTATTTATTTTAGAGAGAGCAAGTAGGGGAGGGGCAGAGGGAGAAGGAGAGAGAGACTCTCAAGCAGACTCCCCATGCAGAGCCCTACATGGGGCTCGATGCCATGACCCCGAGATCATGACCTGAGCTGAAACCGTGAGTCCAACACTTGACTGACTGAGCCAGCCAGGTGCCCCAAGTTATCTTTCAATAATAAATTTAGAAAATAGTAACCACCTGACATAGCCCTTCTGGTAGGTCATGACAGATAGACGCTCTACTATCACGGTGTTCATCCACTTGTCCGTGTAATTGATCAATTTACAGGCTGATTCTTTAATGTTCTGATGTGTAAAGTAAATTTAAAGCCAACATGTCAATTTTAGAATTTTTTTTAAGGTTTTTATTTATTTATCGAGAGAGAGAGAGAATGGTAGAGAGAGAGCATGAGAGGGAAGAAGGTCAGAGGGAGAAGCGGACTCCCCGCCGAGCAGGGAGCCCGATGCGGGACTCGATCCCGGGACTCCAGGATCATGACCTGAGCTGAAGGCAATTGCTCAACCAACTGAGCCACCCAGGCGCCCTATTTTAGAATTTTTCAATGAGCATTTAGTAAATAGTTATTTTATATAGTTATAGTTAAATAGTCATAACCAATTAAATCATTATTTTCTTACTTCTTACTTTAGGGACATGCCTTATCAGGTTGCTCGAGGCCATGAGCTCGGTCATGCCTCTTTCAGCTATTTTAGAGAATGGCCTGGAACTCAGCATTGCTCCCTGCGGAGGGAAGGCTAGTGGTTGGACAAAGATCCCTCACCCAAAAAAAGCTGTTCCTTGAGTAAATTCAGTCACTGGCCAGGGGTTGCACCATGAGCCTATGGGAGTTTCTGCTAGATCTTTCTGTCCTGCAAAAGGAGGACATCACAGGTCTCCTCCCCAGTTTTATGACAGTATAATTGCCCAAGGCAGGACAGGCTACATAATTTGCAGGGGCTGGTATGAAATGAGAATGCAGGGATCCTTATTTGAGAATTAGTAAGAATTTCAACATGGTGGGGGCCTGGGTGGCTCAGTCGGTTGAGCGCGTGACTCGTGATTTTGGCTCAGGTCCTGAACTCAGGGTCATGAGATCAAGCCCTGTATCCGGCTCCACGCTCAGAAGGGAGTCTGATTGAGATTCTCTCTCCCTCTCCCTCTGTCCCTCCCCCCCACTCTCTCTCTCTCAAAATGAGTAAATAAGTCTTAAAAGAATTTCAAGCTGTGACATCACAGCAGTAAAGCAAGTGCAGAGCCCTCCTAAGTGTGGGGGCCCTCAAGAACGGGGCAGGTTGCTTGTCCGTGAAACCCGGCTTATGTTCACATGGTACCTCTGCTTCCAGACAGTTCTGCAATTGTGGTCAAAGCGATTTTTCGGACTCTCCTGGTACCTTTGGTCTTCACAGAAGAATGACTAAGGAAATGGACTGGAATGTCTGCCTGGGTTTGCATCTCGGCTCTGCAACTTTTACTAGCTTGCTGACCTTGGGCCCATTACTTAACATTTCTCTGCTTCAGTTTCCTAGAAAACACAGATAACAATGGCACATCCCTCCTAGGCTTCTTAGGAGGATTGAATGCATTAATATTTATAAAGTGCTCAGAGAGATGCCTGTAAGCACTAATAAGTGTTCAAAAAATTTTTTAAAGTGCCATTACTCTGCAGCAGGCTAGGATTTGTGATTTCAACGATCTTTGCTCAAAATCCTGCTCTGGCATTGTTTTTCATATCATGTTGATTAGCTCCCTAAAGGCAGGATGACCAGCTGTCCCGGTGTGCCTGGGACTGAGGGGTCCCTGGATCGCAGGACTTTCATTGCCAAGGCAGGAAAGTCTCAGGCAAACCTGGATGGTCGGTCACCTTTCAAAGTCTGATTCACCATGTTTATACGAAGAGGTAGGATCATTAAAATAATTCTTTGTCCTTACATAGACAAGAGGGGGCCGGAAGAGGGAGAGAGAAAGAACACATCAGCATTGCAGACTGTGTTCGGAGCTAAGGCCCGTTAGGAAGGGTATCTTCACTTCTCAGATGAGGAAAGAAGCGGTGAGAGAGGGTACCGAAGGTACCAGGAAGGAAGAGGATATTGTCCGTAGGACACTGGTTTTCAGTATTGCCTCGGTCCTGGCCACTAGAGGCTCCTGCCCTTGGGCACGTGCTCCACAGGGCCCCACTCTGTTCTTCGTCCCACCGTGCTCCTCCCCAAAGGGCAAGGACGTGCCTACTCAGAATCCATGCATCTCTTTTTCTTGGTCACCCTCGGGGCACCGGGACTCTGGAATCCCCTGTCCACATAGACCTGAGCCCTCTTCCAGGACCCGGGTGGGCCCCTCCTGGGCCCGTTCCCCTAAGAGTGAACCACGCTATTGGTGTGTCTACCCCCAACCAAGGTCCTTTGCTGATACAGAGCTGTTTGTGAGGGACACAGAGGGAGCTTGGATGCACGGAATGCTATGTGTACACATAATTACTGAGCACGTTGCAGGACAGAGCAGGGGGTGGGAGGAGAAAGGAGGGGGTAGAGTTGCCGTGGGAGTGGGGGTGACATGGGACAGAGGCTGGTTTCTCTAAAGACTCGTGAGAATTCTAAACTTGAATATGGCCTCTCAGGTTGTTACAGAGGTATACTTGTCAAAGTAGGAGCATAGAACTGATTTTATTTAACGGTGTGTCAGCTTGATTTATAACTTCTAAGTGTACCTATGACACGTGGGCTCTTTCTCTAGGCCTTGCAAACGTTAGGGACAGACCTGTTAGCATGAATGTCCCTCCACTGTAAGGGCCAAACTGCCCTTCCGCAGAAGGAACTTACATCATGGTCTGGGCCTCCTGGAAGAATTCATCTTCGGACATGGAGCCCTCCTTGATCATCTTAATGGCAACATCATACTGTCCCTTCCACTTGCCCAGATGGACCACTCCAAACTGACCACTTCCCAGCTCCTTCAGGAGGGTAAGCTCTTCTCTTTTCAGTTCCCATATTCCTAATAAGGCAAGGTAGACACTCTTTAGGATGAGAATAGAAGGCTTTGGGGCTGACAGCTTCCCAAGTGATTTCTTCTCCAATGAGGTTCATATTGACAATATGAAGAACAGCAAGACTTTTTAAGTTGATCACTTAAAAAAATCCTTAGTGACATGGTCTTATGACCTGTCTGACCACACGATAATGCCACCAGGACAATATAGTTCTTGAAGCAGCTATAGTTCTTGACAAAAGGCTTAGAACACTCTGCCACCCAGAGGCATCTTAGAAACGTCTGGTGTCAAGACGCGCTCGATGCTCTTAGCTTGGTAAAAAAAAATCACTAGCGTTTTCTTCTAAAGCAAACTAAACTGTGATCTGGGTGGATGTCATGATCCTAAATACACAAGGTTGAAAACGGGCTCCCCTGAGCAAGCACAGAAGCCCGGAAGAAGAAAGGACAGGCAATGGGGTTCTAGAGGCTGATGACTGGGTCTAATAAGAGGCCAAATTGGACGGTCTTCTTGGTAAGGTTGAGGAGATTACAGAGTTAGGTCGGGAGGACAAAAAAGATGTTTGGGTTTTTTTTCTCAAGAAAATGAACAAACATATTATTGCTGAAGCCTTCCCGGGCACAATCTGAATAGGGACTTTCTTCCTGTCTTTCTTCTTTTTTTTAAGTAAATATATATATATAAAATAAATTTTAAATAAGTATATATTACATATTTTATATATATAATAAAAATATTATATATATATATAATTTTTTAACCAGAAATGGATGAGAAATGGAGTTTAAGAGCCCCGGTGTGCGTCCATACCACTTCCCAAGGACACGGAGATGGGAACCTTGTTGGCCTTGGTCGACACAGGGTGGCGGAGTCGTGTGATCATGCCTGCAATGGAACCAGCACCATATCATCACAACGTGTCACATCACATGACATCACATGATATCACACCGGGTCACACCTCTGCTTGTGCTCGCTCCAGAATAGCCGCAAAAGCACAGAGTTCAGGATGTCGCGATGGAGACAGGAGATCCATTCTGGCCCCATTCATCCTGTAGCTGTATTGATTTGCTTGGCTCGACTAATGAGCTCAATGTAAAGCAAAAATTAAAAGAGTAGAACAACTTTATGTGATTTTTAAAAAGCCAATCAAATTAGTTGCTCGATGGAATCTTTCATTTAAACAATTTTCCCATTTTTGTTCTATCTTTTTGTAGTCCTATATTTAAATACATAGACACACAGCACATACATCTGGTTAAAAAAAACCAAACAGTACAGAAGGGCACAAAATAAAAAGCAAACCACTCGATTTTTAAACATTGAACCTATTACTAGTTTGCATTAAACGGTCAAGTCATTTTCACTGCTTACATCAAGTTATGATAAAGCTGGATTAAAATGATCACAGGATTTATAGTGGTTTGAAAGAACTCATTGAAAAAAAATGTTTCTTGCTTAAACGTGTGATATTTTCCAAGTCCTGGGAAGTGTCACCTGTGTCCTTTTTCCCTCCTTCCTTTTTCTATATATTGCTTTACTTTTTATATGAGTGGTCTCCAAATGTTTTAAATCCCAAACCTTTAATCAGAAAAAAAAAAAAAAATTAGCTCACTCCTCCGAAATGGCTGCTGTATTGATACATTACGTGAATCATAAAATATACTCACAATAGAAAACTTAAGGAGATTCTGAGAAAAATCTAAAGAAAGACTCTAATCTTTTCTTTCTATACCCTGTCGAGTTTCTCGTGCATCCTCTGGAGTGGAATCATTCTACTTGGAGATGTTCGTCTATACAGTACCTGTTGAGGGTACTTTTGAGGTGCTAGAGGTTAAATTATGCAATTGAGGAAATCAGGACAAAGGAAAAACACAAGTGAGGACCAAAATCAAAGCCAGGAGTAAGGCTATTTCCCCTATGTGCAGGTAATCACATCAGACAGACTTGCACAAATTTGATGCTGAGCCCACAGCTTATGTTTACTTGCTGTTGGAAATCCGTCCAGGCATTGCCCATAAGCGGCACTCGTCTGGAAAAGGCACTTAGAGGAGATTTCCTTTTTTTTTTTTTAATTTCTTTTTTTCTAAGCTTATTAAGATGTTATGGCCATATATAATTTTAAAGGTAAACAGCGTGATGATTTGACAGATGTATATACCGTGAAGTGATCACCACACCAGGTGAGTTCCCGCTTCTGTTAGAAGGGATTTCTATATACGGTTTCACGGGTCAATTAGGCAAAATCTAAAGAGAGTAATAGTACCCAGTGTTGGTGAGGTTGAAGGAGGTTGCCGTTGGCGGGAGTGCACGTCTCTGAAAAGCATTTGAAAATGTCTACATTTTAAATCTTCTTAACCATTATCTTAGAAATTCCACTTCTACGGAATCTGGCTACAGAAACACTCATACAGGGCCATGTGCACAGGCCTGTGCACAGAAACATCAATTATAAAGTGAAAATACTGTATGCGATCCAACCACTAATCAATACAGGGTTAGGTGAATAAATTATGGAGCATTCTACAGTAGAATTCTATGTAGCTCCTAAATAGACCGTAAGCTAATATGTATTTGCGTGGAAAGACCACTAAGACGTGTTGAATGTAGAAAGCAAGCTGAAAAGTAGTATGTGTGGAACGATCTCATCTCGGTAAAAATATAATATGCATACATACACATACATAATTCATTAATATATATAATAAATAAGTGTTAGTATCAGCACAGGAAAACATTCTGTCAGGATAGACACCAACTTGTCCGTGGAGGTTCTCTCTCTCCAATGGTAAACAATTCTATGATGTGTGAATTTTGTAATCAACTTACTTCTATGGGCAGAAAAAGACTGCAAATATTTTTATATAGAGAATCTCTACTTCTAAGTCACTCAGCTTACTCTACTTCATTTTTCTGGCATTTTAGAGCATATAATATTATATTCCAGGAAACATAGGCTAAAAATCATAGCAGCTGTGTGGCTTGAGAGCATTTTTATTCCTATTTTCATGGTTCCCGATAATATTAGGAATATTAGGAGCATTGGTAGTATCCAAGAAAATTGCTATTTATCAACAAGGACCTATAAAAGAAAAACTGAAATAAATTACCTGCTGAATTGTGTTGATGATAATGAATAAGCTTTGGAATAGAATCAAAACAGTAGTTTTCTGCCAGGTACAATTTGTTCTCAGCATTTGTGTGCACGTGGTAATGCTTGACAGTGCCTTTTTTATCACTAGTAAGGAAGACAGAATGTTAGAATTTTTTTAAAAAGATTTATTTGTTTGAGAGAGAGAGAGGGAGCAGGGGGAAGGGCAGAGGGAGAGGGAGAGAGAATTCTGAAGCAGACTTCCCGCTGAGCACAGAGCCCAACATGGGGCTTGATCCCAGGACCCTGAGATCATGACTGAGTCGAAATTAAGAGTTAGACACTTAACCAACTGAGCCACCCAGGTGCCTCTAAAATGTTTTTAATTACTGACTGAAGCTTGATTCAACAATGGTTAAATAATAATTTAGATGCATTTGCAAATTTTGGAGAGGGAAGGCAGAGAGGGTTTCTCAGTCTCGACAGCTGAGGTTTTTCGAGAGCTACCCATGACAACTGGCAATTATGGAAGAGGGCTCCTCTCTGAGCTCAGCGTCACCTTTGTGCACATACAGAATTCATGTACAATAAAATTCCAACTCTGCACTGTTCCTCCCTGAGCCATCTAAAACTAGAGTCTTCCTTTGATGATTGAGAGCTGTGCAGTTCCTCAAGATCATTATTCTGAACACCAATTCTCTTTTAGGATAATAATGAATATTAAAATGTGGGAGACAAAGGTGATTAGGCTGTGGGTGTTTCACCCAGAGCATGGGTGGGATGCTCTTTGGGGAGTGGAGCATGCAAGATGAAATGGGTGGGGATGTCCTTTAATTCCTCACATGAACTTGTACCTTTTCCACATAAAACATATTTTTCCCGTTGCTCTCCTTTTGGAAGATAGTGGTGAATTGAGGCACATCGATTTGGGCTAATCAGAAATAATATGCCTATTTGGTTGTTACAAAGATCGGATGCTATTTTATATCTAGCAATTCGCACTGTGCTTGGCGCATAAGAAACTATTGATGAGTTGTCGTCGCTGTAATACCAGCCTAGTTAAAATTGCGACTATAAAAAGGGAAAGGGGTGTCTTCTTGTTGCAAATGGCTACTTTGCTCTTGGTCTTAGCATGAAATTCATTCAAGCCTGTTGATGATGTTTCATAAAAGAAGGCTTCCATAGTCATGAATGTGGATTATTTTCACTTGACTCCTTATCTATTTGCTGTTGTTTTCTACCTGGCCGCCTTCAAAAATAAACCTGGTATCAAGGACCTTGACTTAGGAAGACTTCTGCTATCAACTTTGGCTGAAACTGCAGGGCCAGAGGGTCACAGAGCTCTTAATATTCAGTCAAGCAAATCCTTTTCCCTGGTTCTTACTGGGTTGGCTTTAGCTAGCATCTAGGTGTGCAACCTGGTCCGTGAGATGCACCGGGGATGTGGCTTCCTGCACTGGAAAATGCTGGGTCACTGCTTAGGGCACAGCCTAGTCTCTCAAACTGGAGGTAGATACTCCATAAAAAACATTTCTTAAAATAAAATAACCTTTTAATCACTCATTATTACCAAAAGACCTATAGGTGCCAAGGGTAGGGTATACATGGAGGCAGCACCAAAGCGTAGGATCATGCCATCCAACCAGTAAAAGAAATATTTTTCTTAGAAATATTTTTTTTCAAATGGTCCTAGTCAAGATTTGGCCAGATTGTTATCTCAGAACACTGGGGGTCCCGACGTAGATGCAGGAGTGTGGTTGAAGGAACATGAACTCTGCTGTGGAAGGCACAACTTCAAGTCGGTCACTTATTAACGTGGTGGTGGGGGGGGTCTGCGTCTTCGTGAGCGCTTGTGGAAGCCCAAACCTCTCATCTGTAAAATGGTGCCAACGAAAACAGCTTTCCTGTTTGCTTCACAGAATGATTAGAAGGAACAAAAGAGCTAACAGCCAATGGGACAGTGGCTTGTAAAACTCTGGCAGAGGACCCTGATGTCAGTGACGGTGACTTGCAGGTGGTGACTGGGGGTGTCGTATGTGCCTAGGTGTTGGGGCAGGGGGGTGGAGCGCCTAGATTCACTCCTTCACAATAACAACCACTATCGTAGTAATCGCTCTTCATGTATTAAGCGCTTACTCTGTGCCGGGCACTGTTGTGATCCACCACGTGAATCCATAGAACATAACAGTCATTGTTGTTTTTTCTTTTCAAATGGGGAAGCCGAGGCACAGAGGCTAAGAAACTTGCTCAGGGTCCGAAAGCCTTGAGATGGTGGAGTCGGGAGTTGGACCCCAAGGTGCAGCTTCACCACACAAAGAGGAAGCACCCCGGAAAGGAGCTATGTGGGGAACACAGATACACTGATTTAACTTTCTGCTAGCCCTGCCCCTAATGGAGAGACTAACTAAAAACCAGACACTGGGGTAGGTTCCTCAACTCAGCAGGTGGCTCGGGCCAAGAGTGGACAGACTCCATTGCGCTTTTTCTCTCTTTCTAGGCTTAGGACCAAGTCAAGGGGAACAACCCCAGATTCCCTTAACAAGTGTTTACTGAGGCGTGCTGTGCGCTGGGCACTTCGCTGTCGCCTGGGATGGGCAGAAGGGGCTCCCCCAGAGAACGAGCGCTCAGAGTCGGGGCTGGGTGGGCAAGGTTGCATTTGATAGAAATCCTTTGAGCCACAACGCCAGAGTTTAAAGATGGTGTCTTATCCCCAAATGTGACTAAATGGCCAACGTATTCAAAGAACATACACACAAGATAAAAGGGAGAAATCCATGTCATACTTACTTCATAGCCTTGCTGAATAAGGACACTGTGTACATTCCCACCTGGCGGGAATTTCTAACCATAAATGCACCTTCTTTTCCCTGGAAAGGAAGGAAAGAGTGGAAGGAATGGAAAACATTTTCATTATTCTTGAGAACTATTTTTCCTGGTAGGTGGTAGGGAAATGGATCTTTTTGATCGACTTTAAATGTCATTGACGGCCCAGATCGCCCAACAACTGGCACAGAAGGGGACCCACGGTTCAGCTTTCCTCCTTTTCTCTCTCAGTTCCTTGAGAGACCTACCCTGTGCTTTGACTCTCCGTCTCCACTTAGTTTTTTTTTTTTAAGATTTTTTTTTAATTTATTTATTCATGAGAGACAGAGAGAGAGAGAGGCAGAGGGAGAAGCAGGCTTCCCGCTGAGCAGGGAGCCCGATGCGGGACTCGATCCCAGGACCCTGGGATCATGACCTGAGCTGAAGGCAGACGCTTAACCATCTGAGCCACCCAGGCGCCCTCCACTTAGTTTTTAACCCTCTCTGATAGTGTTCTCTGTTTTGTCTTTGTGGAAACCTGACATTTTAATCTTTCAGAAATAACACTTAAAACCACCTATCACCACGGAATAGAATACCTCAGAAGGTATTAGAAAACCAAAGACGTAGAACAAATCATTTGTTAAAATTTCATGCTCAACTTGTCTTTCTTTATGACTTGTGCTAATTCCAAGCAAATCCAGATTCAGAAAGAGCAGACAATAAGCTATGAATGCGACAACATTGACGAGATACCAGGTTAGGTGGTGACGTCATCACGTTCTCACTAGTAGCCCTCAGAGGAATCCTTGGTGTGTTTTACTAGGTCGAACTGTATCACAGCATCAGTTTGGCAGGTGGAAAGGGCCAATTTTGTAACAAAATCAGGTAGAGGTATTCCCTACTGCACCTGCCGTCCTCGGGTTTAGGTGCTCCTGGGCAGGGACAGAGTTGAGCTAGGCTGTTACATAGATGGCCCCCAGTCAGTCATGTCTCTGTATTCTTGCCCTGGGCAGTCCCCTCCCACACTGAGTCCGGGCTAGGCCACCAGACTTGCTTTGGCTAATAGGGCATTAGCAGGCCTGACAAAAGCCAAAATTCCATCAGTGCTTGTGGTGAACCACGGGGCTTGTCCTCATCTACCCCTGCCTTGGGATCGCCAGGCTGTGAGGAAACCCCCGTCAGCCACACGGAGCAGAACCATGGCACCCTGTGGACAGAATGGCGAGAACTCCTAAATCTTGTTTCAAACTGCCAAATTTGGAAGTGGCTAATTACCCAGCAGGAGATAATGAAAAACCTAGGAAGTGGCTACATGCGAAGGGCCCCATAACCCAGGGGCTGGACTGCAGCCTCTATGACCACTTGCCTGTGTAATTAGCCATCTGGTTTCTATGAGAAGTAAGGGCATTGCCCTCTGGGCCCCACAAGAAAGATCCTTAAAGGCTACTTTAAAGACTAGATAATTTACCTTTTGTCTCAGTAACTGCTCCGATTGGGCCCTGGAGATGTTACCTGCAAACCAGCTGCAAGGAGAAAGAATCGCATATTTGCGAGTTAATAATTTGTGACCGCGTGCCTGATCACTCAACTTTCTACCCCATACAATGAGGCATCAGCTTCGGTCAGGGATTTCCCAACCCGATTGCTCTAGAGAATCCCCCCAGGGGCTTTTCAAAACTACGGATTCCCGCGAGTCTGCACCACCTCAGTAGGATTCTGGGGTGGTGCCTGCATATCTGTTTTCACGCGGGCTAGCACTTAAGAACCTTTGGCCTCTTTGGGGCAGGTCTGTGAGTTCTATGTGTCACTGTTTCAAGCGAGAGCCGGAGATGAGACGAATGAAAGAATATTCCAATGGGAAAGTTGGGGTTGCCTGTCTTTCAACCCTATATTTTTCTTTTAATAATCTGATAGAAGCACACCTTATAGCATCTATTTTCAAAGCAAATGCTTTTCTGATGAATATTTCTTTTATTTGCAGGATAGCAATAGATAAGCCTCTATGGCTATAGTAAGCCAGGAACAGGTACAGCAACCTGAGAAAGAGATGATGTGGGGCAGCCAGGCATGATCTTTAAATATTACCTTTTTCACTAAGTTAGCCAAGAGCATCACATCTTACTTTCTGTGTAGAGCTCAACAGGCTCCAGAGTTGTTTCTCACGTGAGATCAACAATGACTGCGGTCTTTTGGCTTTGGCTAGAATGTCATACTAGGGAAATGAACAGGGTGTGAGGGGGGATGGAGCATGGGTTTGGGGGCTTACGAGGACCCTCTGGCTAGAGGATAACACCCGAAGAGGAAAGAAGAACCCGAGGGTGAGGCTGTATTAGGTGGGGCGGGGGGCGTGCCAGCTGGTGGGCAGGCCAGTGGAGTGGAAAGAGCCACCAGCCAGCTTGGAGGTCTGGATTCTAGACATAACTTCCTAATGAGTAGCTGTATGGCTCTGGACAAACCACTTGGCCTTTTTTGACCTTGGAATTACCCATCTGCAAAATGAGGATGAGGGTTGAATATAAGTTTAAAAAGTCTCTTCTAATTCTACCCTTATAGATATGATATAATTAATTAATACTTGAGGTATGAACTGGTCATTTTCTTCTGAGTTAATATTTTAAACTAATCACAGCTAATCAAAAGACTCCTCGGGGAATATGATCCAGAATACATGCCTATGGGAGAGAGAAGAAAGAGATGATCGGGAATAAGGACAGAGGCGTGGAGAAGCAAGGTGGGATTGTGAATAAGCCCCTCCCCCAACACATGCACACGCACACGCACACGCACACATGCACACACGCACACACACACTTTACTTGAGATCTGGCTCTGTTTGTTTTAAAAAAGATTTCAGCATGTCATTGCCTGAGCACCAGACGCTAAGCCTGCTCCTAAGGTATGATTTTCCATCTAAACTTCAGTGTCTCAGCCTTCAGTAGAACACAGTAGAAATCTTCATGAAGTTCTGCCCCACCAAACAAATGCTTCGGTGCCGCTGAGAGAGGTAGAAGCTGGGGGCACCGAGCACGGTGCGAGAGGCTGAGCCCCGGATCACGCAGCCCTCTGCTCCTGATTGCCCTTCGGCACCTCTTTGACTTGGAAGAGGGCAGGTCTCTCCTGAGTGTTTCCCCAGTGCACACCTCTCAGGTCACCATTTGAATTTAGAAATGATGGAGATAGAGACCGTCCATATGGTCAGATCTGGGCTTTCCAAATTGAAGAGAGACTTCCAATTCATTGAGATGCTCAAGGCTAGCAGCCACAATTAGAGGTTCACTGCCATGGGTTTAAGTCTTTGTCATCCGTCAAAGTGCTATTATCTTTGGATAATTTTGGTGTTGGTGTTTCTCAGCGTTTATGTCTTAGTTTGAATTATTCCATCAGAGGCTTTCCTGAGGGTGGATATTGGGGAAGAAGGTAGGGATCACGGGGAGCTAGATGGTGGTGAAAAAGCCATGCTGTGGAGGGGCGGGGCCTACAGCCCGTCTTCCCTAATGTGGCAGGAATGCCTAGGGCCACGCTGGCTTAGAGGTAAGACAAAGAGTCGAAACCGTGACAGGTACTTTATAAAACCTCTCACTGTACCTACAGCCAATATATCAGTGGCCACACTCATAGAAAAACAGAACTGAAAAGATGTATAATCCCGGTGTTCAAGTGAGTTGGCCACCATTGGGGAGCAGCTGTCTGGGAGATGGAGTCTGCCCCTCTCACTCCCACCTCTCCTTAATGCCAACTTTAAATAAAGTTTCGGAGACTTATTTGTCCCTATTTGTAGAAAGATACAGTCTTAGATTTTGGAAACGACCTTAAGGGCCCCTTAGGCCAACCTGTCCCAGTATAATTGGGGTGATCCTACATTTTTATTCACCCAGAAGAGTCCAACTCATGCCTGATGTCCAGGTGTAATATTTAATAGGGCACGCTTTCTCTCTTTCTAAAACATCCTAATCTGGATGTTAAATGATAAGGTTGCCCTAGAAATAGGACTCTCCCAACATAAATACGGTCAAGTTCAAGTCTCATTTGCGCTACCTTGTTGCTGTATCATAAATAACTTCAAAAACGGGACTAAAAAGTGCTAATAAGAGCCTTCAAAGGTCACCCTGACCAGAGACCTCCAGGGCAGAAATACTCGGCAGAAATGTCATATGCTGCATCTACGAAGACAAAGTCAAGTGAAGGGGACACCAGGTATATGACAAATCCAGTGAATATGTACAGCCAGTTTAGATAATCCAGACTGAAGAAAAATATTTCCCTTAGTAACAACCCAGCTCCTTATCACCCATCACCCAGATAAATGGCCCAGCACCTCATATGAGTTTACGCAAGTAAATACAGCCTCCCAAGCAAGTCTGAGACACATCTGCTCTAATGCCTTTGGGGAAGAATGGAATAGAAACATCTATGTTAGTTTTAGAGGAACACAGAAGACTTTCAAACTCACTCATAGTCATCCAGGTTTTCCTCTTCTTCGGATGAACTTGACTCGGGGAATCCCCTTAAGAGAGGAAACGACATGAATGCAAAAAACCACCAAGAAATAATGCAATTACCTAGCAGTGTAAGGTCAAATCCCACCTTGCTTTCACCGCCACAAATAAAATTTAGACTGTCAGGGTTCCGTCTTTGCACCTGGGAAGGTATGGGCAAAGTGAAGAGAGAATCACTCAGAAGTCGAGTTCATGCCCAGTTTAATGAGAAAATGGCTCTTTGCTACAAGGAGGCCCCCAGGAACGTGGATTTGTTTGACTCTTTTGGAAGAGCGGGCTCATGAAATAGATGAATACCTTCGGGAGCAGCTGTAGTAGGAGGTTAAAAAAAAATTCGGGTTGTGTACAGAGCAATTCTTAGAGAAGAGTTACTCGACTTGAGGTGGTTTTTTCTCCTGCTAGAGCTGCCAGAGCCAGGTATATTACGGTTCGTGCTAACACCGGTGCATATCCTGAATGATGGACAGGAAATATCAGTGTGAGGAAAACTAACCCACAAGTCATCGACTCAGACCAACTGAAGGGTTCAGAGAGGCAAACTACGTGAATTTTTTTGGTTTGTCTTTACCTTAAACATGAAGTCTAGATGGAAAATGATTGCAAATGTGGTTAGTTTTCCTGCAAATGGAAGCAAATCCTAGACGTAAAGGAATATCTGCATTTGATTTACCATGACATCTTTGAGGTGCTGTGATTTGCAACCGTCCTTTCCCTTTGGTTGCTGGTTGCAAAATCTTCACTGCTGCGACAAAAAGATACATTTTGTAAACCTATGTTTATTTATAAATGTTAAAGGAGAAAAATAGTTTTGTTAGGTATCTTTTAGCTTCATGTAACATTTTGACCATCGTATTTCACTTGGTTTAGGAATTTAAGCTAATGAGTCCTTTTCACATTTTCGTCCTGCATTGCAGGGACCCCAATAACCAGAGACAGCTTGACAGTGTTCCGAAACAAAAAAGAACTGTGAATAGAAAAGTTGGATGAATAGATCATCTTGACTCCTGATTTTTTTGTCGCTATGCAAGCATTCGGTCACTTCTATATTTTAACGTTATTTCCCTCTTGGCTGTTGCAATTGCAATGAAAAGTCTGGAAAATACTGAACTTTTAACTCCACATGGGGTTAAGGGATCCTCAAGGTCTTCATCACCCCCTGCCACCCGTCATTTTCCCTTTTCCGTTTTGCGTGGTAGGCAGAGCATGAGGAAGTGCCTACCTCTCCAAGTCCAAAGGCTGTTTTGCTTGGAATGTAGGACCTATTTCCTGCTCGCCTTCCTATCTCAGGCCCTTTTTCAAAACCACCCTTCGTAGCAACAAGCTTCCTTAACAAGGAAATGCTTCTCTGGCTCCATTTCAAGGAAAGACTGGAGAAAGCCCTCAGTGCTGCCTTCCGAAGAGCCTTGCTCACTAGCATGGCTTTTTTACTTCATCTCTTCAAAAGAAAACTCTTATTTTAAAATGCTAAGCAATTTATCTAGCTTTTATGTTGTTTTTAAGAACACACAGAGAATGCCCATCCGTGGTGCATCTCTTAGGTTTATCCATATGATGGAACACTATCTAGACATTCAGGATAATCAGGTAGCTTGCACAACAGTGTGAATGTCCCTAACACCTCTCAACTGTACGCTTAAAAATTACTAAGATGGCAAGACGTATGCTGTGTTTTCCCACCATTCAATATTTTTTCCACATTAAAACTGAAGCGTAGCCTCATGTGCTTAAATGGGAAAAAATGTCCAAGATGTGAAGAGAGAGAGTGGCACAGAAGAGTACGTGGTAACATGTGCATGGAAAACATTCTAGAAGAATGTACCCTGGATATTCTGCAATACTTGAATGCTTTAATGGAAGCATGCCGTTATTTTACTACTCAGAAAAAATTAAAATGCAGCTCAAGTGAGGATAGTTGATAAAAAAGTATTATCTCCTTATGTGAGCTGACACTTATGACTGCATTTTTAAAATTCAATCCACAAAGATCTTTTAGCAATCATCATCATTCACTCACTGATGTAATGCTACTCAGGCTAAGAAGTGATTCATCGGTTCTTTGTTCAGATAACTAGCTTTCTCAAGTTCTAGGGAAGAATCCAAGGTCGGGACTGAATCTTGGGTGCAAAATCCAAGGGGGTGTCAGAAAAACTCAGTAGTCAAGGTAAATAATGTGTTAATGAAATTTTTTAAATAAAAATTAATGCAAAAAATCCAAGATGAAAAAAAGTCAGTATTTTCAATAAAAGTAGGATCTATGGGGCGCCTGGGTGGCTCAGTCAGTTGGGCGACTGCCTTCGGCTCGGGTCATGGTCTTGGGGTCGCGGGATCGAGCCCCGCATCAGGCTCCCTGCTCCACGGGAAGCCTGCTTCTCCCTCTCCCGCTCCCCCTGCTTGTGTTCCCTCTCTCGCTGTGTCTCTCTCTGTCAAATAAATAAATAAATAATATCTTAAAAAAAAAAAAAGGTAGGATCTAGCCATTCAGGCATTGGTGGTTGTACTCCCCGCCCCATGAATTAATAGTGCTGACTGCTTTTTTGAATACTGATCAGTTTCACTGCACATTTCCCTCAATGAATCCCTAGGGCTTCCGGTAGGGAGGGGGGCCCGGCACAAAGCTGACATGACACCCACTCTCCTAGGATCTGCGTCTATCGGTGGTCTCCTTCCACAAGAACACTGGGTTGCAGGCAAATAAATGTGACATGTCCCCTGAGGTACCAGGTATAGATGAATACGCTTGGACCCTAGCTCCACTTTGAAATGAAAAGCCCCACAATTTGTCATGCCAAAAGCAACAACAAGAATACACTTATATTCTTTCAAGTTCCGTGTGGCCCTGTGGCTGTGTCATCGGTACAGTGAGGCATTTGCTTTAGGTAAAAATGATGAGGATGGAAAGAATAAAAAAATCAGAGCACGAGGGAGAAAACAAAGAAAGGAGATGCCTGAGGAGTCAGAGAGATGTTCTGCATCCATTGTGGGGAAAGACAGACCCTGGTGCCCTGCATGGAGGCTAATGACCGTGAAGAATGTGATGGGGAGGAAGGCTGAGGCAGCAAAGAGGGAAGGACAGTCACTTGACCCTTTCTCTATTGTCATCTTGTGATTCAGTTCAATCTTTAGTGAGCATCAAGTATGGGGCCCTGGCTTGGCCCCAGAGACCCTGGAGAGATACACAGTTTATGTACTGCCTTTCAGGTAGTTTTCATTTTGGCTTAAAAAACGTGTGAAGACTGATCACGTCAGGAGAGCTGAAGGTGTCCATCCTGAGAAGGCAGCCGAGGCCTCGCTGGGAGTGTTACTTGGCATTTGTAAGCACAGGACAAAAGGAAGCCCACCCGAAACATGTAAAGGATATATTTTAAAGCTGCCAACTTCTGGCACATAGGGTTATTTGGGGAAAAGGGGGAGAGAAAGGGCAGGAAATAAAATGCGCCAGTATTTCTTAGATCATAGATCAAATCATCTAGATGGGAAGTCCATGCCGTTCGGTCCCAGTGGGGCCACTGCTCGCCCAGGCTTCTGGCTCAAGCACTGAGCCTTTTCGGGGAGGGCAGCCCTTCTCAGCTAAGGCCTGCGTGGACAGCTTTGAGGCTGACGTCCAAGGCAGGGGGGTGATGGCTACCCTATGTGCTGGACAGCCCGACTAAAAGCTGAAGTTTACCTCTTCAGTTTCCTTACTTGCCACCAGTCAGGGCAATCTTCTCTTGGAATATGCTGCATGTTGACAGTTAGCTGGGAGCCATAGTTTCTCTTTGAGTCACTGTCATACTGGGCCACGGTGGTACTTGAGGATGGTTCATTCATTGTGAAAATAGGAACTGCTCGAGGAATCTTCAGCTTTGGAGGACAAGAGATTTGAATATATCACAGTGAGGCACAGATTCAGGTACTGGGAGCTAACATGCTAAGTACATCAGCTCTTAGGAAAGAAGGAAGGAAGGAGCAAGGGAGGAAGGAAGGAAGGAAGGAAGGAAGGAAGGAAAGAAGGAAGGAGAAAGAAAGAATGAAAAGAAAGAGAGAGAGGGAAAGAAAGAAAGAAAGAAAGAAAGAAAGAAAGAAAGAAAGAAAGAGAAAGAAAGAAAGAAAGAAAGAGAAAGAAAGAAAGAAAAAGAAAGAAAGAAAGAAAGAAGGAGGGAAGGAAGGAAGAAAGAAAGAAAGAAAGAAAGAAAGAGAAAGAAAGAAAGAAAGAAGGAAGGAAAGGAAGGAAGGAAGGAAGGAAGGAAGGAAGAAAGAAAGAAAGAAAGAAAGAAAGAAAGAAAGAAAGAAAGAAAGAAAGAAAGAAAGAAAGAAAGAAAGAAGGAAGGAAGGAAGGAAGGAAGGAAGGAAGGAAGGAAGGAAGGAAGGAAGGAAGGAAGGAAGAAAGAAAGAAGGAAGGAAGGAAGAAGAGGAAAGGAAAGGAAGGGCAGGGCAACAAGGGCAGTACTAAGTATTGGCAAAGATCTGGAGCAACTGGAACTCTCATACTTGGCTGGCTGGAGTTCAGAGTATATAACCACATTGAAGAGCTGTTTGCAGAATCTACTCAAGTCAGGCGCGCACATACCCTACGATCCAGAAAGTCTATATGCACACCCAGCAGTGAAATCAAAAGACACATATAAGAATGTTCGTAGCAGAATTATTTCAATTCGATAAGAACTGGAAATGACCTAAATGCCCGTTTAAAGGGTAAAATAATAAACCTATTTGATACTAAACATAAGGCGCTACCCTTCTGGCCCTGAAGATGGAAGAGGGGGCCAGAAACTGAAGAATGTAGGTTGCCTCTAGAAGTTGGAAAAGGCAAGGAGATAGATTTTTTTCCCCCCTAAAGCCTCCAGGAGGAATACTGCCCTGTGGACCCATTTTATTTCAGACTTCTGACCTTCAGAACTTCAAGAGAATAAATGTGTGTTGCTTTAAGTCACTCAATTTGTGGTAATTTGTTACAGCAGCAATAAAACGAATATAAGGGTATATTCACACAGTGGAATCCTATACAGCAGTGAGAGGAAATGACAACCACACACTAAAGTGTGGATCAATCTCATAGGAAGACAGATAATACGTGACGATATACTTTATGATTCCATTTACATAAAGGTCAAAACCAAGCAAGTGAGCTATGATGTTAGAAGTCAGGCTAGTGATTGTGCTCAGTGGGATGTAGTGACTAAAAAGGAACCTGATGGTACCCCTGGGGTTCTGTGATATTCTGTTCCTTGATTTGAGTGAGAGTTATATAGGTGTGTTCTGTTTGTGAAAATTCATCAAGCTGAACACTTCGGGCTTGTATACTTGTCCAAGTGCATGTTATACTTCAATTGAAAATTCACATAAAAAGATATAAGCTCTGCATTTAATTTTTCATACGCGTATTTTTACTTTTTTGCAGGGATCGACGTCCTGGAAATTTTCGCTCTGCAGGACACTGCTGTTTATGAGCTATGCGGTGGTTCTGTCCAGAAATAAATGCTGTGGAAAGTTCCCTACACGGAAATCTGAACAGAAGGGCTAGAAAGTGGATTTTTAATTTCCTCAGCTCTGCAAAGTAAGCCCTCTACTGAATGTTCTGGTAAAAACAAAACAAAGGGAAACATGTTTTTCATGATACTCTCGCTGATCCCCGATCCTTTAGGGCAGCTTACAATCAAAACAGACTTAGAAACCCTTGGCCAGTGATCTGCCTGACTGATAATTTTCAGCACATTTCCCCAAGAATTCCTTGCCAGAGATTAGATGCAATGGTTTCTGGCTCCTAAATTATCCTCTGCTCTTAGATTTGTTTAAAACAAATTTTACTGGATTATAATTTGCATACCATATAGAAGGTATAGAATTTGGTGACTTTTAGTAAATTTATCAAGTTGGGCAACCATCACCACAGTCCAGTCTGAGCACATTGCCATCACTCCCATAAGACCCCTGTGACCATTAGCAGTCACCCGTTCCCATCCTGGCCCTGGGCAACCGCTAATCAACCCTTTGTCCTTGTAGATTTACTTATTCTGGACATTGCTCTTAGGTGTTTAATAAGGCCATAATTTTCAAGCTTCAGGACTGGAGCATGTACCCAAACTAAAAGAGCAATGTTGCTGATAACAAAATAAAGCCCTCAAACCTTAATAATTGTATTAGTTTCCTCGGACTGCCATGATAAATCAGTACACATTTGGTGGGTTGAAACAACAGATTTGTTCTCTTGCGGTTCTGGAGGCCTCAGGTTCGAAATCAAGGCTTCTCTATGGCCGTGCTCCCTTTAAAAGCTCTATGGAAGAATATTCGATTGCTTCTTCCAACTTCTGGTGGTTCTAGCATTCTTTGACTTGTGGTAGCATAACTCGAATCTCCTGCCTAGGTGTTTGTTTGTTTGTTTGTTTAATTTAAATTCTAGGTAGTTAACATACAGTGCAATATTGGTTTCTGGAGTAGAATTCAGTGATTCATCATTTACATACAACACCCGGTGCTCATCACAGCAAGTGCTCTCCTTAGTACCCATCACCCACTTAGCTCATTCCCCACCCACCTCCCTCCATCAACCCTCAGTTTGTTCTCTATCGTTAAGAGTCTCTTACGGTTTGTTTCCCTCTCTCCCTTTCCCCCATCCTTGCCATATGTTCATCTGTTTTCTTTCTTAAACTCCACATATGAGTGAGATCATATGGTACTTGTCTTTCTCTGACTGACTTATTTCACTTGGCATAATATACTCTAGCTCCATCCACATCCTTGCAAATGGCAGGATTTCATTCTTTTTGATAGCTGAGTAATATTCCATTGTATAGATATACCACATCTTCTTTATCCATTCATCAGTCGAGGGACATTTGGGCTCTCTCTATAGTTTGGCTATTGTTGAGAATGCTGCTATAAACATTGAGGTGCACGTACCCCTTCGGATCCCTACATTTGTATCTTTGGGGTAAATACCCAGTAGTGCAACTGCTGGATCGTATGGTTGCTCTATTTTCAACTGTTTGAGGAACCTCCATACTGTTTTCCAGAGGGGCTGCACCAGCTTGCGTTCCCACCAACAGTGTAGGAGGGTTCCCCTTTCTCCACATCCCCGCCAACATCTGTCGTTTCCTGACTTGTTAATTTTAGCCATTCTGCCTGGTGTGAGGTGGTGTCTCATTGTGGTTTTGATTTGCATTGCCCTGATGATGAGTGATGATGAGCATCTTTTCATGTGTCTGTTAGCCATCTAGATGTCTTCTTTGAAAAAGTGGCTATTCATGTCTTCTGCCCTTTTTTCAAACTGGATTATTTGGTTTTTGGTTTGCCCAGGTCTCTAAACGGCCTTCTACACTGTGTATCTCCCTGTGTCCTCTCCTCTTCTTATAAGGACACATTCTAATCCAGTATGATCTCACCTCAGTCCTTAATTAATTACATCTGTAAAGACCTGTTTCCAGATAATGTCACATTTTGAGGTTCTGGGTGAACATGAAATTTGGGAGACAATTTAACCTACTCCAGTGATGGATTTCCTTTTGTCCTTCCTGTTGGTTCATAAAGATTATATTTTTTTTGCTTAGAGAGAGGTGTGTGTGATTGTGTGCAGCTGAAAATTAGTGCCCAAGACACCATAGAGCTAATGGATAGGTAAAGACACTCCTTTACTTTTAGGACAGCTTCTAGAGCATCATGGGGAGGCCATTTTATGTGCCCCCTGGCACTTGAGGAGGCTGACACCTGCCTGGGAAGCCTAAAAGCAGGAGGCTACGGCTACAACCCCAGGAAAGCAGAGCAAAACCAGAGCAACAGCCTGTATGGTGAGCGTCACATACAGTTGTACTAAGCAGAGCAGTCAAGGTTTTGTTTGTCGTACTGTAGGCCAACTCCACCCTTGGGAGAGGGTTCTGGGAGCCACCTTGAAAGGAACTCTGTCCAAGATGGGTGAACTGACCCAGCAGAAATGTGAGGAGTAGAAACTCAAGAGCTAAGGGTCAAGACTAGCCCTCTGTCATAAAACTACATGTGGATCTGCACACTCGTGGTGAACCCACAAAAGTTTCCCATAAGCTAAAGAATCAGCATTAGGAAACTGTCTCACCCAGGAGCCACCCCTACCAAAATCATGATGGGATCAGCCACAAATGACTGTTTTGCATTAGACCCCCTCTTCCTGGGCCCCAACCATGACAGCGTCAGAAATCTCAGCTTCTCCATGGCCCTCTCCCCAAAGCAGGCTGCCAGCTGATGCACACCTGAGCTATGTGAAGGGGAGAAGTTGTAACTTGGAATGATGTTTGGGGTCATATGACTAAAGCATTGGATGGGACAATTGAGAGGTTCTTCTCATGACTACCAGTAATTGGGACATTCTGTTTCATCGGCAAGCAGCTGGAAAACTATGGAATCTCCCTGAGATTCCATTCAGGGACAGAGAAGAAAGCCCACCAAGTGGCTTTGAAGGGATAACGGAGGGAAAGAATTAGGTTATTTTCTGCTTGTGACCTATGGTGTCCCATCCTTTGCCAGGATACTCACATGAGGCAGTCTTGGCCAGGGTGCTGCTGGGGGAGGAATGACAGCTAATAACTCATGTGTGAGGCCATCGTAAGGACATCTCCCACATGCACCCATTTCTTGGCGACTATTTCTGTGCTCACATGTCAGAAAAGGCCCAGTTATTAAGTATAACAATATAAAATGGTAAAATGATTCAATATTTGACCATTCAATACTGCCGCTGCTACCAGTGATAGCTCACCTTTGTCCTCTCTTTGCTAAGCAGTCTGAATGCAGCCCATATTTTCGAGTCTTGAATCTGGCAACTCTGGGTTTATTTTAATATATCCTGGCTATGCAAAAACTTTTAAATATCGACTTACCACTCTGTCTGGGAAGATGGGAACTCTGTGTTTCTCTTCATGGGTTGTAATGTGCAGATCAGCATCTGAAAAGAAACACCAAGTAATATCAGCAGAGACTTTAAAAAAACAAAGCAAACACCCAATGTTAAGAATCAAAAGATTGAACTAGCTTACGGGATCAATGCTTCAGATGACGTGAATTTAGACGCAGCATCCGGAGTGATTTCGTTGTTTTCCTGTGTAACACCCAACTCAAACACCACTCCTCCACTTTTGATTATCAATATCCTCCCCCAAATGGATAAAAAAACTCAAGGTCCTCTAAATCCTGTAAACTATTAATTTATACCACATTTCCACCTTGTATTTGAAATACAGATATCTAATCTCGTTGGGTAGTACCTATGATGCTAGGGGTCAGAATCCATGTCTGATTCCTCTTTGATTGACTCATATGAGATGCTTATAAGTAGTTGATTTTTTTTTTAGATTTTATTTATTTATTTTAGAGAGAGAAAGAGCACAAGAAGTTGGGGGGGGGTGGTCAGAGGGAGAAGCAGACTCCTTGCTGAGCAGAGAGCCCAAAACTGGGCTCCATCCTGGGACTCCGGGATCATGACCTGAGCTGAAGGCAGACGCTTAACCGACTGAGCCACCCAGGCATCCCCAAGTAGCTGATTTATAAATGAACAAAAACTATCCCATACTTTTTTTCCATTTCTTGTGATAATTGTTGATTTCTCTTTCCACTTCCACATGTAGATAGATGCCCGGGCTATGGGTATAAAGCCGTTTATGTGCCTTCTAAGCAGAGCGGCCATACAATTTACTAACCAGCCTGGAACATTTCTTACAGGGATAGGTAAGCTTTTGATAATTGTGCCGGGCCACCAGCTGCAGAATGAGACTGCTCCAAACAAACTGGGGTCTATGGCAAATTTACTTGTAGGCCACGTACCCTGGAAAAGGAATGGTCCAGGGGCATTTGGGAGACAGAAGGAAGCCAGGCTCTCAACTATTTCCTTCCTGGTAACTGTACCCTTGGGCAACCCTGTAACCCAGCAGAGGAGTAAGTTATACTCGGCTAGATAAGTGATATCATAGCTGCTCATGGGCCACGGCTCCTCCAAATTCTGTCGTTTTCCTCAGAGGCTGGAAAAGAGCCTGCTGTACCCAGAACATACGGCAGATGCCATCCAGACCGAGCCCAGGAAGATAATCCCAAGGGAGTGCTCTCTCTGGCCCTTTTTCCTGCTTCTTCCCAGGGAGGTAGGGTCAGAGCTAGAATCTGACCTGCTGGGTAATGATGCCAGATCGTGGGCAGAATAATTGGGGGAAAGAATTAATGTTCTAAGGAAACATTATTCCTCAGCCCCTTACAGTGGAGGGAGGATCCATATACAGTAGTTTCTGTATAGTTCATTAAATCACGATAATTCCCAAGTATAAAGGGCAATGTGATATACTTAGGATGAATAAATATTCACTGTGTAGTCTAATTAAGATAGAAAACACAATGAACATTTATTCATTGATTTTTGTTGTCAAATTACTAGTAATACCATTAACGGGAGCGTCAGGTGTCAATACTATAATGGAGTGGATTTGAATAATAGCTCATGTCCCTGTGGGTTTTACAGTTCATAAAGTCACCGCCGATCTTACTCAATTCATTAAAGTTGTAACCAAGCATATTTTGTTCAGGCTGGTAAAACGGTTACCAGAATAAGTTCTCCTTTTTAATTTATTCACAACTTACTGTTGTTAAACAGTGACAAACTCCTAAAATATATAAGACTGCCTCATGGGGTGCCTGGGTGGCTCAGTCAGTTAAGTTTCGGACTCTTGATTTCGGCTCAGGCCGGGATCTCAGGATCTCAGGATTGTGGAATCAAGCCCTGCCTCGGGCTCCTCCCCGCTTGCTCATGCATGCTCTCTCTCTCTCAAGTAAATAAATAAAATATTTTTTAAAAATCTTCAAAAAGAAAAAAAGACTGCCCCGTGTAAATATCCTGAAGATAGGATGAGACACTATAGGAGCACAAGCAGGAAACAACCTAATTCTTTCCCTCCCTTAGCCCTTCAAAGCCACTCAGTGGGCCTTCTTCTCTGTCCCCAGATGAAGTCTCAGCCAGATTTTCTTAGGAATATAACTCTGGATAGAATCTGATTGCGCTTAAAGCAGACCCTTCACTACCTTCTGTGGTGTTATTAAGAAATCAGTAAACATGTACAGAATGGTAAGCCCTTTAAATATGCCTTTTAAAACTTGGTCATCCATCACTGTGGTATATATGGTGATTCAAAGTGTTACTTAAATATTATCCTTTGACATTTTTTTTAATTTTATTATGTTATGTTAGTCACCATACAATACATCATTAGTTTTTGATGTGGTGCTCCACGACCCATTGTTTTCGTATAACACCCAGTGCTCCATGCAGTACGTGCCCTCCTTAATACCCATCACCAGGCTAACCCATCCCCCCTCCCCCTCCCCTCTAAAACCAAAACCTTTGACATATTTTTAAAAAGATTTTTTTTTGTTTATTATTTTAGGTTATGAGCCATGGTGATATGTTCTCCACATTCTACCCATTTGGAGTTTATCTTAAACCAGGAAGAATTAGGGGAGGAAATAAACAGCGCCTTGCTCGATTCATGATTCCAATTTAAAAAAACATTTCTCACGAAATGAAAGAACGGCGAATGTTAATATTGTTATTATTTTATGACTCAGTTGACCCTATAATTGGACTTCATCTGCCCGATAGCATTTTTTGAGGCTGGGTTTTCATGATGTCAACCAAAGTGGCACATCTTGTTTTCCCAAGCTGGTGAACTGTTCTGGAATTTGGCAGGTTTGCCCTCATGGGGCACCGTCCTCCCAGGGCCCAGCCCAATGCGGGGGGGGGTCACCTTACATGCTTCCCAGAGAGTACATCCTGGGGCTGCTTTGCAACTCTGCTGGCAGCACAGGAACTTTCCATCCACGAAGAACCCACTGTGGTACTTGATCAGCAGGTGGGGGTTGCCCCTTATCTCTGGGGAACAGGCAGGAAGAAAACACAGCATGAGCAAATGTTGGCCCAAGAGAAGAAACACATTCAGTAAGCGCTGTTATCACAGAACAATGAAAACCTTATTTTGCCAGCAACCAGGGTAAGAGCAAATGGTTCCTGAAGGATATAAGTCTTTCACTCATAAGTTAATAAGCCAAAAAAATTTTTTTAAAAAGTCTACCCAGGTATAGAGTGAGAACAACACAATATCTTCTATCAGTCTTACAAAAAAAAAAAAAAACCCTAGAAAATGTATATACAGATTAACTTGGTGATCTAGGGTTTTAAAAATACATCTATAAAGGAAACAAGTGGGTTAGGGCACGTGGGGCTCAGGAGGCTGAAGGATAGTCCTAGATCTCAGCAAGAAGAGAAGAAGGTTCTAATGAACATGTATTTCCCTCTGCTCTTCATTTTGAAACCTTTCAAAGGCACAGATGAGTTTCAAGACTAGTACAATGAATGTCCGTATACACTTCACCCAGACTCACCAATTTTTAATTATTTGTCGTATTTGCTTTTTCTCTTTCTCTCTGTACATACATACTATTATTAAAAAGTTTTAAATTATTATGTTTTGTTAACCATTTGAAAGTAAGTTGCAGATATCATGACCTAAATAATGTCACCCATAAATACATCAGCATGTGACTTCTGTTAGTAGGGACAGTCCCTTACATAACCATAACACAATTATCAAATTCTGGAACTTTGACACGGATACAACACTATTGCTGGGTGTTTTATATTCAAAATTTCCCCAACTGTTCCAGTAATTCCCTTTATAATCATTCACTGTTTCTGATTGGGGATCCAATCCAGAATCACATATGGCCTTTAGTTTTCTAGTTTCCCTTGATCTGGAACCGTCCCTCACCTCTGCTTTGTCTTTCGTGACTTTGACTTGTGTACACTAAGGAATGGATCATTTGTGGGGCGACTTTTCTAGGAATATGTGCCTATTTCAAAAAAATGATGGGAATAGGACAATGTTTAAAGAAATGAAATTTTTTTTCAAATATGCTGTTATTTTTTAAGGATTTATTCAGTCACTTTAGAGAGGGGGAGCGCAGGAGGGGCAGAGGGAGAGGGAGAGAGAATCCCAAGCAGACTCTGCGCCAAGCGCAGAGCCCGATGTGGGGCTCGATCCCATGACTCCGAGACCACCACCCAAGCCGAAACCAACAGTCAGACACTCAACCAACTGCACCACCCAGGCGAAGCGCCCCCAAAGAAATGAAATTCTAATACTGGAGTAGACTACTGTTTCTACACCACATGAGCCTCTCTCAAAATACAGCAGAGAAACCTACAAGGTTTAGTAGAGAATAGCTCAAGAAGAGTCTCTAGGTGGGGAGGGCTGATTCTATGTGTGACTTCAATTCTTTTCTTCTTGATTTTATATTCATCTTAAGGCTTCCTTATTTTAATCCCAGGAGAGTTCTGCTCCTCCTTTCCAACCCCGATTCAAGGAAGTGTTTGGAGATAATAAGTGCTTTGCTGGGTCATCAGATCATAACCAACCATAATGTATGTAAAGCATCAGCACAGCATTTGGCTCAGAGCACGTGTTCAACGAACAGTGGCTTTAGGTGTTATCTTTCCCTTAGTTTAGCTCAGCTCAGCTTGGCTGAAAGCACTGGTATTAAAAAAAAAAAAAACACCAAAAAACCTTTACTAAATATTAATGGGAACTAAAGGGAAATTATTACAGAAGTCACAAAAAGCAAGAGGAGTTAAGATTATAAAACACTAGTTTCTGACTAGAAACTGGTCCCAGATGGTCATTGCTATTCCTTGGGCACATGACTTGCCTTCCTGCTCTCTGAGATGTTGCTCCCCATGTGCCAGGATTCCTGTTATTTCCTACTACATGAATTTCGTTTCCTGGGTAACTTTCTTTTCCAACCAAGTCCAAAAGTCCACATTGCGACACTCCCACCATTTAATAATGACAATAAGAGGAACTCGTATATATTAATGTGTGTGTATAGGAGTTTACATATTTCCCCTCACATGTATCATCTCGTTTAATCTACTCAACAGCCTTGCGGGGAGTTGTTAACTGTCTTCATGGCACTTACAGAGCTAGGTAAACTGAGATGCAGAGAGGTGGCCTAACTTGCTCAAGTTCACAAATCTCTAGTAAGTAGCATATCTGAGACTCAGCCCCAAGCTTTTTCTACCATAATCCGATGCACAGATGCCAGCTTCCCTGTAGAACCCCCTTCGGTTTTCGTTTTTGGAAAGAAGGGCACGCTTTATCCACATCTGGTCTTCTGAATTCAGAGCCATGGTGGCTGACACGCCTGAGTCCCCCCACTCAGTCAGCCCAGACCTCCTGGGTATAGGTTACCGTCTGGAAAATGCCGTGTCTCCGATGCCCCCCCCCCCCCCCCCGGTTTATAATGCCCGAGCTTAATAGCAGACAAAAAGACTTCACAGGGGAGAGGACTTAGTGAGGAAACTTCTTTGTTTTCCTGCGGTGGTGGTGGGTCGGTGGGCCAGCCTGACAGCTGATACCGTCCTCCTCTCTTGTTTCCTTCGAGCTGACAGCCAATCTCACCCACCTTCTCTCTTGCAATTTACCAGCAGGAAGGCTAGAAAAACCAGATAGTGACTTCTAGCCTCCCTTGCATATAGAGGTGGCCATGAGACACAGTTCCGGCCAGTAAAACATCTACAGAAGCTTGCAGGAGACGCTTCTGGAAAAGCTCAGAGCCTTTCCAAGAGCCTCTAAGGGTGGCAAAGCAGAAAGCTCGCAGGAGCCTGGGTCCCTACTGACTTCCCTGAGCTGCTGCCCCTGCCCTGGACCGTTTACCTCCGGACTTGTTAACTGTGTGAGAGGAACCGACGTGCATTTGTTTCAACAGCTGCTTGGCGTCTTTTTACCTGCATCCCAAAGCATCACTGACTGATGCACACGGCTTCCTGTGCGCATGGCAGCCCTAGTGATAGGGTCCCTCTAAAGTTTTACGAGGGGCCAAGAGATTCACCTTCGCTTTTTCTCTCTGCTCTCCTTTATGTTCCATATGCCTTTACCTGAGCTCTCCAGGGCCCACCCAAACCTGCCTGCCGTACATAGTTCCAGAAAGACCCACAAAAGACTCTAGGGCATGACTCATAGCTGCACACCGGAGGTGTCTACATAGCAACTGCTCCCAGGAAGTCCCCCCAGAGGAGACTGAATGGGAAGCAGCCTCTAGGGCTGGCTCATCCTGGAGGCCCCACTCTAACCACAGTGACTCACGTTTGTGTGCAGGATGCTTTAATATATATGTGAGTCATTCATTTGTGGCTCAAGATCACTAGAGGAAAAAAGCAACGTGACCTCCCGTTTTATAGGTTAGGAAACTGAGATCCAGAGATATGAGATGTGAGAGAGGTTTCATTAGGTGACACAGCAAAGCAGGAGTTGGATGTAAATTTGTCTGTCTCTAAGACAAATGCCCTTCTCACTTCAACAAGCTGGGAGCAGGGAGAGGTAGGCTTCTCCCTTCACTGGACCACCTGACTATCCTACAGGATAGGTTGCTAAACCCTTTCATGCAGAGGAAAAATGAAGCCCTATGTGTAAAAAAAAAAAAAAAAAAAAAAGATGTATTTGCAACAAAGTGGAGTAGGGGGTTGTCTAACGTGGTATACTTTGAAGTACACTGCGAAAGAACCCTAATCGAAAGAAAACAAAACCTCACCCGATCTGGGGACTTAATATCTGAAATTCCACCAGTAGAGTCATTCATTCGAGTTGTATACTGTCCTCATACTATCACCTACCTTTCAAATAAGAATATCACGGGGAGAAACATCACAGCGCCAAATTACCAACAGTGTTCTCTCTTCTACTGCGGGCTGTCACCACAGCAACCTGAGAATCCCTGAGCAAAAGCTCCATTAAATCCCCAGTTTTGCCTAGGGTTGATACCATACTAGTTAAAAGGCCGGGTTGGGGTAGTCGAATTGTGAGTTCGCCATTATTAGGTACGTGACCCTGGCCATGTCTCTTTAACTTCACTTATCTGGAAAAGGGAGAATAAGATTAACCCTTTCCATGGACTTGTCAAGAAGATTACTTAAGGAAATGCTTTACGAAGTACTTGACAAAGCAGTTGGCAGATGATAAGTCGTAGGATAGAACTTTCTGTAAACAGCCAAAGTCCGGTAGCCACAGGCCTTGACATAGCCCCAGGAGAACGGAGACTGCCCTGGGAAAGGGAAGCACAGTGGGTGGGGAGCAGGTGGTCTGGCTTCCTCCAGGCTGCCTGCCGGGAAGGCACAATAGCTCGCTCTGTGCAGGGCAGGAAAGGGAATGCGAGCCACAGGTTTGCTCCATGGGACAATGAGAATGCAAAATGACAGTGAGCCTGGCACGTTCTCCGTTCTCTGAGGTTCCTGGGGAAAAATCAGCAGATTCTCTCTTAGCCATGGGTCCTTCTGCTGCCATATCTCTCCTCCACCAAGCCTCAACAGAACTCCAAGGAGGACTCCCTTTAATGACTTTTTAAACATTACCTTTTTGTAATGCTTTCAGCCACTGACTTCGGCTCTCTTCGTTTGATGCATAGACATAGAGAAGCCCATCTTTATAGACAATCTGGAAAGGAAAAGATTGGATGCATTTAGATACAATTGCATCCATGGTTCATTCCGGCGCAACTGCACATTTCCTGGTATCCCAAAGAAAAGTTGAGTTTGCTTATAAAATATGCATTTGCTCTGGAATTAGATGGAAAAAAATCTAGTTATTTTTATCCTCCGCCTCTCAGTTTGTTTTATCCCAGACACCCCGCTTCCACACTTGGGGAAATCACAGCAATGATGCACCTGACATCAGTGAACATTGAGGTCTCAGCACGGGTGCCCTGGACCATGGAGAATTATAAAAGTCTAAAATGTTAGATATTACAGGTGTCTTAGGAATGTTCTGGTCCATCCACTGGCCCAGTGCATGACTCTCTTTATAGCCCATTGGAAAATGTTTACCTGCTCTATCCTTAAAAATATCTTCAGGGACGAAATGTCCTTTACTTTTGCTAAGCCATCCTTGGCAATTTCCATATATTCTGATCATTATATAGTTCATACTTATATTGAGTAAAAATAGGTCTCCCTGTTACTTCATTCCCTTGGGTCATGTCCCTCCCCAAGGAATCCCCAGCAGAAATCATTGTCTCTTCTTTAAGATGCTTGTTTAAATGTCAGAACATTCTAAAGTCTTCCCCGGATCCCTCTCTAGTTTATTCATTCAGTTTTTATGAGTAAATGATACAGATCCTTTATTAAATAGCTACTAGTTTCTGGGCTCTTTTCCTAGACACTTTAAGATCTTAATCCTGTCTCGGCTCTGTGAAATATGGATGATTATGCCCACTTGGCGCATGAGGAAACGAACTTGGATAGAGGGTTGGGTGCGTTGCCTATGGCCAGTACAAGCTGTGGGGTTAGAAGCTCTGGGTGCCTCCGAAGCCTGTGCCCTTTGAAGCGCCCCATGCCTCTGTGATACGAATTTGAAGCATCTTCCAAGAAAACCCCCTGGTTTCTTCCAATCGGAGAGTGAGGAGTGAATCTTCCGCTTCCCAGGACACCACAGCTCCTTCAACTTAACACTCACCTTCATTATAATGATCTGCAAAGTGCCTTGGGGACGAGGGTGGCATTTGAGTCCTTGCAGTGTGCCTAGTACCTTGGAGCCCCTTGGAAATGCTCAGCAAGGTTTGATGAAAGAGACTGTCGGGCCCCAAGGCAAGTCAGCCCACTGTGGCTTACTTGCTCCTCTCTCTTTCTCTCCCTCTAGGGAAAGCAGATTGGTAGGTTGAATTTCAACAAAGTGCCCAGCTCCCACCTGGGGAGGTTCCAAGCCTCATCATCGTCTTGGCCATTTTGCAACATCTTTTGTTATTGCCAATAGATGGAGTTCGAAATATTACAAAATATACAACAAAATATAACAAAAACATGTTGTCCCTCCTCTTACCTGAAAAGGGTACTGTCTCTCCACAGGGGTCTGCTCCTCAAGATTGACTTTCTCCACACATCTGATTTTCTTAATCTCAATGGATCCTTTTCTGCTGCCCCTTCTCTGATTGAAAAACCAAAATATAAGATGTGTCATGCGATAAACAATGGGACACAAAGAAGAGCATAAAGTGAAGGTTATCCTAGGAAGGAGATTGAGAGATGGGACGGGTATGTGAGAATTTTTCCAGGTATTCCATCATAGTCAAAATCCAGTGGCAACCGAATATATTTTCGAGTGTGGGCACAAACTCATATACTCTTACAAAAGCAAGTCTAGAAGCAGCCCTTAATTTTGTTTAATAATCTTGAAACATATTTCCATCACCTGCCATGTGCTTAATCTATGGAAGATCAAGATTTAACTCCAGAAAGCATCTTTTAAAATTTGGCGGCGGGGCGGCGGGGGGGGGGGGGGGAGGCGGAGAGAGGGAGAGAGAGAATCCTAAGCAGGCTCCACGCCCAGCACACAGCTGGATACGGGGCTTGATCTCACGGCCCTGAGATCACCACCCAAGCCTAAATTGAGAGTCCGAGGCTGAACCGACTGAGCCACTTGGGCCCCCCCCCCCACCCACCCAGAGAGCATCTTAAGTTTGTTTCAATTTTAGGACAGTATTTTAGGATTTCTACTCTGATAGACTTCTTAGCTGAATAGAATTAGTCTGATTTCCAGCACGGTGTTTCTTATCTTCAGCACTATTTAGGGCCAGAGAATTCTTCGTGATGGGGGCTGTTCTGTACATTATAGGATGTTCAGCGGCATTCCTAGCCTCTACCCACTAGATGCCAGGAGCCCACTAGACACCCCTCCCCAAATTATAACCAAAAATGTCCCCTGGGGGCCAAAAATCACCCTCAGTCAAGGACCAGTGTTCTAAAGTCACAATTTGCCTTACTAAAATTAGCCAATATTTTAAAAGCCTTGATCTTGGTTTAATCATACCTTGGTTAAGAAAAGACAATGTGATAAGTGAAGGAAAGTTGATCTTGGCTGTGTGAGCTAAGAAACGGGACATTGTTTCATTATAATTAAGCACTTTGTGGAGACTCAAGAAATATAAATAGTATAAAAACAATCGAATAAGCAGGGTCTCACCATTTTGTCATATTCATAGTAGGAGAGATTTGTTTTGGTTAAAACAAAAAGCCTCTCTTTGTAGTTACTTGGCGACATTTTCTTTTTTTGCTGTGACCTTTTGAGAAGAACTTCTTCTAGAATGGATTTTGTGTCCATATTGTCGTCCTAAGTAAAATAAAATGATGAAAATGAGTGTTTGCAGCACCTAGCTACATTCTCTTTTAGCCTTCAGAATTTTGAGTCAACTGTTTCTCATTCAGGGATAATATAAATAATACAGTTTTTACAAATCAGGTTTAAGATTAGCGAAGTAATTTTAGCTGAGCAGACTCAAAAACACATACACCTGCCCTTCATTCCTACGGCCTTGGCCCTGACTTTTATAAATATGTTGATTTGTTTACAACATTTCATGTGTTTTACTCGCCTCCCACTCCGGATCATAAATGCACTGTCTTTGTACTACCCTCCAGACCACCTTATCAAATTTCTCCTTATTCCTTAAGCATTCTGTAGGCATTTGTTGAATCGAATTGGATATGATCAAACTTTGAAATATTTGAACTCCAGACAGCTCAGCATATCTGAAGTGACTGATCAACACATTTCTCTCCATCACTGTGGCTGGCTGTTTAACCAGATCATCTGGGCCACTGTGAGACTCTGATATCATTGTAAGTGATCCCCACAGTTCCCGATCATGATCCGATCTTTAACATAAAGGACAGGGGTCTACTTTTCAATATTTCTGAGAACAAAACATTTAAAAATGCCATCAAAATCAATCTAAAAGTACTGAACAAAATTGGTACCTTACAAACTAAAAACACTTTTGCTTTTCCTTCCAAAGCCATGGAGAACATTAAAGCTTAAGGTAATTCTAGGAAATAAATCCATTAATTTTTTGGTTCTACTAAGACTGTTGCTTCAACCCTCAGTCCGATATCAGGTCTGGTAATGAAAAGTAATGTTAAAAAAAAAAAAAAAGTAATGTTAAGCAGCAGGCCACAAGAGATCAACTTTCTTACGTTCTTCTTTGCTTTGCGAAATCACATGAATACTAGCAGTCAGATGTTCAATAATTTCTATCTTCCTTTGTTTACTGATAATCTGAATGTCATTAACTTTACTCACCTTGCATTTGATCAGCCGGGGCGTGCCTGTGGGTCCTTAACTTCAACTCTCCAGCTCTAAGCGAAACCTTGCTGCTCTGGGGCATTCATGTTCCCTCTGGCTATGCCAGGATCATGCATTGCAAAGAAAATATTTGCATCCTATTTATCACTCTCCATCAGGAAGCACCCACATAGGCATTGCTCTGTGTGGATGGGGAGGGTCGCCAAGTGAACCTGTCCAATCACTAAAGGCCACTTCTCAGTGGCCCTGAGCATAATGGACCCACTATGGCAGGGAAGTGGGAGGGAAGGGAGACACACTGAATAAACCACAGTCAGGTCCAGCCAGCTTCCCTCCTAACATAGACCACACCACTCTAGAAACGGGAATCAAGAAAATCAGCCTATGCTCATTATTTATACAGATGAAGTGGCTATTTATTAATCCCTCAAATGTTCTCTAAAGGCATCGTTTGATTTAGAGGCAGAAGTAATGGAAATCTTATCCATTACAAATCTTATCCATTGGTTACTTTCTGTTTTGAATATTGTTTTAGCGGGGCGGGGGGAGTCTAATTCCTTTGGGAAAGTAGAGTGGGTTTCTTTTGAGCACAGTGGGTGCTGTTTGTCATGGTCACTGGTTTCTTGGCCCCCGGACTCAAAGATGGGGCAGAGGTTGGGGGCAGTAAACCCAGCCTTTGTTAGAAACTCTACATATGCACCTGTTCAGATAAGATGATTTTCTACATCCAAAGTCTATGGCCGGAAGAGAATTTCCTTGAAGACTTACTGAAACTGTGGAGGATCTAGTTTTTTGGAGGTACATTCCCCTTTTGGGGAGCCATACCATGCTGGGCATAGTTTTAAGGCACTTTTGCCTTTTACATCCCTGTGTTCTAAAATTTTACTAACTAAGCATACAAAGAAAACTGTGAAAACTTTTGTCAAATGTCTTTTAGATCCACAGCTAAAACATGACTCCTTAAAGCGGAATGCTAGTTAAATAGATCTGGTTAGTTGAATACAAAATTTTTACTTTTCAAAAAAAAAAAAAAACGTTTACTTTTCAAAACTTTTTCAGATACTGAATGAACTTGTAGCATTAAAAGCACTGTTTTAAAAAGGCAAATCCCAACATCCCAGGTAGGAAGCAGCCTTTCCCCGTACTGCATGACCATACACACACTTTACTGTTTATAGAAATTTACATTCGTTACATTAAAGATTTGGGGGGAGATTTTATCTAAAAGATTAATATGGCGAGTCACAGACACCACTGACAAATGAAATTCACAAGGTTGCTTCTGTATATTGAAGGGAAGAAGAATGTTGTCTAGAAAGGAGGGTACCAAGTCCTCAAGCACATTCTCTTGTCAATCTCCAGGGCTTCATTCCTGTTGTTGCATCTGATGCAATATAATTTGTCAAATTTCGACAAAATTGTTCATTCCAAAGCTCTGCCTTTTGTGAATTTTTTGGCTTTCATTTCTAAAATCAGACGTGATGTGTGTTTATTCTACAAAATTAAGAACTACCAACAAGCAAAAGAAAAAAAAAAACCTGTTAACATCTTGGTGAACGTACCTCTAGATTTTTCCGAATATATATGTGCATGTGTCTATTTTCACAAACATGAGCTCATACTCTGTGCAGATAGGTCTGTAATCTGTTGTTCTCACGTAACACACACCTGGGGACACATGTCTTTGGAGACCTTCAGAGTTCTATTCCCTCAGCTGGCCCCTGGAGCTTCCTAACGAGCTTGAAGAACCCCGTTTTGATGACTCACGCTTTGGTCTCATCCAGATCAGTTTCTTCTAGGACAGTACCTGGTTCCTGCTCCAGTTTGGACTTGCCTTTCTACTTCTATTTGCTTCTATCGCTTCCTTGTACTCTTCTCCTACATTAGCCTAGATTCTAAAATGAAGGCATTTCTATGGTCTCCCTTGGTATAGGAAGAGATAATGAGTGATGACTAATTTTTATAAATGTAATATTGCCTCCCTGTATCAGGACGATAAGTCGACAGGCTCAGGTACCACTGTTGACTCAAATGCCTGCCCGACAGCTAACAAATTCGGTTCTGCCTGCCCACATATAAGGTATATTCAGTTGGGAAGGCTAAAAAAAACACTTATAAAATGAAATGAGAGAGGCGCCTGGGTGGCTCAGATGGTTGAGCATCTGCCTTCGGCTCGGGTCATGGTCCCAGGGTCTTGGGATCGAGTCCCGTGTCGGGCTCCCTGCTCGGTGGGGAGCCTGCTTCTCCCTCTGCCTCTGCCTCTCTCTCTCTGTGTCTCTTATGAATAAATAAATAAAATCTTTAAAATATTTTTTAAAAAATGAAATGAGATCCTAAAGCTCGTTAGTATTAGCCAGAAATCTATTTCCATAGAAGAGCCAGCAGAATTTGGCTGGGCTCTCATATTACCACCTACATGGAGTAGATACATCAATTTGCTTACCAAATAGCCCAGGCTGCCTATTTCCATAAGCACAAGAAACTAGAAAGAGATTAAAGTGCAGGGGAGGCAAAAACAAAAAACAAAACCAAAAATACTGTCAGAGACCAATATAGTATTTTCTCTAGGGGAGCCAGCAACCGTCATGTAACCCGTAACATGAGTAAGAGGTGAATGCTAAATTAACGTGACTTGGAATCTCCATGGTTACTTAGCATTTGTAAGGAAATATTATCAGGAGAGTAAGGAGTTCAACTCTGCAAGTGTCTCCAGCACACTTGATTTTGAGCCTGCAGCGTGCCGGACCTCGAGTGAGTGGTTCCAGAAACGAGAATCAGCTCTCCGGACCTCGAGTGAGTGGTTCCAGAAACGAGGATCAGCTCTCCACTGCCCAAGTGACAAGGAGCAGACTTGAGAGATAGGTTTCATAGCTAATTAACGTGCGAGGTGGCCGGAGGGCGGTGGACTCAGAAGGCATGGAGGAAGTTACAGGGCTGTCATTTATGAGCTGGGTCACCCTGACCGAACCCCTTCCCTGCGCTAAGCTTCAGTTTTCTGATCCGGATATATTAAGATGGGTTATATAGCTCTCTCAACTTTAACGGGACATGAATGAGAAAGCTTATGTCAAAGTTCTGGGCACACAATGGGCACTGAACCACGACTGAAAAAGAAAAGGAGGGAAAGGAACAACTGAAATGCTAGAGCAGAGCCCATGTTCTCTTTGCTCTGAATGGCCCAAGGAAAGAAAGTTGTTTCTTTTTCTTAAGATAACCAAGAAAGAAGGGAGGACATTAAAACTGGACCTTGAAGGATATGAGTGATTGTAGCAGTAATAATCCTAGCTACCATTTAAAGGGGGCTTGCGTTATGCCAGGCACTATTTAAAGCACCTTAAAAATATGCATTCGTGGGATGCCTGGGTGGCTCAGTCGGTTAAGCAGCTGCCTTTGGCTCAGGTCATGATCCCAGGGTCCTGGGATCAAGTCCCAAATTGGGCTCCTTGCTCAGCCGGGAGCCTGCTTCTCCCTCTGCCTGCCGCTCCCCCTGCTTGTGCTCTCTCTCTCTCTAGCAAATAAATAAAACCTTTGAAAAGAAAAAAAATATGCATTCGTTTACTCTGTGGGGTAGGCCTAACCCCCCACCCCCACTCCATCCTATGGGGTATGTCGTAATTTAGTCACCTTATGGAGTGGTTAGGAAAAAAGCGAAAGGTGATAAAGCCATGTCCTAATACCTTATGCTGAATTAGTAACACACAGCACTGCTTAGGTGATAGAGGTTGGTCAGGGGAGAAGTACCCAGCTGGTGGGTTCAAATCCCTGCTCCAGCTCTGTGCAACCTGGCGTGTTACTTAAACCTTGCAAAAGCCCATCTTCCCCATCCGTAAAGGGAGTAAAACAGTAACCACCTCGAAGGGTCAGTAGGAGTCGAGAGAAAACGGCAGTGTGATGCCTAGCACGCTCGCAGATACTCCCCAATTCTGTACCCCTTCCCCTCATCACTCCCTAGGTAAAGTTAAAAAAAAAAAAAGACCACAGGAAAGGTTAAAAAACTGAAGAGAATGAAACGAGCCTTGATGATAAAAATCTCAGTTCTCATCCCTCTTCCCCAGGTCCTGGGGATGGGAGAGCACGGGGGGGGGGGGGGGGCGGGGGCGGTGTGTGGCAGGAAGACACCCCGTGCATTGTCTTGTCCGCAAGCCCCTGCCCTGTACGTCGGTTTCAAGCTTTCAGTCCTGGGCCGGTTTACCTTAGATTCAGGGTGAACCAGCCCCTGACTGACTGTGTTCTTGTGCCACTGGGTTTCTTACAAATCAAAACGTGGATGTCATTGCAGGTGTGGTCCACGGACTGATGGTATCAGCGTAGCCCGGGAGCTTGCGAGAAATGCAGACGCTCGGTTCCCACCCCAGACCCTGAGAATCTGCATTTTAGCGAGATCCCCAGGTGCCTCGTGTGCTCATGAGAGTTTGGAAAGCCCTGACCTAGAGCGCGATACACGTGCACTCCTTCTTAAATCCAGTGAACTTGTCCTGGTCCGCAAGAACTCTCAACATTATCTGGCCGTGGCTGTTCCTGAAAGCTTCACCTTCCCCCATCTTTCCATCGCCACCTAAAATCCCCCCAAACCCCAGACGTTGGAAGCCTTCAGGAACCTGAGAACAAATATTTGTAGTTAAAGTAACACCATAAAAACACAGATTAAATAAAAGCGGGTAAGAGGAACATCTCTGTGTCTTTTTGGAAGCAGTCAGGAAGCCAGTATGCAAAGTCGCGGAAGGGCAATGCCTGCGGACGAGGCCGGAGAAAAGCAGCAGAGGAAACGCGCTGAGCCCGCCGGAGCTGACGGCCATACAGACACACAACCTGACAGCCTGCCTGAGCGAGGTTGCTGAGCTGGGGGAGGACTTGGCAGTAAAACCGTCGCAGGCCTCCAAATTACATGGTCTCATCCAAAGTCCCCGGAGGAGCCCCAGCTATTTCATATTCGTCATTCTGAACCTATTTGCCTGGAGGATATGACATCGTGTGGCCACCTGCCGCCGCAACGCACCATTCTGGCTCGATCCGCTGCCGGGGTCCACCGCGCTGCGGTTCCTCTGCTCTTGCCCGAACACAAGCCCCAGCTGCCCTCCTTCCAGCCGCAGTAGCGAATGTCTCACATTTTCCTGGCTGCTGGGTCAGAAATGGCTACATTACTCAGTGCCCCCAAAACGTTTATTGTCCTGCAGAACCCTTACACAATCCCACAGGAAACCACGATCAACACTTAGCCAACACTTGTTGATCTGATTGAATGCAACAAAAACGGAGACAAAAGCCTATTTCATAAAGGTTCCAATTTTGATAACCACAGCTTGTGTTTTTCCCAGGCAGCCCTCGGGGACATGTGATAACCCTGCCTTTGTTTATAGAGCTCTGGGCTGCAAAGGACCAGAAAATAGCTCGGCAAAACCCCACTTCTGACGCTGACTTCTCTCACGAATCAGGAAACCATGAGGTAACGCCGAAGAGCGCAGAGAATAAGCAATGAAAGCTTCAACTCAACACTGGACGAAGGGATGCTGCAGGAGATGTGGCAGAGAAGGACAGTTAATATGACCGAGAAGGAGCACATGTCCACACCTTAGATTATTAAGAAATCCAGAAGTGGAAAAGAGATCGCATTGGCTCCGGGAGCAGGCACCATGCTTGCAAGGAAAAAGTGTGATTGTCACTCGACGTCATTATGACAGGGTCGCAACTTTTGGCTTTCCTCATGCCACCCTCTTCTCTGGTGCACACGGACTTGTCCTATGTGATGAACCTGACGAATTCTTTGAGGCTCTGCTATCCACAGCCGGAGCCTCAATCATCCTTTTGGTATGCAGTGACACACCGTATTAACTCATACACGGCCGGCTACTTTAACTTACTTGGAAACATCCATGGTGTGACGAAATCTCGGGTTGGCAGAGGGGAGCGAAGCTACTGACTTTCAAAGAGGTCTCCTCTTGAGTGGACACAGGACTAGCATCACTTCTATTTTCTCGTCATTCAGTCAAGTCTTCTTGAGCACCGACCATGTGCTAAGCATTCTGTTAGGGGCCGGAGACAGAAATCAACAGAACAGGGACTGCCCACATCTTCAGGGGCCTTATGTCTAGTGGAGGCAGAATCCCAAGGAAAGGTTTAATTACAGTAGAGTGTGTGAAAAATAGCTTACAGAGCTACTGTCAATGTTTCTGTTTGAAACTGGAATTTGGGAAGGGGCAAAGAGTCCCTCAGGAGAATTCCCAAGAGGGGAGCTTACACCCTGATAGCAAATGAGCCACTGATGGACCCCAAATAGCTCTTCGGTCTCTGGAAATAAAGTAGGCAATCTTTCAAGAAACTCAGGGTGAAGCAGAGTACCCGTGGCACAGCGACTTGGCCAAATACATGAATTCCACACTCTGCTAATTAACTCCCTTTCCCACACGGCGATTTGTATTTACTCCACCGTTTAAACATGGTAGCATGGCAGAAGGTCAATTCTAGAATAAAGAGTAAATTTCGGGGAGGGGGAGAAGGAAGCGGTAGAGCCCTGGAAACACCTGGGCACAATCTTAGGATTCCCATCCCTTCTCGGGCCTTGAAACACTCAAGGGCAGCTGGGAGGAGTGGTTTCCTCTGAGTCAAATGTCACAGATTTGTTGACTTATTCTATTCATTCACTTCCTCTGCCACCTCTCCCGGACCTTTCTTCGGCTCTGTATTTTCCATGTCTTCAGTTTCATTCTAACTTGTTGTGGCAACCTGCTATGTCAATTACATGATTTAATTTAATAAACACGATAGTCTACATTGTCACCTGTGCCTGGTGAGACTCTTAGGAACGTCCTCTAAAGCTTGTTCCTGCAAGCCTTTAGCAGGCAACAAGCTTCTGCCAGGATGCGTGAGGTAATTTGACTTCATGACATAAGCAAGTTTGTTCCCCTAGGAGTCCTAGCGCTTGTCTTTAGCACAAGGAAGAACCTGATGGGATCCATTTTGTGTGTGAGAGAGAGAGAAAGAGGGAGAGAGAGAGAGCACAAGAGAGCCTTTTCTGGCTTCTGGCCGACCTTTGTGTTTTCTCACTTTAAAAAATGCATTTGACTCGTGGCTTTAAAACACCATCTATATGCTTAGGATTCCAAACTTCAGCTAGCTCCTCTCCCCTGAATTCCAGACTTCCATTTGACTGTCACCTTGTCCATCTCTGCTTGGAACGTCTAATAAACATGTCTAACTCACCATGCCCAGTGCCGACCTCCCGAATGACCCGCCCCCTCCCCCCCACACTACCTTCTCCCGTTGTCGTCCCCTCTCAGACAACAGCAACACAAATTTTCCCGCTGCTCAGGCCAAAGAGTGTGGAATCACCCTTGCCTTTTCCCCTTCCTTCGCACCCAGCATCCAGTCCTTCACAGGATATGGTGAGCTCTCTCTTCAGAATATATCCCAAATGTGGCCACTTTTCACCGCCTCTTCTGCTACTTGCTGGTCTAAATCGCCACCGTCCCTCACCTGCAATGTTGCCCTTGCCTCCTGACTTCTCTCCCTGCTTCTGCTCTTGCTCCTGGAGGTCTGTTGGCCCCTCCGAAAGCTGGCCTCCTTGCTCCTCCTACAATATTCTGAGCACTATCTGCCCCCAGGGCCTTTGCATTGGTGGTTTCCTCTGCTTGGCAGACTGTCACAGATATCTGCCTGGTTCATTGGCTCATCTTGGGGCTCTGCTTCAGATGGCATCTTCCTAATGAGCCCTCCCTGGACCACTTTGTTTCATCCTACCACCTCACTCCACCCAGCCTGCCAATGGCCCTTACTCTGCTCTACCCCATCTTTCTCCACAGTGCTTAACACCTTAAAACCTGCTGCATGATTCATTTATTTATGACCTTTCTGCTTTTACTAAAGAGTAAGCCCCAAGGGCTCCAATAGCGTCTCTCTCTCTACGGCCTGAGCTTTTTCCATGGGCATCTCTTCCCTGGGGGTGGTCCCTCTGTAACCTCCTACATTTAGTCCCCTGGTGCCAAGATGATCTACTTGGTGGTTGGGATCGGATGTGAAGAGTCTACGCTTATGGGGCTGGAACGTTAATGTATTGCCTCTCCTAGAAATGCTTGCCTATTAAACCTTGGGCTTAATGGTGGAAGAGTTAGACTTGGTCCTTATGAGAGGAGATGGGTAAGTGGGGGGCGGAGGTGGACACGAAAATGTTTGTTGTTTCTTTTTGTTAGCCCCTTTCCCGATATGAATGAAATCTTTACAGAGCCTGTTTGCATGCTGTCAGTTTTACTCTCACTTTTTAGTGGAAGGTAAGGATTTGGGGGCTAAGATGGGGTTGGCAAACTATGACCACCACCTGTTTTTGTAAATCAAATTTATGGGAACACAGCCATGACCATTCGTGATGTATTGTGCGTCGCTGCTTAGCGGAGCTGTTGTACCAGAGACCTTATGCCCACAAAGTCTCAAATATTTACTATCTGGCCTTCACAGAAGAAAATTTGCCAACTCATGCTCTAGAAGAATCTTGCCAGCTGTGGAAGTGACCTGGTAGCTTGGAATTAAGTTCAACAGCTCAATTCAACAGACATTCACTGGACTGGACTGCATACCAGATGCCAGAGTTGGAAGTGAAGAAAGTAGGCAAAGGAAGTATCCTTTTTTTTTTTTACATTTTCAAGTTTTATTTGATTAGTATGGTAAGAACAAATCCTATAAAAGTTAAACTAGAGTAAAACACACATTTCTCCAACCTATCAAAGGAAGTATCTTCATGGAACCCTTCCGGCCATGATTCCCACTTTGATTCAAATGGTCTTTACCAAAAGCTTATCATGGGACATTTCAAAATACAGAAAAGTTAAAAGAATGTGTACCGTAAGCACCCATACACCACCATCTAGATTTTGCAATTAGATTTTGCTAAACTGGCTTTGTCATATATCTGTGTATCCATCTCTCTACCCATCCATCGATCCGCATTATGGGTCTTACTGTTTCTACTGCTATTACTATCCTTTTTTTTTTTTAAGATTTTATTTATTTATTTGAGAGAGAGAGAATGAGAGACAGAGAGCACGAGAGGGAAGAGGGTCAGAGGGAGAAGCAGACTCCCTGCCGAGCAGGGAGCCCGATGCGGGACTCGATCTCGGGACTCCAGGATCATGACCTGAGCTGAAGGCAGTCGCTTAACCAACTGAGCCACCCAGGCGCCCTGCTATTACTATTCTTACCATTGTTGTTATTTTCTGGTGCGTTCAGAGTGAGTTGCAGACATCGGTCCACCTCAAACATTAACTAGATAGAGGTTAATTCAAATTAGCCTTTTCTTTGAACTCCAATACTGTGATCTTGAAAGCAGCCTCCATTTAGCCAGAAGGCACCACCACATAAAAGCTGAAAGTGAGAAAGGTTATCAGGGTGACTGAGGTAAGTATCAGGGGAATCATTCACCTAAATTTCTCCACTTCCTTGGTTCAGAGATGGATCAGCCTTTCAGGGCCAAGGACATTTTACTTGTGGTGAATTCTAGGAAATTTCTGTGGCTCAAAAAAGAGGGTCATGAGCTGTTCTTTTCTGGAATGCTGCCAAAAACCCATGGGAAAGATAGGAACACATTATGCGTTTCACGCAATGGTGGATCCCATGTAGCTTCGGGGTCAGAAGGCTGGGTGATAGAAGGGACCCGAGGTTGTGCAGATTGCCCTCACGAGGGTGGAAGGGGGAGTCACAGATACGCCTCCCTGATGGATGTATTTGGATGTCCTCAACCAGCAGCCCATTAATGACCTTCACAAACTAATATTTACAAAACAATCAGTGTCTGATTTGGAGCCAGTCGATTGCCTGGTTCCAGTGAGTCCGAATGCCTAATTTGGAATATTCCAAAGACATTTGTCATTTCACGAAGAGCCGCAATAGTGCTCTGGGAGGCAAGTTACTAAAACCTGACCAATCTGCGAGAAAGCATTTTTGACCTGCGTGCTAGAAGGAGACAAAAATTGGACATGAGGAAATATGGAAGACGTCTGTGTATTTCTATAAAATACATCTTGGAGAAGAAAATCAGTAAGTCAGACAAAAGAGGAAAATACAATTTTTGAGAAAAAAAGGTCAAATAAAATATGTCGACAATGTGTGTGTCTTTAAAGATTGTAAGGGTGTTGGGGCGCCTGGGTGGCTCAGTCATTAAGTGTCTGCCTTCGGCTCAGGTCATGGTCCCAGGGTCCTGGGATCCAGCCCCGCATCCGGCTCCCTGCTCTGCGGGAAGCCTGCTTCTCCCTCTCCCACTCCCCCTGCTTGTGTTCCCTCTCTCGCTGTGTCTCTCTCTGTCAGATAAATAAATAAAATCTTTAAAAAAAAAAAAAGATTGTAAGGGTGTTATTTAGAATCATTTAGGGAAGGTTCTTCGTTGTCACATCGGCACAGGGTTTTCTTTATGCGTCCCAGGAGACCGAGGGCCGTTGATGATGTAGCTACACACTCGGATATCCGCACACATTGGGCATCTCCATCTGGATGGCAGACGACAGTGTGAAAAGTATGCCAGGCTCCACATACAGGGTCACGCTGCTCATCTCCCAAGTGGGCCCCTCTAGTGAACAGTTCCATGCCCTGTATTCCATCTGTAAACATTTGCTCCTCTCTGACCTTGCTTTGTCCTCGGTTTCGGTCTTCTAGCTTTTCAGCCCCGTTCTTTTCCTCCACGGGAGGAAAGAGAGCTCCCTGCCTTGCCCTGACCAGGCAGGCCCTCGGACTTTGTTTGCCCCCATGACTGGCCTCTCAAAGACAAGAAAAAAGGGAAGCTCTCACTCCTGGTACCGTTTCGAAGGTGGAGGGGGTTCTGAGGCCCAGAGGAAACTTTGAAAAGGTGGTCAACTGAAAGCACTCCCAAGAGCATTGCAAATCTGCTAGAGAAGTGGACAACGATGTACAGTGAAGCCCTTCTCTTCTGCTTCCTTTTAACGCAAAGCTCTCCTTGCAAATGCTGCTTATAACAGAGGAGCCTTCCAGGACACCTGAACTCCAGAGTTCACTGCTGTGGCCCGTGGCATGCAGCGCTTCATCTCTCAAGTCAAGTTTAAGAATTGTTTATCTCGGGGCGCCTGGGTGGCTCAGTCGTTCAGCATCTGCCTTCGGCTCAGGTCATGATCCTGGGGTCCTGGGATCAAGCCCCGCATCGAGCCCCGCATCAAGCCCCGCATCGAGCCCTGCATCGGGCTCCCTGCTCTGCAGGAAGCCTGCTTCTCCCTCTCCCGCTCCCCCTGCTTGTGTTCCCTCTCTCGCTGTCTCTCTCTCTGTCAAATAAATAAATAAAATCTTAAAAAAGAAAAAAGAATTGTTTATCTTGCCAGATGGCTGGTCACCTTGGTGATAACATTTAAATGGACACATCTACTTTCTAAAAGGGTCAATATTTGTAAGAGCGCTTCTTTAGCCCAGGGAGCTTTGAAAACCCACCTCGTCTCCTCTTGTACAAAAGTATATTTTCCAGTTGTCTATTATCACCAAACAAATGATCTAGAAACCGAGTGGCTTAAAACAACCGTTTTTATTTGCGCACAGTTCTGCGGGTCTGGAAGTGGGGAAGGATGCATGGGGTGCTCCTGTCATATCCACGTGGCACGGGCTTCTCCCCGGATGGTGGTCTCAGAGCCATGGCTCCGCTCACAGGCCAGCTACTCCCAAGAGGAAGCAGAAGCCACCAGGCCGTCTCAGAGCCACGCCTACAACTGGCACAGTGTCGCTTGCACTGTATTGCACTGGTCAAAGGAACCACAAGCCCTGCTTAGACTCAGGAGGAAGAGAAGTAAATGCCACTTGCAATGGAGGGAGTATCGAAGTCAATGGCAGAAGACATGTCTCATGGGACATGCTGTTGCAGCTGTCATAGGAAAAGAGAATCTTCCACCCCAATATGATAAACAATGAGTCTGAGCAACAGTGGGTGGTTGTGATTGCCGCCGCCTGGCCTGGGTTCCAGGACCCAGAGGGTTCTCGCAGGACCAGCCAACAGGGGCCCCAGCTGCGTGCGGGGATAGAAATCAACAGCGAGCCAGGAGGAAGGGAGAGCAGAGTTTATTGAAGACCGAGAGAGAGCACATACAGGCTGAGTGGCTGGGAGACTCGGAAAGGAGTGAGTCTCGTCTTTGCTCGGGGTCTGGGGTTTTTAGAGAAGATGATGGTCTGGTGTCCGCGTCCTCTCAGGCATCCGGGAACTGGTCAGAACAAGGACCAGTGCTCTGGTGTCCTCCATAAGTCACTCATGCCCTGGAGCCAGAGGTCTTGGCGTCAAGGTGTCTGGAGTCAGAGGTCTTGGAAAAAGTTCACGATGACCCACCTGGTCACTCCGTAGGCGTTATCTATTGCGTTGGAAGACTCCAAAGAAATCGTTAACTCCTTGACCTTTAGAAGGGGGACATAAGGCGGGGGTGCAGGTCCTAGCAAGAATAGAAGCAGGAAAAGGAGGAAAAAGGCAGTTTTTTTTCCCATGGAGCCCCTTCAGCTTCCCCGTCTCAGAATGATGGCCATGTTAAACGTCTCACCCAGATTTGAGGGGAAGGTTTCCCAAAGGCAGTGACATGGAAACTGAGCTAAAAGACGAACGGGGATAAGCCAGATCAAGGAGAGAGAAAGTTGCAGACAGAGGCACAGCAAGCCAACAAGTGGGAAAATACACATTCCAGAGCCTAAAAGAAGTCAGCCTGGTGGAAAGAGGGAGTGGAGTGCCTCCGCGCGCGCGCGTGTCTGTGTGCGCGCGCTGGAGCGAGTGTCAGCCTGTTGAGGGTGAGGCCAGATTAGAGACATCACAAGACCTTCTCTTGAGGGCCCTGAGGGTTTTCAGCAGTTATTAGATTTCCCTGGGACATGGAGAGTGGATCAGCCAGTGGGCAGCCTGAAGGCAGGAAGCGGGGCGTGGCTATCAGATGAGATGACATGTGGCAATCGGATTTGAGAGACGTTAGGAGTGGAATCCACAGGATTTCAAGGTGGAAGAGGGATGGGGATAGCTTGAGTTTCAGGCGCAGGCAATTGGCTGAATGTTGACATTTTTGGTAGCAAATGCAGAACCATTTACTAAAGATTGCAAAGAGCTTGACCGAGAGTCCATATTTCTATTTTATTTGGAGACAGTTTCAGAAGTCAGCATAATGATGATAAGTAACAATACTGTGTTATTTCATAGCACTTTTAATATTCACACGTATTAGCTCAATTAGCCTTGAATCATAATAAGGTAGAGAGGAAGGATTTGAGTCCCACTGACATACGAAGAGTCCAGGGGAAAGTCCCTGTTCCTCTACTACCTTGTTCTTTTAGAGCAGGGGTCTGCAAACCAGGCCTGCAGGCAAGCCTGGCCCACTACCTACTTTTTACAGTCTGTGAGCTGAGAGCAGTTTCTACATTTTTAAGTGGTTGAAATTAAAAAAAAAAATCAAAAGAATATTTCATGACAAGTGAAAATTATATGAAGTTCAAATTTCATTATAGTAGGGGCAAGGGCACGTCACCTCAAGATAGGCCACTTTTTTAAAAAAAATATTTTATTTATTTATTTGAGAGAGAGAAAACAGGAGCAGGTGGAGGGGCAGAGGGAGAGGGAGAAGCAGGCTTCCCGCTGAGCAGGGAGGCCGACGCCGGTCTCAATTCCAGGACCCCAGGATCATGACCTGAGCCGAAGGCAAACAAACGCTTAACTGACTGAGCCACCCAGGCATGCCCCCAGATGGGCCACTTTGGCAGGAAGACTATTTTGAGTTAAGAGATCAAAACCCAGCAGATTCAGGAAAAGTGCTTTACCTTCCCCTCAACTGCCTACATTTACATTGGAATGGAGAGCCTGTGCTAAGAAGAGAGCTATTAACAGAGGTTCCTCTTTACTTAAGAAACTTGTGTGCATAGCAGGGCAACCTTCGTTTTACAAACCTCTCACCTTCCTGCAAACGGTCTTCCTTCCCTTTGTTTTCCCACGCCCCGCCCCCTCCCCCGGAGCTCTGGACGCCAGAGAAGCCTCATGGTGCCTCAGTGTCTTTGGAATTTCAGGCTGTGTGGATTCCCCGCATTTACGAAATTAAATTTGATTTTCTCCTGTTCATCTGTCTCATGTCAATTTGATTCTTAGTCCAGCTAGAAGGATCTTGAAGGGCAGAGGACATCCTTCCTCCCCAACAGTAACCACAATTAAAAGTTTTATCGAAACAGCCACACCCATTTATTTACGTGCTATGGCTGGCTTGTTGCTACAAAGGCCACCTGGAGCAGTCTTCACAGAGAACGTATGTGGCCTGCAAAGTTGAAAACATTACCTTCTGGCCCCTGTTTTAGAAATGCCACCTTCTTTCCTTTCTCCAAACCACACAATGAGCTTTCTGGCATTAGAGGGCAGAGACCAGCAGCCATGCGTATAGCCTTGGTTAAGCATCCCAGCAATGAACTAGATCGGCTCACTGGCTCCTGCAAGTCCACACTGCTCTGGGAACACTCTCCAGTGCCTGCCCACTGCCCTCCACAGCAACCAAGCTCTTAACCACCTGGCTCCCCACCAGAGTGAGTCTCTTTTTTAGGCAGGAGCAAAAAAGTCTGGGCTCTGAGACTCCCCCCATCTTCCTCCCCGCCCCCCCCACCCCCGTTCTAAGCGCCAAACTTTCGTGTAGTACTGGGGGCATACCAAGCTCATTGAATTCTCACTACAACCCTACCAGGGGGGTTCTATTATCCCCTTTCACAGTGGAAGACCTGGGGGCACAGAGAGGCTGAGCCACCGGCCCCAGCTCGCGCGGCTAACAAGCGATGGAGGCACAAATGGAACCCACAGCGCCCGGATCGGAGCACCTGCCCGGCCCAGGGAGCCCCCAGACCCTGGAGGGGGGGGTCGCATCTCTCCCGGGCGGAAGGGGCGCAGAGGTCGCTGGGCAGCAGAGCCCGCAGGGGAGGGGCGGAGGGCGGCGCGAGAGGAGCCCCGCGGCCCGGAAACAATGGAGCGTTTCCCACCCTCCCAACCCCCCGGGGACCTGCAGACTCCCGCCTCCCGCCCACCCGGCGGCCGCGGGCGGCGAAGCGCTGAGTCACGGTGAGACGGCTGGCCCGGCGCCCTCCCCGCCGTGAGCTCAGCGCCCGCGCCCAGCGCCGCCGCCCCAACCGCCGCAGCTGCGTGGGGACCGCAGGCCCGCGGGGGTGCTGAGCTCACTGCGCGGGACCCCGCCTTCCTCAGCCCGCCGTCGACTCCCGGGGGAGGCTCCTGGGAGGGGACGGGAGATGCTTCAGTAGGTCTCTGACACTGGGCGAAGGTGGTAGGCCGCTTTCCTGTCTGCCAAGCACTGCGATCTGGTAAGCACCTCGTCAGTTGTCCGCGTGCACAGCATTTACGGGCGGGAGTCTGGAAGGACCTAGAAGTGGCGCATGGAGGGGGAAAACCCTTCCTAGTTGCTTGTAGGTAGGTGATGACGGTTCTATACCGCTTTGAGGATTGAATTCACTTCTGAGCCCCACTGTCCAGCATCCAGTAAGTATTGATTGATTGATTGCCTGCCCCCGGGGGGACACATTTTGACGGACGGGCCGGGACTTGGGGAGTAGAGTGCTCTCATTAACAGGAGCTAACGTTCTTAGAAGGCTCACTACCTGCACTTTGAGGTAGGCAGCCTTAGTACCCCTATTTCGCAGATGGAAAAACTGAGGAACAGAGAGGCTTAGCAAGTGGCCTCGGGTCACACAGCTGGTACCCGGTGACGCCGGGATGCAAACCCAGGCTCTCAGGCCCTAGGGTCTATGCTTCTTCCTAAAGCATCTCTCTTGATTTGAGTAGGAATCTTTGAAGGAATGGATTGTATTTCGCTTGAAGAAGAGTTTTAGGGATTTGGTGGTACCATCTGCAAGCATTTCAAGTGGAAAAGAGATGGATTGTGTTTGTTCTGGGATGCTCCATTCCTTAGAACTCAGGCCCACAAAGAGAAAACTCTTTTGAATCACAAAGGCGGGGTATAGACTGGTCCTCAAATACAGGATGCATTGTCAAGGGCACCTCCTCCTTCCGTTTCCGGCGCTCTTGAAGACTTCCTGACAAAACTTAAAAGATTTCTTGCCACTAAACTTGGCCCTGAACTTTAGGGATAGATGGATCTTTGAATTTGGTGACCCTCGAAGATCCTTTCAGTGCCAAGATCTTCGACATGTTCTGGTGAGAGTCACAGACCTCATGGATTTCCTTCGTGTTCCGTTAGTCACCACATACATCTCAGCCTCGTGGTAGCACCTACCTCTTGCGGGCAATGTGGGGTTGGGGAGGTTGAGAAATTTCAATGAGATAAAGCAGATAAAGGGGCGCCTGGCTGGCCCAGTTAGTAGAGCATGCGACTCTTGACCTCGAGGTCATAAGTGCCAGCCCCACGCTGGGCGTGGAGCCCACTTAAAAAAAAAAAAAAAGGAAAGCAGATAAATTGCTCATTAGTGGTAAGTCCCCAGCAGAGCTGTTATTGCTAAACCTTGTAAAAGAGGGCTGTGGGATTATATGAGATTGCAAATAATTAGTGGTACTGATAACATTAGTACTTACTTGTACATGTTCACCAGCATTATTGTTTTAAATTTCCTAACCTAGGGCTTGTACAGAGTGAGGAGTCAATATATTGTAGCTGTTAATATTTCGGGCAGGTCTGAATTAATATTTAATTCATAATTAAATTATGAATATGATTAATAATTAATATCCTTTATTTCGTAGTCTTTGGATGTGGCCGCCTTACGATTTTTCTTTCTTGTTGCTCCTCTTTTGGTCCTCTAACCTCTACAGCTTAGCATCGGAACACTCTCTTTGGACTTCGACATGGCATCCTCCAAGAAGGTTACCCTGTCAGTGCTGAGCCGGGAGCAGTCGGAAGGGGTTGGAGCCAGGGTCCGCAGAAGCATTGGCAGACCCGAGGTACGCTGCTTGGGTGGCTGTTCCGGCTGTTTCGTGCTTTCCTGCAGAAGGCACGGGGGCGGGGCGGGACACACTGAGGCTTAACTTGGGAAGAGAGGGCCCAGGAAAATCATGAGCCGCCTTGTGGGGGTGCCATAGGGGCCGACTCTAAACTCAGCAGTTAGGGTCCCCACTGGACCAGCCCTAGCCCGAAGGGGGTTTCGCTAACGTGGGTACAGAGGTCCGGCGCAGAAGGTGCAGCCGAAGCATCTTCACCCCTCTCCACATTGCCTTTCCTATCCTGGGTTGATCTACCAGCCTGAGCGTGCACATCTCCCAGCACGCCCACCTTATAGCCCCAACTTGACTCGCCCGCAGTTCAAAGCACCGGGGAGTAACTTTAGGTTCCAGTTCCAAATTCCCAGGGTCACATACCCCCCTACCCCTTGGCCAGTCAGCCTCGCCAGGGATTTGGGTTCATGGAAAAACCACTGAGACCCGACTCTGTGGACCTCCTGTGGGGACAGGGGCGCGTGAAGGCTTCTCTCGTAGGAGATTTTAGGTTAGGTAGACCTCTCTCAGCACGAGAGCAGTTTTATTTGAAAATTACAGAGGACGTGGGACTTGCAGAAAAGAACATCTTATCTGCACAGAAAGGTATCAAATGGTGGTTATAGCCCAGGGAATACAGTGCTCATCACCATCCCAGATTCCAAAAAGATTTTTTGATTGAAGTATGACTGACATATGACATTGTCTTAGTTTCAGGTGGACGACATAGCGATTTGGTATTTGCGTATATTGCGAAACAGTTACCACAATCAATCTAGTTAACATCCGTCACCATACATAGTTAGACAACTTTTTTTTCTTGTGATGAGAACTTTGAAGATTTACTCTCTTAGCAACTTCTAAATATGCAAAACAATAATGTTAATTACAGTCACCATGCTGTACATGACATCCCCAGGGCTTATTGATCTTATCACTTATTTATCTTATAACTGGAAGTTTGTACTTTTTGAACACCTTGATGTTTTTCACCCACCCCCCCACCCCTCACCTCTGGCAACAACCGTTAAGCTGTTCTCTGTGTCTGTGAGCTTCATTCATTTATTTATTTTTTGATTCCACACGTAAGTGAGCTCATAAGGTATTTGGCTTTCTCTATTTCACTTAGCATAATGCCCTCAAGATCTACCCATGTTATTGCACATGACAAGATCTCATTTTTTTATGGCTGAGTAATATCTCATTGTGTGTGTGTGTGTGTGTGTGTACACACACACATATATATCATGTTTTCTTTTTCCATTCAGTGGGCATTTAGGTGGTTTCCGTGTCTTGGCTCTTGTGAATAATGCTGCAGTGAACTTGGGGGTACAGATCACTTTTCAAGTCAGTGTTTTCTTTTTCTTTGGGTCAACACCCAGAAGTGGGATCGCTGGATCATATTTTTCGGGGAACCTCCTACTGTTTTCCATAGTGGCTGCACCAATTTACATTCCTACTGACAGTGCACAAGGGTTCCCTTTTCTCCACATCCTTCCCTATACTTGTTATTTCTTGTCTTTTTGATGCTAGCCATTCTGACAGGTGTGAGGTGATCTCTCAGTGTGGTTCGGATTTGCCTTTCCCTGATGATTGGTGGTGTTGAGCATCTTCCCCCCTAAAAAAATATTTTTGAATAAAAGAAGTAGTATATTAGGGAAATGGATTCTTTTTTAAAAATGAGGTCAGTTTGTTCCTCTTCTTAAAATCTGCTCTGATATTCTCATACTCTTTCTGCCATTAGCTTCCTTTTTGCCTGTGAATGTCTTTTGGGGTCCATCAGACATTGTTTTCCAAAGGGAGACACGCAGACAGGATTATTCTAAGGGCTAAATGCACGGTGGATGTTGGGGAGATACAGATGGATGTGGTATCATATTGTACTAGGCCACGTCACCACAGAAAAATTACAAAGAATTTGGACATGCATTAGTAAAGCCATTATTGTATGTCGAGGGTAGCTAATACTTAAATTACTCCATCTGCCAGAACACATCTGCTGAAGGTTTCTTAATTTTTCTTTTGTCTCGTGAACTCCTTCGGCGGTCTGATGAAAACAACACGTTTCTTCTCAGAATAATATTTTTTTTGCTTTTTTTTTTTAAAGATTTTGTTTATTTATTTGACAGAGAGGGAGAGTGAGAGAGCACTAACAGGGGGAGGGGCAGAGGGAGAGGGGCATGAGATCATAACCTGAGCCGAAGGCAGATGCTTAACTGACTGAGCCACCCAGGCGCCCCAGAATAATATTTTTTAAATGCAGGAAATAAAATACATAGGATTACAAAGGAAAACATATCGAAATATGGCGAACACAATATTACAAAAGGAATTTGTAATCTAGTAATTTTGCATTAAATAACAAGACTTGGTGGCAGGTCATATAACTATCTAATTTCAAAGCCGTGAGGATCATGAACAAGAACAGTTCAGTATACCGGGGCGCCTGGTGGCACAGTCTGGTAAGCATACGACTCTTGATTTTGGCTCAGGTTGTGATCTCAGGGTCGTGAGATCGAGCCCCGCGTTGGTCTCCGCGCTCAGTGCAGAGTCTGCTCGAGGATTCTCTCTCTCCCTCTGCCCCTCCCCTCCAACAAATAAATAAATCTTTAAAAAAGTAGTTCAGTATACTTGCAACAACTGTCATGTGATATGAAAACAGCTTTGATTTCTAGTGATGACAGAGTCACAGATACTGGAAATTTACTCTGCTTTTTTTTTTTTTCAAGATTTTATTTATTTATCTGATAGAGCGAGAGAGCATAAGCAGGGGGAACAGTAGACGGAGAGGGAGAAGCAGGCTCCCCGCCAAGCAGGGAGCCCGATGCGGGGCTTGATCCCAGGACCCTGGGATCATGACCTGAGCTGAAGGCAGACGCTTAACCATCTGAGCCACCCAGGCGCCCCTACTCTGCTTCTTTGACTGTATTCATGATTAAAGTATTAAATTTCAGTCTGGAGATGGCTGGTGGTGACTGTTGCTCACCAGTGTCAATGTACTTAATGGTAACTGGTAAATTTTATTATGTCATTGTACTACAAAAAAAAGTCCAGAAGAAAAACAATTTTCCGTTAGAGGTTAGTGAAAAGAAAGATGTAATTTTTTTCCCAGCCAAGTTTATAGCTGCCCTGAATTCTATCCATGGGACCCAGTTAAGAGTCCCTGGCTGAAAACCTGTGCTTTAAAGACCCCCCACATTCTACTAATTCAGAGCGTCTCCCTAGTATGCCTCTACCCTAAGGAAAAATATGTGGATCGGAATCATTTCTAATGCCATCCCCCTGGTTTAGTCACGATTAAGACAGAGGGTGTTTCCTTTTGTCTCCATGTAGCTGTATGTTTTACATCATGGTGATTATATAAAATAAACAATTTTGTGTCCTTATTTTTTCATATAACAGGGTAACATAAGCACTTCCCATGGTATTATAAATTGTTCATGCCCATCTTTTTTTTTTTTTCTTTTGAGAGAGAGAGAGAGAGGGTGCACACACATGCGAGGCTGGGAGGGGCAGGGGAGAGACAGAGAATCTTAAGCAGGCTCCACACCCAGTGTGGAGCCCAACCCGGGGCTCGATCTCACAACCCTGAGATAACGACCTGAGCTGAAATCAGGAGTCCGACGCTTAACCGACTGAGCCACCCAGGCGCCCCCTTCACGAACATCATTTAAATAGCTGTGACGTGTTCCCATGTACAGCATACCATTATTGGCTTACTCATGGACCTGCTTTTGGCCATTTCAATTGTCACCATATTTTTTCAGCGCTCTGCACTCTATCAGCTTGTCGGAATGGTAGACCCCTCACCCTCCAGTCAGCAGAGAAGGGAAGCACCGATCTAGTTTCAGGGCACTACATCTAAAAATTTTGTGCCAACGCGTTGTCTCTGAAGAAACATCTCTGACACTTTGGAGCCCGAAGCTATTTTAGTGTAGAATTTACAACAGTGTTTGGAATGAGTGGCCCTCAGTGACCTGTTCCCTCTGGGTGTAAATGAGGAAGTAGAACTGTTTACAAAGCTTCCACTGAGCCTTTTGGTGATGAACAATAAAGAAGAGAAGGAGGGGGGTTAGCTCACACCTTTTATTACGATTCTATGTGGGCCGAGGCAGCCAAACTGGGTGTGAATGATTGCATAGCGTGATGTTAGCAGCAGCTTCGACGGGGCCCCCAACAGGAGGGAAGCCCACGACTCATTTGTACTCGCCTCTGTCCTCCACCCCCCCTTCCAGCGGACACTCCTTGGTGGAACGTGATTTTCCTGGGACCACTCTCAGACATATTTTTTTTATCACGAAGAGCTTCTAACCTAGAAAAAGAAAACAGTGTAATGAAATCTCCATGTACCCAACCTCCATAGTGATCAACTCACGGACATTCTCATTTCAGTTTGTGTCTCTAAAAGATACAAACTTTAAAAAAGAAAACTGTAATCCCATTACACACTTAAAAATTATGAGTCCCTTGATATCAAATAACCTTGAGGAATCTTGGTCCTGATTGATACAGCCTCTGTAGATGGCCCTCTCCATTATCAGGGTCTCGGGATGTTGAGTTCAGGTGGAGGAGCATAGAGTCATAGCTCAAGTCCATTCAAGGCTGAATCTAGATCGCAGTCTGGACTACGTGCTGACAGTTTCCTTCTGCCTTTTCATCGTTTCTGTTGGGCCCCTGTCTAGATGCTGTGTAGGCCCAGGAGGTAGTCTGAGTTGCTGGAGTCTGCCTTCGATGGGCCTTTCCCTTCTGCCGCTGTCATGTTGCCTTGATATAGGCTGGCGTTTTGTGGGGTGTTGGGAGGGTGGGCTCTCAGTTGGTTCCAGGCTGCTGCCAAGGCATTATTGGCTTTCTCTCAGTTAGGGTTAGGTTCAGCTGTGTAACAAAGTAGCCACTAAAACCAGTGGTATACATATATAAGGATTTGTGTTTCTCTTTCGAAAACCCAAGGTCTAGGGTGGGCCCGAAGGCCTCCCACTTTTCAGAGACCCATGCTCATTCTATCTTAGTTCATCATTTTTAGTACTTTCTTAAGTGCATCACCTTGTGGCCCAAGACAGCTGTTGGGGCAATAGCAACCATTTGCCCTTGGGTGCAGAGAGGAGGAAGAGGGAAAAGAGCAAGCTGCCAGCTATCCATCCATTTAATGTAATGTAATTTTTTAAAAGATTTTATTTATTTATTTGACAATGAGAGACAGCGAGAGAGGGAACACAAGCAGGGGGAGTGGGAGAGGGAGAGGGAGAATGCAGGGCTCGATCCCAGGACCCTGAGATCATGACCTGAGCCGAAGGCAGACGCTTAATGACTGAACCACCCAGGAGCCCCCCTCCTTTTTTAAATATATATAAAGGGTTTCCCTAAAAGGCTTACCCAGCAACTTCTACACACCTCCCATTAGCCAGATTTCAGTCATGTGACCACACCCAGCTACCAGGGTGCCTAGGGACCTAACATAAGGACCACTTGGGATGTTCGTAGTATCTTCTATGCACACGGAGTTACTCTAGGTGGAGTGGAGCATCATAAAAAAGCACAGTGTTGGCCCTATCTCTAAGGAACTGACATTCCTGGTAGCTATGCGTGCCTCCTGATTTAAATAAAAGGCCAGGCACCTGGAGCTTTACTAAGGGAGTACCACAGACTGGAGGGGTGGTGGCCACAGGTCTTGACTGGCCTTCTCAAGACATCGGAAGAAATAGCTTGGAAGCTGCCACCTGCATTTGGCCACTAAAGGATTTGGAACTGTGTGAAGGAAAGGACATTCTCCTATTGTTCAAGAACTTTGAAAAGATCATCAGTTTAATATGTAGCGAGAGAAAGATGTGGATGAGTTGGTGACCACGTCAAAACGTAGAAAATCCGAGTTCTATCAGTCAAATCCTGCCTACAGATCATAAGGCATGCCCTTGACATGCCCTTGAATACTTGCTAAATGTTTACTGAATGTTAGGAACTTGATTTTTTTTTTTGAGAGTTTATTTGTTTATTTGACACACACAGAGAGAGAGCACAAGCAGGGGGAGCTGCAGAGGGAGAGGGAGAAGCAGGCTCCCCGCTGAGCAGGAAGCCCAACGCGGGGCTCCATCCCAGGAACCTGGGATCATGACCTGAGCCGAAGACAGACACTTAACCGACTGAGCCGCCCAGGTGCCCCCGAATGTTAGAAACTTTTATAAAGCCTGATACTCAACCCTGCAAATCACACTTTAGTACAGTAGTCTGATGCAAGATACTCTTGCTTGTTGGAGGAAGAGTGTCTCACACTTGTGCCCCATCTCTTGGCCATAAACACTTCATCCTTCTGGCTCTCCTCAACCAGCCTCCGGCTTCTGCAGGCTTTTCCTTGTGTCTGTCCCTGCATCATGGATTGGCAGCCAGAAGGTTCGAATGTGCGATCGATACAGAACAAACAGTCCTTGCCAAGTGAGGACTCTTGTCCTGTGAACGGTGGATGGTGATGAGGGTGGGCTTGGCAAGCTTTTCACGATTTATTTAACAGCAGGCCATATTTGCTCATGTGAAACTCTTTCCTTTTTTTTTTTTACAGTTTTTTTGGTGTGTGTTACAGTATTTTTACTTCTCTGCTGAAGTATAGTGGATGGTCTATTAGCTTCAGGTGTACCACATAGTGATTTGATGTTTATGTACATTATGAACTGCTCGCCACGCAAGCCTGGGCCCCATCTGTCAGCAGACAGTGTAATGTTACAGTGTTACTGACCATTCCCTAGGCTGTCCTTTCCACCCCCCATGACTTACTTATTTTGTCACTGGAGGTTTGTATCTCTTCATGCCCTTCACCTATCTTTTGGACACCAAACTGATACCAAGAAGCAATACATACTCATCTCCTCTTTACCCACATTTTGATATCATAGAACCCTAATAGTGTAGAACTAAAAAGCCATCTTAAAAAGCCATCTGAAGCCTTTCTTTTGCATGTGGGGGAACTGTGGCTCAGAGATTTGTCGGTGCACTGTAGCAGATCCCACCCATCTGTGTCAGACTGCTGCACTCCAGGCATTGGACCAGCTGCTCGCCGTTCATTGTTTCCAGTCCTTTCAGCTACATCTTATCCTGTGAGAGGAAAAAGAAATAATAGGAGAGGGGCGCCTGGGTGGCTCCGTTTGTTGAGCATCTGCCTTTGGCTCAGGTCATGATCTCAGGGTCCTGGGATCGAGCCCCGCATCGGGCTCCCTGCTCAGCAAGGAGCCTGCTTCTCCTTCTCCCCTCCGCTTATCCTCTCTCTCAAATAAATAAGTAAGATCTTAAAAAAAATTTAAAAAAAATATGAGAGGAGAATTTTCACCCTCCTCCTCCCAGCCCTGGTTCCATTCATGGCCTTTCATTGAGCTGAAGTGGAGTTATGAGTGACAGGATAAAATTGAAAAGATCCAGGATTGATTTTCACTGGAAGGGATAGGAGGGTTCCTGGTGGGAGAGTGTCCATTCCAGAAGGTGAGAGGGTATGAGGGTGTGAGGAGTTGAGTGAGAGGAGATGGAAATATTGGGGATGTGCTGGAGAGCAGTGAGGGCGGTTTGAAATGGACCTTGAGGTTGACGTGCCCTCTTGGGCGTTTGGGGGAGAATTCAGTAAATGTTTTCCTTTTCAGTTACCTTTTAATATTTCACTGCATGAAACACCAACTGAGATGGGCTGCAAAGTGGCCCAGCTTTTTATGGATGACAGTCCACGTTTTAAAGTGAAGGAACTGAGACTTGGTTATGTGAAAAACTTGCACCAGCTTGTTGAATTTATGTGTGTGCACAGTATATGGTGTGTGTGTGTGTGGGGTGTGTGTGTGTGTGTGTGTGTGTGTGTGTGTGTGTGTGTGTTTTCCCATGGAAAGTGAAAATAAGAGAGTAGAAACCAGAGCCAGGGACAAAGAGAGGGTCTAGTACTCTCATTTCTAGCAGCATGATCCAGTAGATACCCTGAAACAAACAAGTAACTTGAAAATGTTAATTAGCTCAGCTGCTGGGAAGCTGGAGAAAGTCTTAGAGTCCAAAAACAGTGAGAAAGAAAGAAGAAAGTCTGAATGGTTTCATAGCCATTAGGGCAATAGAGTCAGTATTTTAAAAGCCTGTTACAAAGACAACAGGTCCAGATGATTTTACAAACAAATTTCACCCAATATTTAAGATACAGATACCTCCAGTACCGTGCAAACTGTCCAGGAGATGAGGCTCCTGGGAGTCCTCCCATCGCTTCATGAAATGACATTGCCTTGCAGTCAGGACCAGATGAAGACAGCAAGTGAAAGCATCAGTACATCGCTTTTATACACGTTTCTGCAAGAATCATAAGCAAAATATTAACCACCCAGATACAGCAGTGTATAAAAAAGATAAAATACATCACCACAAAGTTTGGATTGTCAGAATGTAGCAAATTTGGTTTAATGTTGGAAAATCTAGTTACATAATTTACCAACAGTAAGAGACTACAGGAAAAAAAAAGCCATCTCAATAGTGCAGAAAAAGCATTCAATAGAATTGAACAACTGTGTATATTCAGAAAATTAGTAAACTAGAAATGGAAGGGGAATTCTTTTATCTTATGAAGGGAATCTGCAGAAAACCTGCATTAAACAACCTGTGTGCTGGTCAATCTTGAAAAAGCAATCTATATAAAATCCGGGAGAAAACAAGGACATCTGTTAGTCATTTCTACTCAGCATTGTCGTAGACGCGCTAGCTTGCAAAAAGACAAGAAAAAGAAACAGAACGTGTAAAGATTGAAAATGAAGGGGCGCCTGGGTGGCTTAGTCGTTAGGCGTCTGCCTTCGGCTCAGGTCGTGATCCCAGGGTCCTGGGATCGAGCCCCGCATCGGGCTCCCTGCTCGGCGGGGAGCCTGCTTCTCCCTCTCCCTCTCCCCCTGCTTGTGTTCCCTCTCTCGCTGTGTCTTTCTCTGTCAAATAAATAAAATCTCAAAAAAAAAAGAAAAAAAATGAAGGGGAAAAGCCCATTATTTGCTGATGGGTGTTGGTTGGAATATTATCGCCAAATATTAACTGTCCACTCCCCATGGGATTATACACTCCCCCCCACTTTTAGGTACATTACCTGTGAGTCCCATAGGCAGGATTTAAGTGCCCTCCTCCTGCCTTGGGGGCTTGGCCATGTCATATGCTGTGACCAATGGGACGTGTTAATGTGATTGCACACTATTGGCTTGGCTTCCATTTGCTCCTGTCCTCGGTTATGAGAACAGCATGTCCTAGATAGTGGCCACTGTTTCAGCTTGGGTTGGAGAATGAGAAGCCATGTGGAGGCCAGCCAGGCCTAGCAAAACCCAGAAAAACAGCAGCCTGCTACAGCTTTAATCTAATGCAAGCAAAAGTAATTTGTGAACTGCTGGGCAAAAGCTTATTGATAAATACACTGGTGATCTGAATGTCCACAAAGAAAACCCAAAAGAAGCTACAGATAGATTAATAAGAGCTTAGCAATGTTCAAAAATCACTTTTCTATTCACATTTTTAAATCCCTAGTAGCATACTGTTCAAGAACATAATTTAAAAATCCTATTTGCAATGTTGTTAAAAATGTTAGCTACAAAAACTTTAAAATATATATATACAAAGTCTTTATGGAGAAAATTACAAATCCTAGTGAAAGACCTTTTAAAAGCCCCAAATAGATGGAGATAAATATGTTTATGTGTAGGAAACCTCAATATTATATAAATATCAACCTTCCCTCGGGGCACCTGGGTGGATCAGTCGGTTAAGCATCCCATTCTTGATTTCAGCTCGGGTCATGATCTCAGGGTCATGGGATGGAGCCCTGGCTTGGGCTCCGTGCTAGGTGTTGAGCCTGCTTAAGATTCTCTTTCCCTCGGGCGCCTGGGTGGCTCAGTCGGTTAAGCGACTGCCTTCGGCTCAGGTCATGATCCTGGAGTCCCAGGATCGAGTCCCGTATTGGGCTCCCTGCTCAGCAGGGAGTCTGCTTCTCCCTCTGACCCTCTTCCCTCTCGTGCTATCTCTCATTCTCTCTCTCTCAAATAAATAAATAAAATCTTAAAAAAAAAAAAAGATTCTCTTTCCCTCTCCCTCTGCCCCTCTCCCCATGTTCCTGTGCGCGCACTCTCTCTCTCTCTCAAAAAAAAGGCCAATCTTTCCCCGTTGGTCCATAGACTCAAAGTGATTCCAATCAGAAGCCCAACATTTTTATTTCTATTAGCTTTTAAACTTAATAAAAATTTTTATAGAATAACAAATGGCCAAGAATAACCAAGACACGCTGATGACTACGCTGATGACTGCCTCATCTGTTTCTGCCTCTCATTTGAGCTCGAGATTTATCTTCAGTTGCCTTCGACCTTTTGTACGATATACTGGACACTAACGATAGTTAATATAGATAACATTTATGTAGATATCTCAAAGTCAGCGTGACCTAAAATGACTGCCTAAAATAGCTATTTCAGAGCTGCGGCTTCTGTTAGATTCCTTGTGCTTCTGGATGCCTCTCCCATCTTCCTAGGCACTACAGCTAGAGATCTGGGGGGCATCCAGTGCTCTGTTTCTCATTCTCCATCTCTACTGCTGTTGCCTAAGCGGACCTGTGTTTTTGCCTGGACTAGTCAAAATGCCTTCTGACTACTCTGTCTCCTGTCTCTTCCTTCTCCCAGCATCTTCCCACTTGAATGCTAGAGTGATCTTTCTAAATCTGATCTTCTTAACCTCTGATTAAAACCTGTCACCTTCAGAATAAAACCCCCAACTCCTCTAAGATTCGACCTCTTTCCTCAGCCCATCTCCCATCATAATTTCATGTGTATCTTTGCCCAGATGGAGTAGTCTAACATATATGTTAAATTGTCTTCCTCCAGAGCATTTATGATAATGCAATCACTGATTTTTTGCATCTGTTTAGGATAGACAGTATCTTGTTTGTGCTTAACCATTTAGATCTTAGATGATCATGAAATGTTTTTCCTTTCTTCGTACTTCTTATAAAATCAGCTCTTTAACTTAGCCAGTCTGTGTGTGTGTGTGTGTGTGTAAGTAGTTCTTTCCTGAAAGTAATTTTCACTGCAAAAGTTTCTCATTAGCTATGTCGTTTTCAGTGAGTTTTGCTAGATCTGTCCATGAATATAGCCGCTACTAGTGTGGTTTAAAAGGCATGTCTAATCTGCTGGATTTAATTTTTATTTCAGTTAAAAAATCTGGATCCATTTTTACTGTTTGATGAATTTAAAGGAGGTAGACCAGGCGGATTTCCTGATCACCCACATCGAGGTTTTGAGACAGTAAGTAAAATAATTTGACTGCAAAAGTGAGTATTTTTGAATTTGCCTCTGTTATTAAATCTAGTAATCATTTTTTTTTTTTTTGGTAAAGATTTATTTATCTATTTGAGAGAAAGAGAGAGAAAGAGAGAGAGCGTGCACAAGTCGGGGGGTGCAGAGGGAGAGAAACTCTTAACCAGACTCTGAGCTGAGCACGGAGCTGTCTTGGGGCTCCATCTCATGACCTGAGATCACAACCTGAGCCAAAACCAAGAGTTGGACGCTCAACCGACTGTGCTACCCAGGGGCCTCAAAATTTAATACTCCTTCTTTTTTTAACTATTAAGTAATCTCTACACCCAGTGTAGGGCTCAAACTCACGACCCTGAGATCAAGAGTCGCATAGTCTTCCGACTGAGCCAGCCAGGTGCCCGTAGTAATCACTTCTAATAGAAAACTCAAAGTTAGAAACAATGAATCATAGTTAAATTAATTTATAAGTTCTTAGCTACAGACTAGCTACTGTGGCAAGCCACATACTTTACATGAAGTATATTCAAATTTAAATATTTACTGTTTTTAATATTCTTTGAATTTGTGCCACTGGAGATATTTTTATTTGAGCAGTAAGTAAAGAACAAGAATTGGCTTCTGGGCCACCTGGGTGGCTCTGTCAGTTGGGCATTGGACTCTTGATTTTGGCTCAGGTCATCATCTCAGGGTTGTGGGATCGAGCCCCATGTGGGGCTCATGCGCTGGGCATGGAATCTGCCTGGGATTCTCTTTCTCCCTCTCCTTCTGCCCCTCCCCCACCTCTAAAAAGAATAAATAAAAAAAGAATGGGTTTCTTAAAATATTTATATAATTAAAATAATTTGTGAAAGAAACAATTTAAGATGTGATTTAAATAATTTTATGTAGAAAACTAGTTTTTCTTCAAGAATATTCAGAAATGTTTAATCTCATGTAATATTTTAAACTCCAAAGACAATCCAAAGAACACTGTTAGTAATTTAAAGTCAGTTCTCAGGAATTACAGACTCAAGGGCTGAAATAGAACATAGCCTAAAAATTAGGATTTTTAAGGTCATAACAATACATTTATAAATTTAACTCTAAGATTTGTAGAGATTGTGCTGAACACTTACTTTCAGTTTTAGATAAGGAGATAAAAATGTATAATGCAATATTGTGGCACTTTAAAAGATTCTCATTCTCCACATGTACCTATATTCTGGGAAAACGCAGGGACAGTTAATGAGAAAATGTAGCCATCTGCTCCGTGGGAAGAACCTGTATTAGGAAACAGAGCAAGGCTCAGTGTGTTTGTCAAGCCAATTATTGAATGAGTAAATATTTACTAAAGACTGGCGACATGAAGATATTGGTGTCAGGCGATCTTTTGTAGGTTGGGTGTGTGTGTTTTGTGTGTTGCGGAGGGCGGGAGCCTAAGGAAGAAGGAGGCTTGGCACTTGCTTCCAATTCATAATCTGGTTAAGGAGGTGAAAGATGGACCAGTAAAGAGTTAACCACTGCAGTGTAAATGTTGAGTAAACCAAGAAGCTTCTGGAAATAATATGAAGGATCAAGGTAGTTGGACGGGTCTCCCTTTCTCACATAGCCATTGGCCTTCCGGTTCTCTTGTCTGTTAGCACTTTGGGGGCATTGTGTCTTGCCTTACGAGAACACTGGAGACCATTCCTTTCACTGACCCTACAGCCATGCTGGATTCTGACTCGGTTCCCAGAACACGTCTCCTCACAGTGCTCCTCTGCTTCTGGTATCAGGACATTCTCGCCGCTTCCTCGCACAGCTCCGTTACCATTGTTCTAACCCCTCAAGGTCTTTTTAGATGTCATTGTCTCCATCAAGTGTCATAGGACAATCTCAACAGAGTGCACTTTCTCCTTCGTTGGGTCCCCATAGCATTCTGTTTTTACTAGTCTCATGCACATGAGACATTTACGGTGGCCTCGATCATATTCTGTCAGGGATTAGGGTTAGGAATTGCCTCAACCTCCCCTCCCATGGTCCAGAGGACGATAAATGGCTTCAGCTGAGATAATCCCACACCTCTCCGTGTTCTGCAGGTAGAGATACTCAGTAACTCCTGGCTGAATTTAATTGGATAAGAAAGAGTTTTTGCTAACGACGGTGAGTATATTAAATAAAACAAATGATGGCATACATTGCTTTCTTTTCCATTATGGAAAAGGAAACTTAATTGCCTTTATAAACTGCAATTTATAAATTGTAAGGTGCTCAACTTTAAACTGTGAAGGAGTTCAGCTGTAGCATACTGGTGTCTGGCCCTTGACTTTTGAGTAAGAATTTTCCTTCCTTAAAACCGAAGTTATAAATTACAGTCAATACTCATTATTTGTGGATTCTGTGTTCGTGAATTCATCTACTCGCTAAAATTTATTTGTAACCCCCAACGCAGTACCTGTGGTGTTGACGCTCTCTTATGTGGGCGAGCGCAGAGCAGGTCAGTGTGCGCCTTCCCAGCTGAGGGCGGACGAGGCCATGCTGCCTTCTCGTTTCAGCTCCGACTGTAAACAGGTGTCCTTGCGCTCTACTTAATGCCACAATCTTCCACATTTCTGTGCTTTTTGTTGGTAATTTCACTGTTTAAAATAGTTCCCAAGCATAGTGCTGGAGTGCTGTCTAGCGTTCTAAGTGCAAGAAGGCTGTGTTGTGCCTTTTGGAGAAAGGTGTGTGAGTTTTGTTCAGGGTTGAGACAGAGGGCTGCTTGTTGAGTTCAATGTTAATGAGTCAAATATATATATATATAAATAAAATGAGGTATCTTTAAACGGAAACACACATAAAACAAGGTTATATATTGATTGGTTGATGAAAATGTTGTGGTTAGAGGCTCCAAGGGACCAGACCCTGTATTTCCCCAAGAGCTTTGTTTCGGTGTTCACGAATCTGATGATCGTGGCAACTTAATAGAACTACCGGGAAAAACTAGAATCAACTGTATCCGTTTTTCCCAGGCGTGTAGGTAAGCCGAGGGCTCCTCTGTCTCTTAATGTGAATGTTAAAAGTCTGCAGTTCAAAACAGGGCCTACTTGTAGGCTCTCATCAACTCCTCCTCGCTCATTTTCTACAGGCTTGGTATAAAGTTTGAAAAGGCTAACTAGTATAAAGAATGGAGCTAGGGGGCGCCTGGGAGGCTCAGTGGGTAAAGCGTCTGCGTTCGGCTCAGGTCATGATCTTAGGGTCCTGGGATCGAGCCCCGCATTGGGCTCCCTGCTCACTGGGGAGTCTGCTTCTCCCTCTCACTGTCCCTCTGTGCTTGCTCACGCGGTTTCTCTCTCTCTCTTCTCCCTTTTCTTATGCCTGGAGAAATACAAGCATTCCCTGAATGTTGACGTAATGGGTGAGTTTTCAGGATCAGTGGTCTTCAAAACAGGCTGGGGGCTACTTGAGTCAGTGCTGTGCTGACGGACATTAACTTTTTAAAATAAAAGTGCAATTCTGCTATAACAACACATGAATATAAACTATAAATAGATAGATACATTAGGAGTGCATGCTCACTTTTTAAACTAATAGTGATATGTGATCAAAGAAACGTGGAGAATCTCATCCTACAAAATTCTTATTACCTTGAGTGTGAACTGTGAAACTGGGACCTCAGGCTCCCCCTCTGATCTGCGAACGCATAATCTGCATTTCATCAACATCCTCAAGTGATTGATATGCACAGTAAGACTGGAGAAGCGCCCATCTAGATGATCTTCAAAACCAGAAATACTGTAATGGTATTAAGAGCCAGGACCTGATTTTACTGAGTTAGCGGGTAATCGTTTCTTTTTAACTTAGTGGTTTGGATGACTATAGTATTCCTGTTAAAAACTTGCCTGACAATTGAGGGAGAAGGAATGTGCTGGAAAAGGAGGCACAGCTGGAGGTCACATGACAAAGGGGGAAAATGCATTCAGCATTTCCTGTCGGGAGTTAGGACTCTGGGGAGCCCTGTTTTCAAAAGGCCTGAGTGGTAAAGGGTGGAATAATTTTGTAGTTACCTACTTCTGGTCAGGCATCATATCTTGATATGCTTAGGGCCAGCTATGAACAATCAGAAACATAATGATCTGAGAAACCCATGCCCTGCCCAAGTTTAATTTAGCTCGAAAAAGCAGCACTTGAAGTTCAGCGCACCGTTGATGAACTTTTCACCTGTTCTGAGAAACGAGTTTTGTGCCTTTCAAAATCATCCTTTAAATTACAGCCTCAGGACTTTCCTGGTTCCAGCACTGAAAGTCCCATGGTCCTGGGAACCCCTCAGTCCCGGGGAAGGCGGCATGGTCTGTCACTCCCGCGTGGGGACGTTTACGAAACCATCATACTTCAGGGACATTTAAGGATGACCTCGTCGCTTATGTTCTTAGCTGGGCTTCAGAGTGTTTTTTCAAGTTTTTCCCTACAAGCCTCAGCAGGCTTTTTGATTTTGCTCAGGAGAACAGACCGGTCCTATTTGCAAGGGTGTGTCCATTGGAAAGGCCACACTCCTATTTGCTGGCTGGTAGCCAGCGGCATTCACATGCAATGCCTGGACCATATCCTGGGGAGGAAGGGAAGGGTGCTGGTGATTCACACCTCCAGCCCACACAGCCTGTTTTTTCTAGCTTGCTGTGTACTCTCAAAACCAAGCCATAGCAATTGTTGAAGCCAAACTGGGGGTGGGGCGGACAAAAAGCTTGATTAAAGTCAAAACCCATTTTGCAAAGACAAAAACTTACTCTAGGAAAACTGGGAAAGAAGGGTACTTTCTCAGTATCATGAAGACTCTTCAGTGAACTTCCCGTGTTGTGTGTAACACAGATATTAGACTTAATCCTGTTAATTTGAGGAAAAAAAGAGACAAGACTCTATACCAGCACCATTACGATTTAATAAGGCTCTGGAAGCTTCGAAGCTATTCGTAAGAGTCACAGCTATCGGAGAGGAGGGGGAAGATTTATTTATTTGTAGGTAGTACGGTACTAAAAGCAAACCCTACAATGGCCGCATCCAGCTTTGGGTGGTGATGTGCTTGAATGAGGATGGAGGGCACAGGATTTGTCCAGAAGCCGTGTTTACCGTGCACACATGTAGGTTTTAGCTTCTGTGTGTGTTTGGCATGATTTGGAGTTGAGGCTCAACAGATTATAGTAAGGAAGCGAAAGCCACCTTCACCTCTGTGCTAAGAGTATCAACCAAAACCTCCTAGTAAGTGGCTGGATATAAAATCACTCTGCGAAAATCACTCACTTTCTTGCATGAAAGCAATAACCAGATAGAATGGGGGAAATATCCCCTTCCTAGGAGAAATGGGAGCCCCGTATATCTCAGAGGAAAAACTTATTCCCCTTTAACCCAGTAATCCTACTTTTAGAAGTCTAAATAATTTTCTGGAAAAAAAAAACCCAAAGTAAGAACAAAGGCTTACTGTACAAATGTTTATTCCAATTTTAAAATGTTGGGAGAAAAGGGAACAAAGTAAGTGTCCAAAATAATAGGGGAATCATTATGTACCTGGAAATGACATATAAGGAAGTTCTGTATCTGGAAGATGGCATATTCAACATCATTTATAAAAGCAAATATTGGAAATAATTTACGTTTTCCTTGATCATGGGCTGCTTAAATCAGGGCTTCTCAACCTGGGCACTAGTAACAGTTTGAGAGGATACCTGCTGTACATTGTAGGGTGTTGAGCAGCATCCCTGGGCTCTACTCACTAGAGGCCAGGAGCTCCCCCGACTTACAGTGGTGACAACGAAAAATATCTCCAGATATTGCCTACTGCCTGCTTTGGGGGAGGGGGGGGCACCCAGTGGCCCCCAGGTGAGAACTAGCCGTTTAAACACATGTGTCCATACAATGACGTACATGACATACTACATAGTAATTAAGAATGCCACAGCTTGATCCGTTCTAATCTAGAATAATCTCCATGATACTTGGAAAGTGACAGAATTATTGTGGCATAGTGTAGGATTTATATAAAAAACAAAAAACTATACCTTTATTCTTTTTAATTTTTTTTAAAGATTTTATTTATTCATTCATGAGAGACAGAGAGAGAGAGAGAGGCAGAGGGAGAAGCAGGCTCCCAAGGAGCAGGGAGCCCGATGCGGGACCCGATCCCAGGACCCTGGGATCATGACCTGAGCCGAAGGCAGACGCTTAACCATCTGAGCCACCCAGGTGCCCTAAATTTTTTTATTGTATTCTTTAAGGACTTATTTATTTATTTGAGAGAGAGAGAGGGTGTGCTCGCAAGCCTGCTTGGTGGGGGGCAGGGAAGGGGGAGAGGGCGAGGGAAATTGAGAATCCCAAGCAGACTCGTCTTGAGCTGAGCCCAGGGCCCAACTCGGGGCTCGATCTCACAACCCCGAGATCGTGACCTGAGCCGAAATCAAGAGTCAGACACTCAACTGACTCCCAACTGTGCCACCCAGGGGCCCCTACCTTTATTTTTTTAAAAAATGGTTTATTATCAATTGGTATTATGGGCAAGCTGGGCTATTTTAATAAGTGATTATTTCTACATGCTACGTTAATGCAAAGAAAATAAAATTCAAAAATTAACGTTACAAGTCCAAAAGATGGTGCTTAGAAAATAAATGCTTAATGACAGATACAGATACATACTCAGGCTTTTTGAAAATATTTAGCAGTTTTTAGTATTTTCACAATATCGTGCAACTATCACCACTGACTCCAGAACATTTTCATCAACCCCCAGAGAAAGCCCATACTCACCGAGACCCCCACCCCCACACCCCCCCAGCCTCTAGCTTTCTGTCTCTATGGGGTTGCCTATTCTGAACATTTCATATAAAGGGAATGCCATGATATGTGGCATCTTGTGTCTGGTTTCTTTCGCTTGGCAAATGTTTTCAAGGCTCATCCATGTTGTAACGTGTCAGAACTTAATTCCTTTTTATGGCTGAGTAATTATCCACTGTGTGGATCTGCCACATTTTGTTTATTCAGTCATCTGTTGATGGACATTTCGGGGATTCCCATTTAGGCCTTGGTTCTTGGGTATGCCTAAATTACCTCTGAGAGGACACCCAGGAAGCCGGGCCTGTGCCTTCCAGGGAAGGTTACCGAGTGATGAGAAAGAGTTCATTTTCACTCGAACCCTCTTTTCCTTGTGGTACCTTTGCAGTTTTGAACCACATGTACTGGTTACTTAAATATCACTATTTTCAGAATTCCCTCTTCACATATCATATTTGAAGATCAACAGTGCTCTCGTGGCTGGTGAAGATCCTGATGCCCCCTGGCCCTCTGGGAACTCGTGCTCAGGCCTCCAACTTGGGTCTGCCCTCTCCACATAAAATCAACCAGTCCACCAGTTAAGCTAATACTGTATGCCAGTGTGTAATGGGGAGGGTGACCCAGGGGCAGCTTCCTTTAGGAGACATTTGTGTGCCGTTAGAGGGTTCCACAGAATGTAAAGGAGTGCCTCGGATTAAAAAGCATAACATTCTCTTTAACACTTCCTCGGCCAAAAGGAAATTAGAATCGTGTGTGTGTGCGTGTGCGCGTGCACGTGCTTGTGTGCAAGTGTGCACGCACACGTGAAGGTGAGTTCAGAAGGGGTGGGGGCAGAGGACTTCTAGTTTGCCAGACTGTCAGAAAACAATTAAGGAGGAGCAAGAGAGGTCCCGTTGATGAAGTTTCACATTCTGAGGGAGAAGCTAGCATTTCTCACAGAAAGGTCTGGGAGAGTTTTAAGGGGGGGCGGGGGAATTGGCCGTTTAGTACAGCCTTAAGGAATCAGATACAACTCTCTGGACAATGGAGGAAGAGGTAGAGGGCATGGTATGGGGATACACTAGAAATAGTAAGGAATCAGACTTAAAAATTGGATGTGTAGGGGGTGGGGGGCGCCTGGCTGGCTCAGTAGAGCATGTGACTCTTTTTTTTTTTTTTTAAAGATTTTTATTTATTTGACAGAAGGAGAGAGCAGGAGAGCACAAGCAGTGGGAGCGGCAGAGAGCATGTGACTCTTGATCTCAGGGTGGTGTGAGTTCAAGCCCCACGTTGGGCCTAGATGGAGCTTACTTAAAAAAATAAAAGCTCTGTGGGATACATGTTTAAAAAATTGGATGTGTAGGGTTGGGGTGGGATTAAAGCTATAGGTTGGGCTGTTATTGGGGAAGGTCTTCACAGCAGGGCTTGACCTCCAGTTACGGACAGATGGCCAGTGTTTTCTATCCTGACGCTCCCAAGTTAATGCCGTCCTTCTAAATTAGCGCCATCTTAAGTCTAAAAGTTGGGATTTGGCTGAAGCAACCTTCTAAGCAATTTCCTGGGCAGTACCATTTTAAGCCTCCCTCACTCTGTTTTTGCCCTTCATCTACCTCATGCTCCAGGATGGAGCTCAGACTTTACCTCTTTATGAAGTTCTTCCTGACCACCACCGGACCCAACCCAGGTAGAACTGACCACTTCCTCTGATGGGCCCTATAGTAGTTGGAACAATAAAGTAAGACTTTACTTGTCTCCATTATTACATGTCTGCTCATAGATATGGACTATATAACTTTTGAGAATAGATATCAGCAAATGTTTTAAGAATACAGTGTTAGAGCCAAAACCAGAATTTGAACCTGGATCCAACTCAAAACCAGGACACCACAGTGTGTCTCTTGAATCTGATTTTATAAAAACAACTCCATAACCATCAGTACAGTAGCCACTTAGCCACATGTTTCTACTGGACGCTTGGAATGTGGCTAATCTGAACTGGAATGTGCTGTCAGTTTAAAATACACACTTGACTTTGAAGATTCAGTATGACAAAAAGAATATAAAATATTTCAACGTGTTAAAATGATAATATTTTGGATATATTTGGTTAAATAAAATGTGTTAAAATAAAAAAAAAGTTGGGATTTGAGACTGTGTGTGTCAGCGGTTCTCAATCAGGGGTGACCCTGCCTCCATGAGGTCAGTGTGGCAGTTTCTGGAGACAGTCCTGGTTATACCAGCCGGAGGGAGCCACTGCCATCTAGTGAGGAGAGGCCAGGAATGCTGCCCACCGTCCTGCACTGCAGGCCTGTTCCCACAGCAGAGAATCCAACCCCGGCCTATGTCAAGAAGCACGGGTCACACGAGGGAAAGTAGCGGTGAACCAAAATGTTCTTCAGAAGCAATCCATCTAAATTCCCAGCAGCTTTCCCCATCTGCCCCGCCCCCACCCCATTACAATTACAAACAGAAACCACTCCTGTCTGAGAGACTACATTCCTAGAGTTCTTAAGTAGACACTTCTGGAAGAGGGGACGTGATAACGACTGTAAACCAGTCATTAAACCTCCTTTCATGTCGCCAAATAACGCTTTTGAAGTGAGACTGAAATTAAGTCCAGAGTTAATGAACAGAGATCATTATGTGATGCAAAGCTCCTTGCCGGGGCGTCTGGGTGGCTCCGTCCGTTAAGCGTCCAACTCTTGGTTTTGGCTCAGGTTGTGATCTCAGGGTTGTGAGATCCAGCCCCGTGTCGGGCTCCACTCTCGGTGTGGAGTCTGCTTATGACCCTCTCCCTCTCCCTCTGCCCCACAAAATAAATAAATCTTTTAGAAAAAAAACTAAACTCCTTGTAAATCTTCAACACTATTAGCCAAGCTGCTTCAGAATTCTCCATCAATAGACTCTTAAAATGAAATGCCTGAGGGGCGCCTGGGTGGCTCAGTCATTAAGCGTCTGCCTTTGGCTCAGGTCATGATCCCAGGGTCCTGGGATTGAGCCCTGCATCGGGCTCCCTGCTCCGTGGGAAGCCTGCTTCTCCCTCTCCCACTCCCCCTGCTTGTGTTCCTCCTCTCGCTGTCCTCTTTGTCAAATAAATAAATAAAATCTTTTAAAAAAAAATGAAATGCCTGACCATATGGGACTAAACCCGAAGGCAATTTGCCATGCAGTATGAGCTACCAGTTTTTTTTAAATTTTTTATTGTTATGTTAATCACCATATATTACATCATTAGTTTTTGATGTAGTGTTCCATGATTCATTGTTTGTGCATAACACCCAGTGCTCCACGCAGAACGTGCCCTCTTTAATACCCATCACCAGGCTAACCCATCCCCCTACCCTCCTCCCCTCTAGAACCCTCAGTTTGTTTTTCAGAGTCCATCCTCTCTCATGGTTCGTCTCCCCCTCTGACTTACTCCCCTTCATTCTTCCCCTCCTGCTATCTTCTTCTTTTTCTTTTTTCTTAACATATGTTGCATTATTTGTTTCAGAAGTACAGATCTGTGATTCAACAGGCTTGCCCAATTCACAGCGCTCACCATAGCACATACCCTCCCCAGTGACTATCACCCAGCCACCCCATCCCTCCCACCCCCCACCACTCCAGCAACCCTCAGTTTGTTTCCTGAGATTAAGAATTCCTCATATCAGTGAGGTCATACGATACATGTCTTTCTCTGACTGACTTATTTCACTCAGCATAACACCCTCCAGTTCCATCCACGTCGTTGCAAATGGCAAGATCTCATTCCTTTTGATGGCTGCATAATATTCCATTGTGTATATATACCACTTCTTCTTTATCCATTCATCTGTCGATGGACATCTTGTGAGCTACCAGTTTTATGAGAAGGTTCACATGCCTTCTGTACGTTACCTCCAAGCTTCACAACAATCCTGAAAAGTAGGAATTGTTTGCCCCCCCCACCATTTTATAGATGAGGAAACAGAGGCTCAGAAGTGGTGACTTGTCAAGGTCACACAGCCCATGTAGGGGTGTGGGGGGGCCCATCCGATCCCAGGCCCACACCTGTCCACTCTCCATGCTACCACTCCCTCTGGAACAGGGTTCCCCTTCTGTACATCTGATATTGTCTCAAAACATTGTCAAGTTAATACCATTAGAAATGAGATTGTACCTGTGACACGGATCCCCAGCTGTGAACACCTCAAGAGTCTCTCTTACTTACTGTGGGACCCAGTGCTTTTGTGGTTCAGGGATCCCAATTTCCTGTCTGTAAGTGCAAAGTAATGCTCTTCTCTGAACCTCAGTGAGGAAATGGATGAAGTTGGTTCACCGCCTGGATGTTTAAGGATAGTCATTTCACTTCTTGCAGCCGCAAGACCATTTCTGATCTAGTGATAACATGATAATTAACAAAACCATGCTTTAATTGTTTCTGGCCTTTTACTATAGCCTACAAATTCTTTTCCTCCTTCTCTGTACTTTTTTGGCCCATCCACCCCAGCTTTTCCCCAGTAGTGCAATTTTTTTTTTTTTAATTAATTTATTTATTTATTTGGGAGAGAGTGCGAGCACATGAGCAGGAGGGAGAGGGAGAAGCAGACTCCCTGCCAAGCAGGGAGCCCCGTGCAGGGCTCGATCCCAGGACCGCAAGATCACGACCCGAGCCGAAGGCAGATGCTCCACGGACTGAGCCACCCAGGTGCCCGCCCCACCCCAAGTAGTGCAGTCTTTTAAGGACCAGCTGGGGGGCTGCCTCCTCTATGAATGACTTCCCCATTCCTTCAGATTCTTGCTCATCAGAATTAATCTTTTTTCCTGTGTTTCCACAGGCACTAATTGTACTTTTTCTTTTTTTTAAGATTTTATTTTTAAGTAATCTCTATAGCCAACGTGGGGCTTGAACTTGCAGCCCCGAGTCGCACGCTCCACTGACTGAGCCAGCCAGGCTAGTATTAAGTTCTCTTATCTGTATATTTTAGTCGAGTTTCCCCTGCTAGAGTGGTGGCTCCCTGAAGGTCCGGAAGGGATGATCATTGTGTTCGTTTTGGGTGATTTCTAACTTCCTGTTTATGAGTTTGTGATGACATTTCCCCTGTGCAAGCTGCAAAGAAAGGGGAAAAAAAGAAAGAGATTTAAAATTACCCCTAAAGTTTATTTAAAAAGGCAAAAGACAAAAAATTGACATCCTCCTATCAGGCCCCCTTATTATAAAATGTTTTCATTGCTTCTTTTTTGTTTGTTTGTTTGGGGGGTTGTTTTTTGTTGTTGTTTTTATTGCTTCTTGAAGTCCAAAACCTGAGAAGTGTGACCCAGTAACATCAAGCACAATGAACACACTGGCCAAAAGTTTGACAAATTAAATCCTTACAATGAATTGAATCAGAATAAGAATAATGCACCCATCTAAAGATGTCAGCTGCTTAATGAAATTAAATATTAAAATGAAATCTTAACAGAATATTAAAACAAGAGGGAAATCCCTTAAACCCATCTCGGTAAGAGCCCTGTGAGCCCCCAGCCTTCATTCATTCTTAGGTGTCTGCCTTGACAGCTTTTAACTAGAGACCGTGGGGGCAGAAAACCTTCCCTCTACACCACAACAGAGCTGGTCCCTTGATGTCCAGATGGCAACCTGCCACCCACACACGGTCTTGAAGCAGAGACCCCACGCACGTGCTAGAAGACATGCTTAGTTGTCAGCGGCTCTATTCGTGAGGCCTAGCCCTGTTTGCGTGAGGTCCGATGGGACAAAAACAGCGAGCACACACTGTTAGGATCAGCAGAGGGCACTCTTCAGCAACAGTACTTCCAACCACCCACTTGCTCTCACCCTGGCTGCAGACACTACACTTTTTTTGCATGTGGGAAATTCGGGTCATCATAGAAGTTGGCAAACCATTCCCTTGCGGTCCCTTCAGTATAACACAGGAATGATAACACAATGGGTGTGAACACCTTGACTGCAGTTTTAAGAGATGTAGGTGCTGTCAGCCTGATGATTACATGAGGAGCCCGCGGTAGTTTGTCTGAAGAGATTCCACAAAAGGTTGAATCTTGAGTGGGGTTTGAAGAGAAAGGGCATTCCTGGTCTCACCCCGGGGTTCTAGAAGCACCTGGAAGGTTCTGAGGGAGTCCGCGATTCAGCTCACCTGCGTAGTTGGATTCAGGAATGTAATTGTTACCGAACCTTGATGTGCATCCCAGATATTTTACTCCTAGGGAAAGGAAAATGGATAGATTTGGGAGACATTTGCGAATGGGAGCAACAGAAAAATATAAAAGGAAAATTGCCTAAAGGCAGTTGTTCTTTTCTCTGTAGTTAGACATTGTTGGGTGGAATTCTTCATGTCCACACCAAGGAAGGATCCTGGGATCGCCGCCTCTCAGGAACCTGTGGTTGCCTGTCCCTCCAACCTCTTCTCCACCTCACCCAGGACTCCTGAGGCCTGTTTTCAGCTTTGCATACAACAGCACAAGGACCCTTTCTTTGCCAGAGGTGGCCAGTTCGCCTAAAGCCCTTGCAGTTGGCAGCCCTGGCTGGTTCTCTCTCTCTCTCTCTCTCTCTCTCTCTCATCTCTCAGAGAGAGAATGAACAGGGGAGAGGGGCAGAGGCAGAAGGAGAGGGAGAATCTTAAGTAGGCTCTGCACCCAGCCGGGAGCCCGACATGGGGCTTGATCTCACGACCCTGAGATCATGACCCGAGCTGAAATCAAGATACACAACCGACTGAACGACCCAGGCGCCCCAGTCCTGGCTGATTTTGCAACTCCCATCTGATCTCAGAGCACATGCGGGGCTGCCAAGATGGCGAGGCGGTATGGGAGGGTGAAATGGTTTTTATTTTCAGAGACAACATGTTAATTTAAGTCCTTGCTCTGCTCTTATTAATGGCGTGACCTTAAGCACACTGAGCCACGCTGTTTTCAACACTGACATGTAGATAATACATTCTCAGAATCCGGGGCTTTGTCCATGCTGAAATGCTATGCAGGTACGAGATGCTGTTATCCATTCGTTCGTTCGGCAGATCTTTCTTTAGTGCCAGCACTGGGCTGGAACCTTCGGGGAGGTTATGCTTTCTTAGGGCAGACAGACAATGAATAACCAAATAATTGTATGGTATAGTGTCCCTTTGGGAAAAATCGAGGAAGAAGAAACAAGTCAATACAGGAGGATAAAGAATAGACGCACCAATGTGACGGGCTGGTTGGGGGGTGTCCTCTCTTAGGCAGTGACGATGTGTGAACGGAGGCCGGAATGAAGTGAGGAAGTGAGCCGTGAGAATATTGGGAGAAATACTTTCCAGGAAGCATGAGGGAAGACCCACGAATAGGGTCTGGGCCAGCAGGAGTGTGGCACATGTGCTGGTTCCAGAACTTACTGAACACTTACATGCTAGGCACTTTGTCCACGTTACCCATTTAGTACTTACCACACTTGGTGAGCTCCTCTCCTAGGTCCTGATTGTACACGAAGAAACCGAGCCTCCAAGAAGTGAAGGACTTGGCTCCACATTTCACACCTGGTAAATGGCAAACCTGAGATTCCAGCAGGGGCCCCAGAGCCTGAGTGGTTCTCCCAGACTGGGGCCCGCCAGCAGGGGGTGGTGCGGTGGGAATCCCTGCAGCATTGGCCCCGGGGCAGGGTTGGGGCAGGAAATGGCAAGGCAGGACCCAGTAGAGCTTTTAAAATATTTGGCTGAATACCTAAATGGTGCTGGTTATCTTTTCCTTTTTTGTTAAAACCGCCTTTTGGCCCTGGTGAAGGTGTTTATGTGGGGTCGGGATTGGATGAGCTTATTTAGTGGGGTGATATTCCAGATGTCTCAGTGATTGCCCAAGTAATTAAAACATTTTTGTAAATAATGTGGGTCCTTAATTGTATGGATTCGAACATTACCTTTCTATCCTCGAAGACCTGCTAGCCGCTTCTATTATGCAATGTGTTCCTCGCTGGCCTGTCTCAACAGCCATGGGCTCAACCCATGTTTTTGTTTTGTTTTTCTCTTTTTCCTACTCAGCTATACCAGTAGAAAAAAAAAAAGCCACCATTTGGGGCCCGTGGAAATTAAAAGTAAACATAGTTTTATCTATGATATAAACGTTTTGCTTTAAAGAAAAAGTCTTGCATCGAGAAACATTGAATGAGATCATCACACTCGTCCTTCTAAATACCAGCCAGAAAGAAACAACAAACTTCACTCTGTCTTGTGCTGTGATTCTTCAGAATTAATTGATAGCTCTTAAATTTCACATCGCAAGTGCCACTTTTCTTTTGTTCCTGTTTTGGTGTTGTGTCTCTCTCCTCCCGAATATATGAACGCACCAAGAAGAACTGACAAGGAAGCCAAAGTGTTTTCGTGAAGATCCATGGAAAGTTTAGGACTAAGAAGGGGAAAGGACTGAGCAGGATCAGGGCGCATGGCAAGTCCTTTAAGAAAACACCTGTTTCAGATTACAGATTTCTTAATGAGACACACACAGCTCTTGAGTTTAAACATAACACTCCCAGTTCAGTCAACCACCCACGGCCATTCTCCAGGTGTTTGCGATTATGTAATGTCCTGAAAAATCATCTGGATTGTGTCAACTCTTGGTACTGCTTGGGTTTAAAAAAAAAATCCGCTGCAGGCATTAATTTATAAAGTCTCAGTGTAGCATTTATAGCACTTGAGAAAAATAAATAAATAAAACAAAAGACAATCATAAATAAGGGGTCATTGGTTTCTGATCTTTTTCCCTCCCAACAGCTAAAAGTATGGGTTTTTGCTTTAAGTAGTAAAAGGCAGGCATTATGAACTCTGTAAAGCTTCATTGACCAGGCTTCTCTAATTCAGATTTTACAGTATTTAGGATGGTGTTTACTTTTCGTATTACCAGAGAAAAGAGGACATCCACACTGAAAAAGTAGAGGAAAAGTGGAGATAACTGTCTTCTGTCTTTTAGAAACAGCGTTGACATTGCTTTCTAAAATAAAACTTGCAACACACGCACACACGCAAACCTCTTTTGGTGTCTGCGTAAATTTTCATCTTTAAATGAGTCATGCTCACCACAATTTACTTTTTCAAGTTGCCTGACATATTTTTAGATGATTAACAACTTGAAAGTCCCTAGGCTTGGGTAATTGAAAAAACTTTGGGGATGGAAGGAATACGATTTGAAAGAGACTCCTTTGAGAACGCAAAGCTTCAGCCCAAACAGAACGAAAGTTGCCTTTATTACGCAGTTATTTTAATTAAAAATGCATGCATAACAGGAAAAGGAAAGCAATTCTAGACACTGCTCCTTCTAGTTTGACTGGTTGTTTGAGATTTGGAAGCTTTTTATTTGTCCTCTTCCATTTTTAAGCTTTGCATGAGCTCCTAAGTGCTTCATTCCTATTTTGGCCTCTATACTAATTCTAGGTCTTTCTGTCTAGCAACGTCTTAAAGTCAGAGCTAGCTACTTTTGTCCTCTCACATAGTATGGCACTGTTCTTCCAATTCTTTGTATCTTCCCTTCTGTCTCACAGCCTTCCTGGCCAGTCCCCGTTCACCTAAAGAGGGAACAAATATTCACCAGCATCTCTGCAGAATAAAGCATATCACTTCTTTTCATTCACTGATGAGCAGTAGCCTCTTTTTATTTTTGCAAGATACAAAAGTTGTTTCCGTTGTAAAAAAGTAAACTACTCCTTGCAGGAGACCCAAACTATCAGAAAAGCAGAAAGAGGATATAATAAAATGTACTTGCAATTCCACCCTCTAGAGATGACCGCTGTCCACGTTTTGGTGTGTCTGTCCGGGCATCTCCACACACACTGTAACATGACAAGATAGAATTTTTTTAAATGAACCCGTTTAAACTCATCACTGTGGGCTCCTGGGTGGCTCAGTTGGTTAAGCGACTGCCTTCGGCTCAGGTCATGATCCCAGGGTCCTGGGATCGAGTCCCGCATCTGGCTCCCTGCTCCTGGGGAGCCTGCTTCTCCCTCTGCTTCTCTCTCTCTCTCTCTCTCTTTGTCTTTCATGAATAAATAAATAAAATCTTAAAAAAAAATAAACTCATCACTGTATGTGACCTCTTTAAATAAAATTGCTATTCAGTAACCTGCTTTTTTTGATTAAATAGTATTTCATTTTTCCGTGTCAGTGAATCGAGATCTATGTCACTTTTTAACAGGTGTGTAATATTCTCTTGTATGGCTGTACCATAATTAGGTGAGTGTACCCTAGTAGACCCATCATCCGGATTGTTCCTTTTTGCTATCATAACAAACACTGCAAAGATAGGTTTGTGCTGACATTTTGTATTCTTCTTGTCTCCGTAGATTTAAATCTCAGAAGTGCGTGTGCTTTTTTTAAAAGATTTTATTTATTTACTGGAGAGATACAGAGAGTTAGAGAGCACAAGTGAGGGAGAAGGAGAAGCAGGCTCCCCACAGAGCAGGGGAGCCCGATGTGGGGCTCGATCCCAGGACCCTGGGATCATGACCTGAGCCGAAGGCAGATACTTAACGACTGAGCCACCCAGGTGCCCCTCAGAAGTGTGTTTTTAACATTGAAATCTTCTATGCATTTGGAACACGTTTCCATATATAGGGAGGGGCTTACTCTCTTTACTCATATGGTCGGCCAGTTGTGTTCCAATACCGTTTATCGGAAAATGCGTCTTTGCCCCACTGATCAGGAATTGCTGTCATTGTATATAAATTCCCCATGCAAGTGGGTCTCTTCTCTTTCTGGGCTGATGTTGCACTGTTGCCATTAGGATAGCAAGTTTCATTTTACCATGTATCTGGGCATCCTTTAGCCCAGTCAAGTTGACACAGGAAATTAACCATCCCAACCTAGAGCCTCCAGTTTCCGTAGCTGTCTGCCTGTCACCTGCTGGGATAAAGGTTGCTGCTGAGACCATTCTGTACAGAGTGTACCTCAATGGCATTGTTCGGCAGGATGACACGTGGAGGGCCCTCATGTCAGCCAGCCCTGATTTCTCCTGTCATAAATGCTCTATATAAAGTCTGTGGTTTCAGGAACTGGCATCCAATAAAGTTGGCTCAGGAAGAAGGTGGTTTATTATAAGGCTACAATATAAGATTTCAACAGCTTGACAGTAGGCAGGTCTTTAATTGCCCTTTGGTTGGGGTATGAGAAGGCAGAGTAAATGATGGCCTGTTTTCCCAGCATGAATTCTGAGCCAGTTGAGAAGATGAAAGAGTAAGAAAGATGGCAGATACGAAAAAATACCTTATTTCTGATAAAGCTGATATTGTAGAATGTGGCTTCTATCTGCATGCAGCTGAGCTTCCAAATACCATATGTGGGCGAAACTTAGGCAGACTTTATTCAGATTTCACTGGCTGTGCCGGACCTGTGAAGGCCACGGCCATGGGGGCTGGCCCCTCCCAGACGGACTTGCTTTCTGTGGGCAGGCTGATAACCTAAAAGGAAGGGGAGAACCAGGGGTTTGTCACTTGAAATGTGGCTAGTGTAACTGAGGAGCTGAATTTTTAATTTTGTTCCACTTTAATTAAACTTAAATAGCTACACGAGGCTAGTGGCTACTCTCTCGGACAGCACAGAATTTCTTTCCATTCTTAGATTTAGTTTGGACATGCCCCTGGAAAAGTTGGCTTTAATTTATATGAATTCATTTGATATTTCACTTGGGTTTATCGAGCACCTAAGTGAGTTTGTATGCCTGGTGTTGGAAATAACGTTGCCTTTGGATTTCTCAAGTCAGCTTTTAGGGGAAGGTGTGGAGACCTGAAATCTGTTGTCCCACACACCTGGCTGAACATGGCCTTGGTAACATGGCCCAGCTGTTTCAAAGGGAGCCGCCTCTTTCACCCTGAGCTCTGGGACCCATCATGGTAGGCTGAGGGGACAAGTGGGGGCTTCTGTCACCTGGCTGTGAGCTCTGGCATGCTCAGGGCTGCATCTACGTGGAAGAGGGGGCTCCTGTTTGGAATTCTCTCAGAGACATTGTATGGACTAGCATGGTCTTTTCACTAGAGATTCATTCCCTCAGCTTGTGCTACTGTCCTGGTCACTCCTCACACTTTCTCAGCACATTTTCTGTGGAAGAAGTGAACAGTTCTTCATAGCTGCCAAACACCTACTTTTTCTTCTGCTTGTTTTGTCAAAGGTATCTTACCTCCTGGAGGGCGGCAGCATGGCCCATGAAGATTTCTGTGGACATGTTGGTCACATGAACCCAGGAGACCTGCAGGTATGGCCGACGACAAGCAATCGCTGATGGTTTAATAGCCTTTGGGTGCGCATGCTTGCTCTCACCCGGTTCCAGTACATTCACACTTTCCTCCCTCGCTCTCTTAAACTTTTGACCTCTTCCTTTTTGTGGGTCCTTCCATTCAGCCTAGAAACCTGCACTGGTTTCTTGTATTCGCTCAAGCTTTCCTTGACTCCCTCAGTCACTTTTTAGTTCCCAACTAGTCTTTCTCTTACGTTTCTCAAAAGCATAATCAAGGATGATGGTCTTAACTTACTCATCTTCCATTTCATGCTTCACTCACAGAAATCAGGGTTGGCCTGTCTCAACATCCACCCAAACCTCTACTGAGGCTGCTCAGGCAGTGGTCACTCATGATGTCCCCATGGCCAAACTCAGTGTACCAGGTTCTGTCCTCATCTTTCTAGACCTTCCTGCTGCATTTGTGACAATTTCTTCTTCTTTTTTTAAAGGTTTTATTTATTTATTTATTTGAGAGAGAGAGTGAGGACCGGAGGAGGGGCAGAGAGAGACTCCCAAGCAGACTCCGAGCTGAGCATGGAGCCTGACGCAGGGCTCGGTCCCACCACCCTGTGATCACGACCTGAGCCGAAACCAAGAGTCAGACACTTAACTGACCGAGCCACCCAGGCGCCCCGTGACAGTTTACCCTTTGTCTTCCAACTTGTTTGCAGGGGTAAGTGTTGTCACTTAAGACCACGATCCAGATCTTGCCACCACCCTCGGCTTGTTGGAGACACGTTAGAATTAGAAGCCCCAGCAACTCTTGGGTATTCTTTGCTGGGTTTGTAAGTCTGAACTCAAATGTCAAGAACTTTCTGGGATTATTTACATATTGTGTGGGGAATTTTAACTGCAAATATTTGAATTATGTTTCAATGAACATGAAATTGAAAGCATTTTCATGTGAATAATCTCTCTAAAGTATTCTTTTTACCTCATTTTTAAAATGAGAGAATGGGAGCGCCTGGGTGGCTCAGTCGGTTAAGCGTTCGCCTTCGGCTCTGGTCATGATCCCGGGGTCCTGGGATCGAGCCCGCATCAGGCTCCCTGCTCAGCAGCGAGTCGTCTTCTCCCTCTGTGACCTCTCTCGCTCTCTGTGAAATAAATAAATAAAATCTTAAAAAAAAAATGAGAGAATGGGAATTTAAAGATGTTGAGGAAAGACGTCCATGGCCTCAGAGCTAGTAAATAGCGAGGTTGAAAAGAGAAATCTGCTCTTCCCCCTCCAAATCTAATAGGTGGGCTGTACATATTAAGAAAGTTCCTGCCAAACTGGGTTATATCTAAAAAAGGATAAACAAGGTATGAAAAGTAGATTGAAAATATGGAGAGATAAACTGTGAACCTAACAGAAAAACACACGGGAGGCCAAGTCTCTGAGGAGCCCCAATAGCTGCCATCAGATGGAAGAAGCGCAGCGTGGGGCAGTGCTGAGATCTCCTTCACGTTGTGTTAGAGCTGTGGTCAGCGAATGTTTTCTGTAAGAAGTGGATAGCACCTATTTTAGGCTTCGTGGGTCATACAGTCCCATATGTGGCAAACACTCTGTCCTACCTTCGCAGCATGCGAGCAGACAGACAGCATGTCACTGAACGGGCACGTCTGTGTGTCAGTAACACTTATGTACAGAATCAAGTGACAGGGCTGGATTTGGCCCCTGGGCTGTCGTTTGCCGACCCCTGTACTAGAAGGTGTCATCAGTCTGGTCAAATGGAAGATGGAAATCTATTTAGATTTAGTGACAGAAAGAAAACTAAACTATGTAGTGGCCTTCTTTCAGATCTGGGAACGGATATTGCCCATTCTGGTCTCAGAGTCTTTTCACCTGCTGCTCCCTTTGTATGGACTCCCTTCCTCTCGCCCTTCCCCGGGTCACTTCTTACTCCTTGTCTGGGTTCCAGCCTGAAAGTTCCGCCCTCAGGTAAGCTGTTCCATTTCATGCGCTCTCACAGAAGCCCGTGGTGCCCGCACCCCCCACCCCCAGCGCCAAGTACAATCATATGCCAATTGATTATTTGTCTCATTGTTTAAGGATTTCTCTCCGCACGAGGGCCGGGTGGAGGATGCTCTTGGTGGCCTGCCTCTTGGCCCTCTGCCCCACCCCCGAGTCCGGGTGGCAGCAGTCCCCGTGTGTGCGCGCGCATGCGCGGCTGTCCATCTCACGCGCCGCTACTCTGCCCGAGGTCGCTCTCAGCAGCCGGATGTGCTGGGGACTGGACACCCCCAGAAGTCTTGTCAGAGAGGGATGGGAGTTGGCGGGTAAAGCCCCTAGCTTCCCCTCCGCGCACCCATCTGCCGGCCTCCCGGGGGGGACTGACCCCGGGGGCCCACAGATGGCCCCTGCTCGTCCTCACCCCTTTTTGGCTTTCTCCCTTGCCGAGCTTGCTTTTTCCTTCTTCACTGGTGCTTTCTGCAGCAGGTCCCAAAGAAATACTTGCCCTTCACTCCTAGTCTCGGGATTTCTGTGGCCGAAGCCAAGCTAGGACAGGCGGGGAACCTGTCTGCCATGTTGCATCCCTAGGTCCCGAGGTTAGTGTCTGGGGCTGGCCCCTGGTAACGCTCTCGATAAAGAGATAAACAGATGCTTGCAGAATGTGCACACCGGCGGAGGCAACTACTGCTCCAGGTAGCGAGGGTTCCATTAGCGGAACCGAGCAAGCACAGGCAAGCCCCCTGTGCACGGGGCAGTGGACGCCACGGGCCCCCGCGCGGATCTGTAGGCGGAGGCCCGTGGCCTCCGACTGCGCCAATACGGGCTAGCGCCGGCTCTCAGCCGCGTCCTGTCCTGGGCCCCGCCCTCTGCAGCGGGCGCGGCCTCTGCTCGCCGCTGCTCCCACGGCTGTGCTCCCCGCTGCGGCGTGGGTCCCGGTGAATGGCGTGCCCATGTGGGGATAGGAAAGCTCGGCTACCTCGTCTCAATTTGCGACAATTCGGAAGGTTCAGCCAATACTGGAGCTCCGTGTTGGACCTGCCGAGGCGTCCGTTGTAACTGCGCTGCGGCTTGGCTTCTCCCCCAGCCGCGTCATGTGCTTTGCACGTAAGGTGTAGCTCCTGAGAGTGGTCCCCGGCATACTGTCCCCCTGCAGCTCCCTGTCTCAGAGCTCAATCTAAGACTCGGGGACGCCCAAGAGAAGAGCCTTCCATTTGTGTGACTTTCAGGTTTGATGCTTTGAATTCAAATGAGGAAGCTTGCAGAGCTTTTGGAATCCTGGAAATGGCTTCAGCAGTTGTCATTGTTGCTTTGTTTATTCCTCACGACCCCGAAAGCAGCACTTGTAAGGGGCCTGGCTTAGTCCCCATGACACAGTTGCCCCTCCTGCAGACTTGTTAAAGGCTGGGTTACATTTCCTTCTTGTTGGTCCGCTGTTTGCAGTGGATGACCGCAGGCCGGGGAATTCTGCACGCCGAGATGCCTTGCTCAGAAGAGCCAGCCCATGGCCTCCAACTGTGGGTTAATTTGCGAAGCTCAGAGAAGATGGTGGAGCCTCAGTACCAGGAGCTGAAGAGTAAAGAAATCCCCAAACCCAGTAAGGATGGTGTGACGGTTGCCGTCATTTCTGGAGAAGCCCTGGGAATAAAGGTGAGTTGCGCTGTTACGGGTCTGTGAAAGCCGAGGTGTGCGGTCACGTGAGGCTGGCCCCATCGGGGTCTCCGGGTCTCCGCTGGGTGGATCACAGTTCGCATCCCACGGGGTGGACTTGATTCAGAGACGGCAGAAGAAGTGGAACCCAAGGGAGCCCAGACCTTTTTTGCCACATGCAAACCCATAGAGTTAGGGAAATTTCAAGAAAGCAAGCTCATATAAAAAAATGTGGTCAAAAGCAATTTTCAAGGTCTAAGCATGTGTGCGAATTACAGCCTCTCACTGTACAGTTTTAGAGCTCCTTGGTACTGCACGTTTGCGACCTTTGAGAGACAACCCAAACCAGCTCCACTCCCTGAAGATTTATTTAAATCATTTAAGTCCAGCTTAGTAAGGAAAGCACACTACTATATCATAGGAAGGGTTTTTTTTTAATTAACTTGAACATTGATTTAACCCACACATGCCATGCCCTGTACATTCTTCTCAGCTGAGACTTTATAATATTTAGGATTAGGGTCCCACCTTTTTAATCAAATAAGACCAGTTGAGGCTAAAGATTATGGACATATTTGTGATAAGAGAAGGGTGTGGCTCAAGTCTCGTGTTCATTAACTGCGCGCCGGAACTGCCACTGGGTTGGCCAAATGATTCGTGCCAGTGACCAGCTGGGTAGTGAGCCGGGTCGTGTAGTCTCTTAGGGGGCATTTCCCAGAGGCAGACCCTGAGCTGGGAATTCCCGTGCGGGTGATTGTATAGGAAGTGCCCCTAGAGAACAGGAGAAGAAACCAGGGAAGGGAAGGGAGCCAAGCAAGGGTGTCCTCTCAAGCAAAGTCCCAAAGAAGATGGAGACTCCGAAAGGTTCAGTCTGCCTTCAGGTTGTCCTGACCCACCCCGGGCAAGGGGGCTGGGCTTTCCTGTTCTCTTCCACGAAGTCATTACCTAATGGCCGTTGAGTTTGGGCTGGGGGCACGGAAGTGGTTACAAGGGTTCCTCGGGGATCTGGAGGGCTATATCCACAGTTCCACAAATGCCACCTGGGGCGGAGAGCATCAACATAATCGGAACAACTCTGCCATTCTCCCTGTGTGCGGTCAGCACCTAAAACTATTTTAAACACTAATTTTTGTAAATTTAAATGTCGCTTATATGCACCGACAGGGATAATGGCTTGGCAGTGGCTACTAGCCAACCACTCAGTGGGATATGTATCATGGTTAACAGGTTGGTCAGGATTATTGGTTGGGACTTACCAGTGTGTATTTATATCTCCTGTCTTGCTGAATGTTGGGTAGTGCCCTTTTCAAACATATGGCAAAGGTGTCCTGCCTTTCAGCTCCCCAGAGCCGAATTCAGATCCTGCGGCATCTTCCTGGTACAAGGCGAAGGACATCGCCATGTATAGGAAGGATCAGGCAGGGAGGCCTAAGGAGAGCTGAATTCGTGCAGAGCGGCTCATTCTGTTTCCTGGGCTATTTTTCATTCTGGGTTTCCAGAACTCTGGGGTTCTAGGGACCTCCCTTCAGGGGATGCTGATCGTGGAGGTCAAGAGATTTTTCCCTCTTCACTCCCAACCAAAGCACAAGGCTTTGCCCAGTCATGTATATTGGAATGGTCGTTAAGATTTCATTTAGAAAAAAAGCTGTCTGCAGCTAAAAAGAGAAATGAGACCATGGATTTAACAGATAAGCAAAGCCAGCGTTATCACGAATCCTTAGAGTTCACAACTGCTTCTCATTTATAGACAACACGATGCAATTTTAATGTTGGAGCCAGTTCCAGTTACAGGCAGAAGGACATTTTCAAGTACTTCCAAGCAGCAGACTGCATGGTCTTTGCGATCACAACCAAGAATGAGAGACCAGAGGTCATGTGTTTTAACTTTGTAAAACAATGTCCTAGTGGTTGCCGGCCTCTCTTTTTCTTTTTGTCAAGTAAAATTGCTGAAGAGAACTACGTTCTCCTGAGTACATGATCAGGCTTTATTATGAGAGCATTTTATTAAGGGACTCTTGGAACCCTGGGCAGCATCACTTTGACTTTTGAGAGGCCGTGTGGTGCTATGGTTACCCGCATGGCCTCCAGAGACAGCTGGCCTGGATTAGAATCCCCACCTTGAATTAGCTGTGTGGCCTTGGGCAAGCCACTTAACCTCTCTGTGCTTCACTGTATTCATCCATAACAGGATGAATCCTGTTGAACACAACAGGGTTGCTGTGAGGATTAAGTGAGTTTTTGGTATGTTTAAGCTATCCAGACGGCACCAGACACGCTGTAAGCACCACGTGAGCGATAGCTGTTACGATTATTATTTTGATTAGTTCATGTTCACTTGGGCAGGAGCTGGGCTGAGATTTATGTTTGCTGTCTGTCCTAAAGGGACTTGCGGGGATTCAGGAAAGGCATTTAACCTGCTCTGAAGAAAAAGACACCAGCAGGAGTCATTGTAAGGATGGGCGATTGGCCATGTCTTTCCAGGTCTCATAAGAAACATAGTTTTTGTTTGTTTGTTTGTTTTTTACATCTGAAGGCTTAATATCTGCTCACCAAGGAGTGACTGAGACTTAAAAGCCTAGACATGCCTTAAATCAAACTGTAGATTGTGTTGCATCAGAAGATGATTTTAAGTTCAATTACAAGGTGAGGCTGGGAAGCTACCTGTCAAGAGATGGATGTGCTTCTAGCCAATGTAGAGTCAATGACCGCTCCCCTCCTGCACCTAAAATATCTAGAAAATGGACTTAGTGACCATCCCAGCACTTCTTCAACTTTATTCATATGGATTACCTGGGGGAGGGAGGAGGCTTGTTAAATGCGGACCGATTGAGCAGGTCCGGTGAGGCCTGAATCTGCATTTATTTATTTATTTTTTAACTAGGCTCTTTGCTGGATGGGCTTGAACTCGTGACCCTGAGATCAAGACCTGAGTTGAGATCAAGAGTCCGACGCTTAACTGACTGAGCCACCCAGGTGGCCTGCGAGACTGTATTTTTTTTTTTTTTAAGATTTTATTTATTCGAGAGCCAGAGAGCAGGAGCAGGGCGAGGGGCAGAGGCAAAGGGAGAAGGAGAAGCAGACTCCCCACTGAGCAAGGAGCCGGAGGGGAGGCTCCCTCCCGGGACCCTGGGATCCTGACCTGAGCTGAAGGCAGATGCTTAACGACTGACCCACCCAGGCGCCCTGCGAGTCTGTATTTTTAACTAGCTCCCAGATGATGCCAGTGCTGTTTGTCATATGTGTAATGAATGGCTGTGGGATCCAAGACACAGGAGTTGACTCGTCATGAGGAACAGGTTGATTACGTGCCTAGAGAAGGTGTTCAGGTTCAGCTGTGTGGCTTTTGGCAAATCTTACCTAACCTTTCTGGATTTTAGTTTTGACATCCATAAAAACGGTGAGGGGGTTTTGTGCAGGGTGTTAAAAGCTTTTTTAGAGTCCTTTTTTTTTTTAGTCTGAAAGGTAGATGTGTCCCTATTCCCAGGTTGTGTATGTCTCAGCGCTCAGGAAGCCACAACCAATTTTGAGCAAAATTCTGCCGGAACATCACGATCTCAAGTGAAGGCTGAAAGGAGGAAAGGATAAAAATGGGATACTTTGCATAGTTTGTCACTTCTGGAAGGTCAAAATCACATGTTTATTTCATGACAGTATAAAATTCTCCAAAGCCCATTCCATCCTTATCAGGCAGCCAATCAGCAATGTTTCTTGGCCGTTCTCTCTGGAATATAATGCCTCTATTTGCCTCCTGCTGTTTTAGATTCCGCTGTGTCAGAAGCAAACCTTAAGGAGGCCTCAGCCCCACTGGGGTCAGAAAAAGGCAACCTGGAGCCAGGCTGCCTGGGTTCAAGGCCAGCTCCACCACTGAGTAACTTTAGAAGGGCCACTTAAGCTTGCCCGGCCCAAGTGTTCTCATCTGTAAAATGGGTCGAGAGGATTAAATTGGTTAATACGTGTAAAGAACTTAGAACAACATCTGGTGCAGATTGAGCTCTAAGTGGTTGCTGCTTTTACTTTGCAAAAGCTTTGTACATTGTTCATGTGGCCTGTAGACATAATGAAAAGGATCTTCCTTCTGATGGACGGATTGTATCTCCACGTGTTGGATGATAATCAACATTTTCAAAATTCACTTTCCAGAGAGAGTCGGCCAAGCATCTCCTGTCATTTGCTCAGATCTCGCCACTGTGCCCCAACACCCGAAACAGTGCCTGATACATACCAGATAATTCATGAACATTTCCTAAGTGCATAAGTGAAATCATTACAATGTAAATGAATGCTGGAATAGGAGAAACGGGTGAAGTAGTAAGAAGGTAGACAATCTAGGGGTCAAGAATGACTGCAATAAGCTTAATATGAGCTAATTAAAAAGTTGAGAGAACAGTAAAATTAGCTAAATTGCATTTTTAAACTACTTAAGGGATTGCGAAGTAAAGAAAGTAAAAAAGATTTTTTTTCCTTTAAATGTGAATACTAGGCTGTTTTGCAAGACCCAAATTGTTCCCTGCAGGTTTCTTAAATTCAAGCAGTGACAAGGATAGGCAGAGATGTGGAGGCTTGGGGGTCCACAGGAAGCTATCTTCTCTGCTTTAGCATCTTCCCTGTCGGTTTTCAAGGTGTGGGTTGATCTCTAGTAGGGGGTGTACTTAGCAGCTTTCAGTGGTCCTTGTTGGATATCCCCCCCACCCCCGCTCTGATTTTACTTCGGCAGGCGCTGGGTGACCCTGTCTCTCTTGGGCATGTCTCTCCACCAAAAAGCAACCTGCCCACTGATCAGCCTGCGTTGGTTGTGGGTTGGCATATGATTTAGAACCAAGTCTGATTGTTACCTCCTAGGCAGAGAGCTGATAGATATCCGGCTGTGTAGCAGGCCGTTGGTGCACACGCATACTTGTTCCTATACCAGAGCTAGAAAGAGCTTCTGTTTTCATCCAGGAAACTTTAAAGGCAGAATGTCATTTGCAACACTTTATCACCAGTATACAATTTTGTCGGTATTCCTTGCACCTTAGTTGGATTTAAAATATAGAGAGAGTTTGTGTGGCTTTCAGGGAAGTAACCTTGATAGCACATCCAAACAGGAGTGGGTTTTTGGCAATCCTAGTACTGGACAGTACACTTAGAAAATTTTTGCATTGTACCTATTTCTCTATTTCCGGGATAAGTTGAACTCTGTGATTGTGTCTGGCACATTTTAAGCGGATCTTGCAGACTCTACCGTTGACCTCCCCCACGTCTCAGCTCCCCTGCTCCTCTGCCTTTCTGAGTTTGCTCCCATTCACTTTGTGATGTGGGGAGAGCCGGCCCCTCCACAGGAGGCCTCTCTTTCCTTCCCGAGCTCAGAAGAACAGCTTCTCAAAGTAGCATTTAAAAAACTATTAAATCATGAAAACAGGTAGCGCAGGCACACTTTTTGTCCCCCCTCTTTTTTTTGCCTTTTTTTTAAATAAAGATTTTGTTTATTTATTTGACAGAGACAGCGAGAGAGGGAACACAAGCAGGGGAAGTGGGAGAGGGAGAAGCAGGCTTCCTGCCGAGCAGGGAGCCCGATGTGGGGCTCGATCCCAGGACCCTGGGATCATGACCTGAGCCGAAGGCAGACGCTTAACGACTGAGCCACCCAGGCACCCCTCTTTTTTTTTGCCTTTGACGTATGCTGACAAGTTCATGGGTCTGGCTCAAAAAAGAATGATGACTATTCTCCCAGTGGCGGAGGTTGTAAGTGGCACTGTGTGCTCCTGACGAAGGGGACTGGAGAGAACAGGCTCTAGCTGCCCCAGAGAGTGAGCAGAGGGGAAATGCCACCTGCCCAGAAAGGAATCGTCCCTTCCAAAGGCTTCTCTGTTCATTTACTGTATTCCTAAGTCAGTGCACTCTGTGATACACTTAAAAACTGGATATTTAAACAACTGTTCCCTTTGGGGTGAGGGTGGGGGTAAGGACAGATCTGACACTTCTCTCCATATGTCTTTTTCTTTTCAGTTTTGAAAGATGTAAATGTTTACATATTAAAAATATCAAGTTACACCAGAAAAGGAAAAAACCTCAAATTTTAAAATCAAAAACAAATGAAGACCTTAAAATGTGTATAAAGCTCTCAGCAACATAACTACACAGAGAAAAGTATCTATTTTAAGAACTTTTAAACATAGTTCTCTGACGGTACATTTTTAGTGGCATGTACTCTAAAGAAAAAAAGCACAAAAATTTTAAACTTGACTCCATCGTTTATTGTTAGTATTGGCATTACAATTTTAAAATAGTTTTGTGTATGTTGTGAAATAAAACCAGTGAGTTAACTTGTTAATATTTTGGGGAGTCAAGATTCTCAGTGTAAGAAAAATAGTTACAAATGTAGACGAAAGAACCAAGGGGCGCCTGGGTTAAGCATCTTCCTTCCGCTCAGGTCATGGTCCCAGGGTCCTGGGATCGAGCCCCGCATCGGGCTCCCTGCTCGGCGGGGAGCCTGCTTCTCCCTCTCCCACTCCCCCTGCTTGTTTCCTCTCTCGCCGTGTCTCTCTCTCTGTAAAATAAATAAAATCTTTAAAAAAAAAAAGCTAAGAAAAATACTGTAATATTCAACGTTACATTGAACAGTAAGTGGACATTTTAAAAAATGGATGGCCATTATCTCGATGAGGCAGTTTCTGGAAACCTAATATGATTTGACCACTTTAGGAATCCCAAGCTTTTTAATGATGTGATTTTATGTTTCTTCCTGATAACGGTCTTTATTTTCCTCTAGTTGTTATTTCCATTGATTTTTGTTTTGTTTTGTTTTTGTTATGGTCCATGTTTAATGAGATGCTATGAGGAATGCTCAGTTAAAGTCCCACCTAAGAGATTCAGTCACCCAAATGAATTCTGGCCGAATTTCCCTTGACCTTAAATAAATAATGGATGGGTGTTGGGAAAGAGGAAAGGAAATATCCGCACAAGGCAGAGAACCTTGTGGTCTCCCTTTGTTTTGTTTTATTTTATTAAGAATTTTTATTTATTCATTTGAGAGAGACCGAGAGAGTATGAGCAGGGGGAAAGGCAGAGGGAGAGGGAGAAGCAGGCTTCCTGCTGAGCAGGGAGCCCAACGCGGGACTCGATCCCAGGACCCGGGGACCACGACCTGAGCCAAAGGCAGACACTTAAGCACCTGAGCCGCCCAGGTGCCCCTCTGGTCTCCCTTTGACACAGGGCAAGGGCAACAGCATTTGCCAGGAAAGGATATGGTGAAATCCAGTCCCGTAGAAACATGGACTTGAGGATTTCACCATCTCCACCTCCTTGCTGTTCACCAAGGTGCAGCCTATGTTCCCTCTCTTCAGTGAAGCCTTCTCAGCTGCCCTAGATCTACACAACCATCTATTTCCACATCCCGTGGGATTTGGGACTGACAGCTCTTTAATCCACGTGTCCCATTTCTCTGTGAGCTTTGTTCGGTCAGTCATTAGGCACCAGCTGTGTGCACATCGTGCAGTGCCCTGGAGATAGGTGACCAAGAAACAACCACCGTCCTCAAATAAGGTCATGGTCTAGCGGGGGAAGGGAAACTGGCACACATCAGAGGTATCATGTGATACGTGAAAGGTGAAGCCAGCAGCACGCAAAACTTCCGTGATAGTCTGGAGGAAGGACGGTCGATTTTGCTTGTGTGCTTTGTAAAGCGAGGGAAAGAAAGAAAAGAGACGTGGCAGGGGTCATGTTTTGGAACGGTGTGGATAAAAGGCGTGGGTAGTAGGAGTGTGATACCCATTTGGGGATCATGATGGCAGGCTGCATGGATAACCAGATCCTCATGGGGTTGTGACCAGGCAAAAGGAGATGGCATAAAATATGGGGCCGGAGGGAAATCCAACACCAAGTCTGTCTACTCCTGGATTTTTGCCTACAGCTGGCCTTGGCTGTATGCATCTACCCTCGTCGCCCCTCTCTCTCCCAGGGTTGTCAGAGGCATGGTTTGAGGATAAGGTAGGGTGGAGTGCTGCGTGCAGCCTTCTCTTCTCTCGAATTTCAGAAAGCCACCCGTTCCATAGGAACTTCCCCCCCACAGGCCATGGAGCCCGAGCAGATGATCGGCATCATTCCATAGACAAGTGCAAAACGTGGTTCTGATTCAGTGTTGAGAATGGGCACAATTCGATCTGTTGGTCTTGTTGAATAAAGATGAGGACACCAAAGAAATGCATCCGGCAACTTCAAAGACTTGTCCTATGGTAGGCAGCCGTGGTTGGCACTTCATTTGCAGTTAGGAATGTTCCCATAAACAGCAGTCAGGATTTGCTCAAATCCGCTGTACAAAAGGTTGCTCTTGCCCAGGACGCTCTGTTCACCCCTGAAATAACATTCTTGGTGTGCACAAAGGGTGCCAGATGTTACTATTCCTTCACGATGTCCCCGCTGACCTAGGAAGCACATTCCAGTGGTGGTAACAAGCCCTTTTTTGGCAATAAGTGAAGAATGGGTAGGTGTACTTTTAAACCAGAGGTTACTTCCTGTGCCCTTCATACATCACTGCCCTTGGTCATCAGGATGACAGATTAGCCAGGAGATTTAGAATAAGAGTGTAACGAAAGCCATAAAAAGTCCAGGTGTTTCCCTCAATAAAGGTGAGTGGACACTTTACAGATCATTGTACTCACTTGTATGGCTGTCAAGGTTGGACTTCTAGGAGATAGTGAGTCTTTCCCCAGGAACATGTTACATATTTTTTTCTAAGCAGAGTGAAAAATACAGGACCACTACGGAGAGTTTCAGAGGCTCTTGCATGTTGCCTTGGAAGCTGAGCTCTTGGCGGATATAAACAAGGTGCATGTCAGTATTTTAAAGACCCGTACTGGCATGAATGAAGTTATGCTACAGATAGCCGCAAACACAGTATTTTCTTTTGCCCAAATCACAGACGCTCAGGATCACATAGCTTATGAATAATTTGACCAAACTCAGGATGAAAGGTGATAAGAAAATTTGGTCTCAGATACCAGTCTGATTCCATGAAGCTTTAGGAATTCTGCTGCTGTGGATGGGTAGAGGTACTCCAAGATGGACAAGAATTTTTAAATTTCAACTCACATGGGCTCTAGGTCACTGATAGGGTTTACTCTGTTAAAGGAGGAGCGTGTTGTGGTCTTAAAACCACAGGGAATCCTTTTCATCATCCACTGCATGTCCTTGGGCTGTTGAGTATTCCCTTGAGATTAGGAAACCGTCAGATCCTCCCATTCCTGGAAGGACTTCCATACTGGCCATGGGGAATTGGAAGGATTTCCCAGAAAGGGAAATAGTTTGGTGGAGCTCAGCAAGTTTGTATGGAGGGCCAGCTGTGTGCGAGACCCTGTGAAGGCATGGGGGAAAAAGACGACAGAAATCAGGGAGCTGGAAGGGCCCAGACGAAGGGACAGACACATCAACTGCTAACAGTAGTATACTGTGGTGGGTCACCGGATTGGTGAACATGGCGGCTTTAGGGGAAGGGAGACTAGGTAAGAGGCTCAGCCCAATGTGAAGGTTCAGGAAAAGCAGGCCCAAGTCTATAGGAGCCACCTGACCCAACAAAGAAGGATGGAAAGTGTCTAGACAGTGCGAAGGAGACAGCACCAAGCCACAGAGGTGTTCATAAGGTGTTTCTGCTTCCAGGTGGGGAAAGACCCAGTGGAATAGCTCCATGCTTGAAGAAGGCCTTCAAAGCATATATGTTCATTGTCTTAAGCACAAAAATGGGAAAAATGGTCATCTTTACCATGTAAAACTTTTCTGGTCATTTATCTCCCTCTCTCGCCTCTCTCTCGCTTTTTTTTACTTTTCAATTTCATTTTCTTCTGTCTCTAGACATCAATTGGAGGTTCTGCGAATTGAGTCCTGGCCAGCTCAGCTTGTCAGGAGTCAGAACCACTTACATCTCTGTGTGCCTTGGAGATTTTGAGTGTCTCCGAGTCACTCCCGAGGCTTGGCTGGTAGACTCTCCCAGCATCAGATACTGATTCGAAGCCATCTGTTACTGATCAGTGCAAACGAGGTTTTGAACGCGATTTCTGGTGGCTGTGATTAAGTGTTTTCATAGGTTTTAACTGCCAGAGTC